>NC_080423.1:91528658-91846002 GCF_029873635.1 Malania oleifera | reverse complement strand
CCACTTCAGTTTGACTCCCTGTCTTTCCTTTTCTTTAGAGGCCTTTTTCTTTTCCTTTTTTTATTTTTTTCTCTATTAATAATTATATACTTTAAAAAAATAATAGTGGAGGGGCGGGGCTTGTGGAGTGAGTGAGTGATGGGAGGAATATTTGCGTCCCCCATCCCCTTCAAGCTTTCGCGGCCTTTCCTCCCCTCCTTTTTGCGGTGGTGGACCGCGGCCGACGGTGGTGATGGTGGTGGTGTTGCATCCATCACGTTAGCATGACTCTTAAGCATGATTATATCTTTCTTATATCTCTTTCTTTTTAAAAAAGAAAAAAAAATTATGTATGTAAGCATGTATTTATTAAACATAGGGGTGACAAAACGGATTATGAACTGGGTTTGGACGGGTCATAAACGGATCGGGGTTAAATAGGTTCAGGTTCGTGTTGACCCGTTTATTGAAAGGTGACTATTATGTAAACCCAAATTTGCTCATTTAATAAATAGCTTATCCGTTTAAAATTTTAAATATTTTTTTATATTAAATCATACACTTTTGATTGAAATAAAAGTAAAATAATAATGTATGTTTAAATAAAATTAAAATAAAATATTTATAAATTTTAAAAAATTTTAAAATAATAAAAATAAATTATAAAATATTTTTACTGTTTCAATTATTAGAAGTGAATTCTGAAAATATAATAAGTAATTAAAATAATTCGAGTACTTTTCATTAATTATAATATTTTCGATTTACATGATTTAATTTTATTATTTTAATTTTTAAAATTCATTTCATTTTAAATTCAATTTTGCAAACAAAAGTCAGGTCCACCATTAAAGGAGAGAGCCTAGTGGGCCGAGCCCAGCCCACCTCAAGCGGTTGGTAAGTGGCCCCCGTAGCAGGCGGCCCAACCACGTCAGACAGACAAGCACTGAGAGCGTGACACGTTTGCGACGGCCATCTCCACCTAGGATTCTCCATTGACCAAACGGATCCTCCGGCTCTCATAAAGACGGCACGCCCAGCACAAAGCGCCACTCCTCACTCTGTCTCTCTCTCGCTCTCGCTCTCGCTCTCGCTTTCGCTTATTATTACTCGCCAATATTATTATTTGTTTATTACATTTATTATTTTCCCCTGTCTGAGAACTGCCTCTCCCTGCTCTATTAATCCCGTTCTAGGGTTCCGACTCTCCAGGCGTTCCGGCGACCCCGCGCTTTCCGGCTACTTCTCCGGCTCCGGTGTTCTTATTCCGGTCCCGTGTCAGAATCCGGTTGCATTTTCGGAGCTCGATACCTCTGCTTTCTTTGATTTTTAGTTGCAGAGATTGCCGGCCTGGGGCCTCTGCATTTATCTGAGCGAATCCTCCTCCTCCTCCTGTTTTTAAACGCCGAAAAATTGGAGGAAGTAGATACTGGTTTACGATTCCCGAGCAGCGAATCCGAGAGTTTTTCGTTCGCTCATTGTGTAAAATTGCTCGGACATTGTCTGTGCTCTCTCTCTGTGTCCAGAATCTTTTTTTTTTTTTCATCTTTAAGTTCGTTTTGCTGATAGATTAACGGATAATTTGAGAGCTCTGCTGCGCGTCACTTAGCTGCAGCTGTAGTTTGGTTTTCTCCAGCTTGTACAATTTCAGTCTAATATTGGTATTGATTTGTTGTAGGGGCAAGAAATTTCGCCTTTTCAGCTTCTGTTGTGTTCCCATTTACATATATACTTCTCTCGTTATCCGTTTTGATTTTTCAGCTGTGCTTCAGTTGAGCCCCTTCGAATGGCTTCTTGGAATTTTTGAATCGCTGGGGACTGAATTGAAAATGCTGCTTAACCTCCTGGTTTTTCTTCTCATTGCTCGGGCGGTGGGTGGAGACTGGAACCCGTCACTGAACGACGACGTTCTAGGGCTGATCGCCTTCAAGGCGGACCTTCAAGACCCTGAAGGTAAGCTCGTATCGTGGAACGAGGACGATGAGAACTCCTGCAATTGGGTTGGGGTAAAATGCGGTGATCCCCAAACCAACCGGGTCACTGAGCTCGTCCTTCAGGGTTTCTCTCTTTCGGGTCGGATCGGCCGAAGCCTCCTGAAATTGCAGTTCCTCCGAACACTATCCCTAGCCGACAACAACTTCACGGGTTCCATACACCCTAGTCTGGGTCGCCTTAGCAGCCTTCAAGTTCTTGACTTCAGTGCTAATGATCTCTCGGGATCAATACCGAATGAGTTCTTTCAGCAATGTGGGTCTTTGCGGGCTGTTTCATTTGCAAGAAACAATCTTTCAGGGCCGATTCCGGATTCTCTAAGCTCCTGCTCGGCGATAGAGGAGGTTGATTTCTCTTCTAACTGGCTTTCTGGCCCGTTGCCTTCTGGGATTTGGTGGATGAAGGGGCTTCGATCTCTCGATTTGTCGTATAATTTGCTTCATGGTGAGATTCCGGGAGGAATCGAAAATTTATATAATTTGAGTGCAATTAATTTAGGGAAGAACAGGTTCTCTGGGCAGCTGCTCGAGGGCATGGGAAGCTGTTTGTATCTGAAATCAATTGATTTTAGTGAGAATTCTTTTTCCGGTAACCTGCCAGAGTCAATGCGCAAACTTAGTATGTGCACTTCTCTAAATTTAAATGGAAATTCATTGTCAGGTGAAGTCCCTGATTGGATTGGAGAATTGAGTAGCCTTGAGACTCTGGATATTTCCGCAAATAGATTTTCAGGTCAGATTCCGAATTCAATAGGAAGTCTTCAAAAATTGAAGGAATTGAACTTATCCATGAATCAGTTTGTTCAGATTTTGCCGGAGGCGATGGCCAATTGCATTAGCCTGTTGGATTTGGATATTAGCCAGAATATGTTGACGGGTAATATTCCGGCATGGATTTTTAAGTTGGGCTTAAGGAGCATGCTGCTTTCGGGAAACAGGCTCACTGGAAGCATCGAATATCCTGCTCTCCCATCAATGGAGACCTCATATCAAAGCCTTCAGGTTTTGGATTTGTCTGCAAATGCATTATCGGGCAGAATACCACTCTATATGGGTAATTTTAGCAGCTTGCTGTCCTTGAATGTGTCCTGGAACTTTCTTAGTGGTCCTATTCCAGTGAGCTTAGGTGACTTAAAAACGACTCATGTTCTCGATTTGAGTAACAATTGGCTGAATGGAAGCATTCCATCTGAAATTGGAGGAGTCATTTCATTGAAGGAACTAAGGCTGGAGAGGAACTTCCTAAGTGGAACAATTCCAACGCAGATTGAGAAGTGCTCATCTCTTTCCTCTTTGTAAGCGTCCTTCCCACCTTTATTTTTATTTCTAAATTTGCCTTTTTCTTTTGGGAAGATTTAAATTATTATTCCTCACTACTTGAAATTGTGCCATGTTTCTGAGTCACTAGCGATATTGAGGTTGCTTGTCAATCTAGTGTCCTTCAGTATCCTCAGTAGAAAGGTATCGAACTTAGATTTGTAGCCGTAACAGTTTCTGTCCACAGTACTGTATTTAGCAAATGTTATCTAGTGTGACTACTACTTAGAAATTATATTCACTGCCCTAAAGTGTTTGAGGTTGCAACTCAAGCCGGATTTTCATGTGGAGATGACACATCAGGGTGGCCTCATCGGCGTCTAACTCCAGCATTTGTAGTTGGATAAAAGAGTGGGGTGAGAAGCATTTCTTTCTCTCTCTTTCTTTTGCATCCTTGACTGTTAAATCTGACTTGAAGCAGTTTTGGATGAAAATATTTTCTGGGAACTGTTTGTTTGGCTAGATATGTAAGTGTTAGATAGATGTAAGATCCTTCTGTTATCATTTTTGTCATATTTTAGGAAGCAATTTAGAATTGAGTATAGAGTTTTCACCAGATTGTATTGAGAAATAAGCATGATATATATGCTCTAGGGCATGATTAACAAGGGTATCCTTGGTCTATCATGGATCATCAGTTGTTTTAATATTGTAGCTAGTTTTCTTCTTCCATTAATGCAAGTTGTCTATGTACTACATTATATTAGAATCTGAAAAATTAGGGTATAAAATTGCTTTATTTTCTCATCCAGAAAAAAAGTTCACCTGTCTTTTGATCTGGCACTATAAAATGATTTTGTAGTGTATGTCATTAGTTATTGATTTCTTAATCTAAGTAGTTTGGAGATTTATCATTTTGACAAGTTTCCCTTTTGGTGCTTTTCTCAATTTTGCAGGAATCTATCTCGAAACAATATCACAGGACCGATTCCTGTGGCCATTGCAAACCTCACCAATCTCCAGATTGTAGACTTGTCTTCAAACAACCTCTCTGGAAGCCTACCCAAAGAGCTGACAAATCTTTCTCGCCTTCTCATCTTTAACATATCTCACAACAACTTCCAAGGTGAACTACCTCTTGGTGGCTTCTTCAACACCATCCCCTCCTCATCAGTATCTGACAATCCATCTTTATGTGGTTCTATTGTCAAACGCTCCTGCCCGTCTGTCCATCCCAAGCCCATCGTCCTTAATCCAAACTCTTCTTCAGACTCCAGTGGGCACCCATTCTCACCAAATCCTCAACACAAGAGGATCATACTCAGCATTTCAGCTCTCATTGCGATCGGTGCAGCTGTTTTCATTGCCATTGGTGTGGCAGCCATTACTGTCCTCAATATCCATGTCCGTTCTTCTATGTCGCGCTCTGCTGCTGCTGTCACTTTATCTGGTGGGGACGATTTCAGCTGTTCTCCCACCACTGATGGCAACTATGGAAAACTTGTTATGTTCTCTGGTGATGCGGACTTTGTTGCTGGGGCACATGCACTGCTAAACAAGGACTGTGAACTTGGTCGTGGTGGGTTTGGGGCTGTTTACCGAGCAATCCTTCGAGATGGGCGCTCAGTTGCCATCAAGAAGCTCACTGTCTCCGGCTTGATCAAATCCCAAGAAGAGTTTGAGAGGGAAGTGAAGAAACTTGGAAAGATCAGGCACCAAAATCTTGTCGCACTTGAAGGGTATTACTGGACCCCATCCCTGCAACTCCTCATTTATGAATACATCTCCTGTGGGAGTCTGTACAAGCATCTTCACGAGGAATCAGGCCAAAACTGCCTTTCTTGGCGGCAGAGGTTCAGCATAGTTCTTGGTATGGCAAAAGGCTTGGCCCATTTGCACCAATTGAATGTAATTCACTATAATCTCAAATCAACTAATATTTTGATAGACAGCTCTGGTGAACCAAAGGTGGGAGATTTTGGTCTGGCTAGGCTATTGCCCATGTTGGACCATTATGTTTTGAGCAGCAAGATTCAGAGTGCACTTGGCTACATGGCTCCTGAGTTTGCTTGCCGAACAGTGAAGATAACTGAGAAGTGTGATGTATATGGGTTTGGGATCCTGGTTCTCGAGGTGGTGACAGGGAAGAGGCCTGTAGAATATATGGAGGACGATGTGGTGGTGCTTTGTGAGATGGTGAGGGGATCACTGGAGGTCGGAAGGGTGGAGGAGTGTGTCGATGTGAGGCTGCAGAGGAATTTTCCGGCAGATGAGGCAATCCCATTGATAAAGCTTGGTTTGATATGTGCATCTCAGGTGCCATCGAACCGGCCAGATATGGGAGAGGTGGTCAATATTTTAGAGATGATCCAATGTCCTTCAGAAGGCCAGGATTTGGAATGAGTTTTAACTTGTAGAGATTGGAAAAAGCAAAATATATATAATGGGTTTTCCGGCGAAGTGGAATCCGGTATGTCCTGCTAGTAGAAGAAGAAGAAGATTGTTGAAGGTTCTTTTTTCGACCTTCTTTCTGTTTGTTGTTTTGTGTTTTTCGGTTTCTGTTTGTAGTTCTGTTGCAGTTAATCTTACCGGATTCCTTTTCACCGGTTCCAATTTGGGGACCCTTTTGGATATTGTTCTGATGATGATATTTCTTTCTATAAACCACAGCTGCTGAATCTGTTTTGTGTGTTTTATTTTATGTTGACTTTGTCTACTCTCTAGCACATGTTGCTTGTGGGTCTCCACATGTGTTGCTTCAAATTCAAATCATCCTCAATCTTTGTATCCACTTCACCTCCAGGTGGGCCATGGGGTGCCCACGTGGCAGCATGATTGACACCTGTCACAAGATCCTTGGGTGTTGCCACTATAAATTAATCATTTAAAATTCAAAACCCCACCACTCAAAAATGCAATATCTTCTCATGATACCTCATTATCTCAGTATATTTTTATTGATACATGATAATGACAGAGCACAAGCTGTTGGGAATATGACTCCTATCCTCCTTTATTTAAAGCCTACAACCAATAGTTTAATTTTGAGCAAAAGGGTTCTTTGTCACCTTCTTTTCATTGGGAATTCTTCTCTTCTTTTTTTTTTTTCTTCTCATTTACATGGTTCCTTTAAAAAAAAAAAAAAAAAAAAAATTTAGATCCTGGACATCATCGTTAGCACTCCCAACTTCCAGACACTATTAATTAAATATATATAGATATTAGGGGGCTGTAGCAGGCAGTGGCGGTGGTAGGTTGGTAGCTCTTACAACAAAGATGGTGTTGGTGATGGTGTTAGTCAACTCTTCTTGTTATTATAATAATAGTTAGAATAATAATAATCAGTGCTTGGAAGTGAAGTTAGGGTTCCTCAAATGGGGAAGGACCCAAGGGAACCCAATCAATGGGCTTTGAAATTTTAACAAAGGCACATTACGCATTCACATGGGGGCTGGTCCTCAAATGCATTCTTCAGCTTTTTCAAAATGGAAGATGATTTGTGAGTGGTGATAATTATGAGTGCGTGCAAATATCCCTCTCCATTAACTTTTTTTTTTTTTTGTTAAGACGCGGGAACTCCTGCCACCGATGAGTCCTTTGAACCTCCTCCACATTAGATTACCAACCATAGGACACAATCCTCCTCCACATCAATTACTGGCTCCTTGAATGCATCTACCAGGATTCGAACTCCCAATGCTCCTATTGGAGAGGTGGTTTGTGAATTGTGAGATGGTTCGTTTCCATTTCAAATTCATTTTAAAATTAAAATTCAAGACTTTTATATTAGAAGTTTCGAATTTTAATATAGTTGTACTTTCTCCATCTCCATTCTCTTTTACCCCTTCTCAAATCTCTTTTTTAAATCACATTATTTATATCTCATCTAAGTGTGCAAGTTTCGCATTTTAACAATACACAATAAGAATTGTACATTTTTTAACCATAAATAAAAGTTGTAATCTATCTCTTATCTCAAATTTTGATTAAGACTCGAAACTTTTAATTTCAGACTCATAGTTAATCCATTAGGATGGCTACTCAATGCTCGACTTGATAATGACTTACTCAAACTCATTTATTAAGTTAAACAAGTTGAGTTCGAGTTGGTTCATACTCAACTTGTTAAACTTGCGAGTTGATCCATTTAATAGCTCGAGAGCTGGCTTGTTTATCAACTCGTTTATTAGTTCGCTAGCAATTCGTGAACTAAGTCGATATTAGGCTTGTGAACAAATTCAATATTAATCAAATCAAATTTTTGATTATAATTTTTATTTTACTTTAAACTATATTTTTAAAAGTTATATTTTTTAATCATCAATTAATTTAATTAGTTAATGGTTTGGTCCATTTTCTAGTTTGAAACGAGCTTTAGTGGAGCCAAGTTTGAGCTCGAACTCAACTCATTTATATGTGAAATAAATTTGAGTCAAGTCGAGTTCGAGCTGAACTTGAGTTATACATATGTTAAATGAGCCAATGAGCCGACCTCGAACAAAAAATTTTAAACTCGAGTTGAGTTTGAGCTCGTTTATGAATGAAGGAGCCGAGCTCAAGCTCATCACAACTGAACTCGACTCGGCTCGTTTGCAACCCTAAAGATGACTCAAAATCTCTTTTATGTTGTTTCCATTTGCACCTACCATTATTACTTATTCAATCCATGCCTCCCTATGCACAATAAAAGAGGGAAAAAAGTTTAGATTGCATTCACTTGTGAAAAGCTATTTTTATTTTTTACTTTAAATTTCTGAGGACATAAGTGTAGATTATCACTCTAAATCAAATGAGAATATCTCGGTCATCATCTCAAATCTATCATTCAGAAAATAATTTTTATGTTTTCTTTTTTCTTTTTTGATTTTTTGGAGGATATTTCATTTTTTTAGTTATAAAATTAAGTATCAACAAGAAATCTAAATGTACCATATTTTCATATTATTCTTTAACTTTTTATCATGTACTTATTTATATATAAGGGACATAATAGAAATCATATTAAGAAGTCTAAGGGTGTCACACTTAAGTGGCTTCTAGATTAATTATCTAATAATAGCATACAAATTTTAACAAATTGTTCTAATAAAATTAAAATAAAATATTAAAAACTAATCCTTAAAATTGTCTGAGAGTAAAAATTATAATGACTATTTTATATGATTTTTTAGTACTTCGAAATCTAAAAAAAATGATAAAAATATTTGAACTAATAATGGTCCTCGATCTTAATGGTTTCTCAAAATCTTAAATTTAAAAGTATGTATTAAGGTGACAGAGTTTGACTGTATGAACTTCTATACCCAAAATAGATGTGTTGACCAAACTGTGCTAGACCTCGGCTCACCCATCCGAAGAGATTTCTCACATAATAGAAAAAAATACAAAACACAATCTAGAAAAAGTCTAACTAGGTAATTGATTTTTGCAATGCTTTGAAAATTATTAGTCTAACTATGAGGGCAAAATGTGAACAATGAGTGAGGATTTGAATGGGATTGGTGGGATTTAAATAGTAACAAAAGGAGCATTTTAATAGTAAAAGTAATGCAAGCATGCATAAGTGGGGATTGAGAAGCAAGGGATTGCTTTTTGGGAAATGTGGGGAAGTGTTGAATTGTGATGGCAGGACAGGGAGAATTTCCCTTTCCCTTTTTCCTTTTCCTTTTTCTTTTCCTTTTCCTTTATCTTTTCTTTGTATCCTACTTTATTGAAAGACACAATTATGATGGACACCATATGAACTTTCACTCATACTAAGCACCATGCCCCTTCTTGGGTTCAGCTTCTAATGCCCAAAGGCCTTCATGGCAGACAGATGCATCAAATCCCCATTTCAGATTATAAAGCAACCAAGCATGCCTATCATATTATATGTGTGTGTGTGTGTGTGTGACAGAGAGAGAGAGAGAGAGAGAGAGGTATAATTTATCCAAGAGCAAGCATGAGCTGTTCATCCAGGATGAAAGGAATCACTTGGAATCAGCTACTGCCCATGGAATATGTAACATGCTATGATAATACACACACACACAACATTATGAAAATTTGGGTCATGAGTAGAAGTTAGGTTTGTGGCTTTTATTGTACTTTTGATTCCCATAAGTCAAGGATAGAGGGGTGTTGTGTTCATCAATTTTATACTTTTATTTCACTTTTGTATTATGTTTTATATATTAACCCTATAGAAGTTGCATCAATTTCTACACTTTTATGAGTGAAATATTTTTTTTATTTGGATGTCTTTCATAAGTAATAATCTCTTAACGAGTAATATTTTTGTTGAATCCTATGAATGTCTCACGAGTGACTTTTTATAAATTATTTTTTACGAGTCAACAAATATTGGTTGTGAAAAATCAAAAGCTAGAATATATTTTTTGTAGCTAAATTGCTTTTTTGGTAAATCACAGTGGTTTGCCTTAAAATCTCTCATAATTATTTCTAACATCTTTTCTTATTAATTTAAAAAAACCTACGCTGACTCTCCTTAAAATTAATTTAACTGGGTGATGTTAATAAACAAATAAAACACTTATCCTTCATTTCTTATATGATGTTGTAAGGAAAAGCAAAATCATGGAGTAGCATAATCTTTTTATTGGGTTAAAAGGGCATTCTCCCATTAGATAATATGTGGGAGTGTTAAGAGTAAGCAAAATGGGAGGATCGTTGATACGAGTTTAAAAGCTAAAATTAGCACAATGTCAAACCAAAGGTCACTGGAAGAGACTCAAAGGCTACTAAAGTGAAATTAGATGATACTATAACTGATTTCATAACTAGATGTAGAATCAAAATGGCCACTACGCTAATGGACCGTCAAATAAATATTGGCTAGACATTGTGATCAAGTATCTCGAAACTTTGTTCCAAGATAAAGTGCTTATCCAATGATTCTCGAACTTCCATGTATTAGTTTTTAACCCAATAAATTTGCTTGAACATCTTCTCCATAATAAAATTGTAAATCACAAAAAAAGAAGAAACATAGAATAGCTTAAAAATTAGCACTTGCTTTAACTATCACTATATAAATTTTATAAAAAAATAAGAAATTTCTATTATTTGACTAATATTATCATAGAAAGTTCAATTAATTTTTGTGGTTATGCAAAAACATAATGTATGTTAGATACATGTGCTTTAACTCTCCCCCAAATATCATTGCACAAATTTTAAAAATTAACAAATTACTATTATTCAGCCTAGAGTTTTTCAAAAAAAAAAAAAAAAATAATAATAATAACTTGTTGTGCACACAATATGTGTATATGAAAATCTTCATATGTATAATTCAAAAATAATGCATGAACCAAATGAAATTACCTAATCACTTATAATTAATTTGTGGAGTAAGAAAATTATAGTATTTTTTTTCATAAATTAGTGCTTGTCTTATATTTTTTTGAAATAATATGAAATTTCTATTTTAAGTATTCTTTCTTTCCCTTTAATGATAAAGTCAATGGTAGTAATTAATATTCTAAATTCACTTTGAGATCTCCTTGTATCACTATTTAATATTCAACCTAAGACCAACGGAAATGGGAATTAGGACACAAAAAATAAAAAAGGAGCGAAGAAGGAGGGAAAAAAATTAGGGGGTTTGTGACTAAAATGACCAATGCCACCATGTAAACATTGCCAAGATAGGAGGCTATCATTTGGTAGCCACCATATTCATCATAGCCCTTGATTGAAACATATACCCTTAGTTAGACCATTGAACATTAACATAGTAGTAGTCTCTTTGTTATTTAAGATCACTCATCTATAAAAGTGTGCATCCAAAAGGAAGTTGGAATATGATGCCTAGGGTATGGTTCAGGTGGTAGTGCGGGCTGCGGGAATGCCTCTCACGAGGTCAGGTGTTCAAACCCTCTCGGGCTCATTTCCGTCCCTAAACTCCTGAATTTACCCTTCCTTTGGAGTTGTGGGGTCAATTTCAAGGGGCGCACGATTAGTCACGTGAAACGTAAAACGGACGCGTGGATACCCGATACGTAATCCAAAAAAAAAAAAGGAAGTTGGAATATGGAATGAAGGAAACTCCAATGAAGATTGTTGCATTACCCTAAGGTCAATTAAGTAAATATTGCATTCATCTAGTAAGAGACTCCAAGTATCACATTTAAAGTTTGACCACCCATTCCATCTCCTTTCCTATAATAATAAAGAAATATCTTTCATCAATCCATTATGCTTGACTTAAGATTTTTTTTTTCTTTTCCATAACTATTGTCTATTTCTAACTCTTGCTATTGTTTGATGCCTTTGTTTTTTCACATATTTGAGGTGGAGTTTTGATAATTATTTATTGCTTTACTTGTGCAATAGGGAGCCAAAACAAGATAGGTGATAAAAAGGTGTGAGGTTCTTTTATGATCATTAACTACTTCTTGACCTAATCTTGTCATACATGAGTGTAGGAAGCCTACTAGTAGGTTTAGTCCCATTATGTATTAATGTTCCATCATCATAAATGTTGCCTAGCTAATCACTGTTAGAGACATCAATTCTTTCTTTCTATTCTTGACCTTAATTCCTTAATCTCACCCCTTAATTCCTGGCGCATTATAGCCTTTTTATCATATTCTTTTTAACCTTTACCTCAGCCTACTTTTCGTCCTATGGATAAAGCCCTCCTTAAAGCCTTGCTAGCATGAGTTCCTTGGCTCTTTGTTATATTGAGATTGTAAGACAAAAAATGAATGAAATAAGAAAATAAAGTAAAAAAATAATGTAAAGTGTCCCCATTTTTAGTTCTGATCTTTGCTTAACCCTTTTTAGCTGCTTGATTCATTCTTTCAGCCTTCCTAAATAAAAGTAACCCCAAACTTTTTCATCACCATCATCTTAAGCTTTACTTGTGTTTTTTACCCAATATTCCGAACCATTCATGAATATGCTTAAGTGGTAACATTGACATGTGGAAATGGAGTCTTGGACCTTGAACTCTCATGAAAAGAGAAAATTTGAAGCCTTGAGTTCTTGTGGGAAAAAAAAATTTGAAGCCTTGAGCTCTTGTGGGAAAAAAAAATTTGTGGATCCTTCATTGCAATCATAAGTTTCCATGAAAAAGAAATTTTGGAGCCTTAAACCTTCAAGCTCCCACATAAAAGAGCCTTGAGCTCTTGTGAAAAACAAAATTTGGAGCTTTGGACTCTAGTGAAAGGGAAAAGAAATTTCTAAACTATGACCGCGTGAGAAATTTTGAATCCTAAGTTTTCTAAATGTGAAAATCATTGACCTCAACTTGATCACGCAGTTGCTGACCTCCTACTCACACAATGCTAGTATAAAAATTGTCAATCTTATACCAACAATGAAATCAATTATCTCTCTGTGACATTGTGGAAAAGTGCAACAATTACTGACCTTATCCTAGTCATACAAAAATTAACTTCTAAGTGTGAAACTTGTCAACTCTATCCTAGTCATGCAATCACCAACCTTCCGTTCACAAGATAGTAAAGTGTGAAAATCCAAAAATTTATCTTAGTCATACAATCCAAACCTAACCACAGTTGTCTAATCATGACGTTATCTTGATTATTCATTTCATTGAATTTGTCTAAGTCATACAATCATTACCTTGTCCCAATCACTATATTCAATCACAAAAGCTTTAAATGGGAGTAGAACTAACACAAAATGCAGCCAACCTTTGCCTATTCTTGAAATCCAAAATTTATCCTCGTTGTGCAATCCCAACCTTATTTGGTTACTCAATTATGAACTTATCTTGGTTATACTTTTCATTGGTGCTATCTCAATCATTTATTCTTGACTTCATCTCAGTCGTTCTCTTCAATCACTGAAGCTCGAGATGATCAAATTCGCCCAAAACAAAATGCAATAAAAAGACTCCCTATCTTGGATGAGATCACCCTTGAGGAAACGATATAAGCTAGTTCTTAGTCAAGCAGAAGGGTCTCAGATATGAAAAAATTAATCGAATGTTAGGGGGAGACATGCAACCATTCATGAATAAAGTCAAAGAGTATCTAGTGTAAAAGTTTGCAAGGATATTGATCTCATAAATGAGGGAGAATATTATGAGCCAAGCTTGTTAAGAGTCTTATACTTGTCTATTACAGTTTGACTTGTGCGTTGGATAACCTGTTGAGAATTCCACTTGTGAGTTTGTCCCACATTGGAAAATTAGAGTGGATGATGGGTGCTTATATATATGATTGGGCCGAAGACCCAATAGGCTTAATCTTTTGGGTCAACTTGGTGTTCACTCATGTATATCAAACCCACCCATGGACTCCTCTGGTCATAACAAGTGGTATCAGAGCCGATGGTTTGTAACTCTGGGTGAGCAATATCGTAAAAGTCGAGATGAGAAGCTAATTCTCCTGACGTGCTAATAATTGGAGGACCAAGTGTGTGGTCGAGGCCAATAAGGATCATCTAGGCTGGGGATGGATCCGAATAGGGTCAATACGTGAGAGGTAGGATTGGTTCGCAAGGCACATGGAATGCAATCTGACGCATGTAAGGCGTCAGTGGTAAGGCCCTATTAGGGAATTGGGCTTGCTCCCATAAGGGAAATAGTTTCCGTTCAAGAGGGGGTAGTTTGAACTCACAAGTGAGGAGGAGATTGTTGAAAATTTCACTTCTGAGTTTGTCTCACATTGGAAAATTAGAGTGGATGATGGGTGCTTATATACATGGTTGGGCCCAAAACCCAATAGACTTAAGCTTTTGGGTCAAGTTGGTATTCACCCATGTGTATCAAGCCCACCCATGGGCTCCTCCGGTCCTAACAAGTCGTATCAGAGCCGACGGTTCGTAACTCTGGGTGAGTGACATCGTAAAAAGAGTCGAGACGTGAAGTTAATTCTTCTGACGTGCTAATAGTTGGAGGACCAAGTGAGTGGCTGAGGCCAATAAGGATCATTTAGGCTGCGGATGGATTCGAATAGGGTCAAAACGTGAGAGTTAGGATTGGTTCGGAGTCACATGGAATGCAATATGAGGCACGTAAGGCGTTAGTGGAAAGGCCCACTCGAGCAACTGTTAGGGAATTGAGCTTACTCCCATAAAGTAGATGGTTTTCGTTCAAGGGGGAGCAGCTGGAACTCACAAGTGAGAGGAAGATTGTTGATAATTCCACTTGTGAGCTTGTCCCACATTGGAAAATTAGAGTGGATGATTGGTGCTTATATACATGGTTGGGCCTAAGACCCAATTGGCTTAAACTTTTGGGTCAAGTTGGTGTTCACCCATGTGTATCAAGCCCACCCATGGACTCCTCCGGTCATAACATAACCACAATGTAAGTTTTATTCTTTAAGTAGTATAATGCCTCAGTAAAAAAAAGGGGGGAGTATGACTCCTCATTCAAGATGATGATTTATAGTGTTAGAGTGGAAATTGAATAGACATATCTTTACAACAAGGTGAGTGCCCATCAATCTTGTAAAACTCACTAGATTTTGCAATTGTGTTAGCTTACTAGCCTCCTTCACTAGATGCACTTTACCTATGAATGTAGGATTATAAGAATTGTGTCACTTTACAAGTTTACTATTAGACTCGAGGTTATGTTCATGTTTGCTGACTGCTTTTGCATATTTTGTATTCAATATTTATGAATTTGTTCCTATGTTGAACTCATGATTTACTCTTAGCTAACTACTTAAACTTATATATATTTGTGTGTGTGTGTGCGCGCGCGCGCGCACGCTACACCCCATGTGGCACAACCCTTCATATGGTATGGAGAGCTCAATCTGTAATTCAAGTCTTGTGTGAGCTTAGTTGACTAAAAATATATTATTTGGATTGCTCAAGCACCGGCTAAGTCAACCAACAATAAAAAATACAATCATAAGCATCTTAGTTGGCATATATAAGAAATCCAATAACTCAAGCATACTCCAATAGGTTTACAACTTTACCGATATTTTTATATAATTTTATATTAACATCAATTGGTTTATTAACACTACCACAGTCAAAAATATTAAATTTTTTTGCACCTTGTCTATTTTAATAAACTCGAGAAAGGATGACATCATTGCTATTTTTTTATGGTTCAGAAACCCAAATAACAACTTCAACACTCTATCTTAATCTTTCATATCAAAACTTGATGACAAGAAATTCGTAGTATTTTCAAAGGATTTTAAGTATCATCATATCATCAACATACAAACAAATTATCATATCAACATACAAACAAATTATCACACCTTTGTTGTGGAAACATTTAAGTAATTCATATATTCTAAAATCATTAGATAACAACTTCATCTTATTTTTCATGTTTGGAGTTTGTTTTAAATCATATAAGAGATCAAACCTAATTAATTTAAACACACTATGTAATTGTTTGAGCCTAACAAAACCTTTAGAATGTGGGTGTCTGTATGTACACATCTTGTCATTCATTTCTGTATTTAAAAATGTAACTTTTTATATCTATTTGATGAATGATGAAATTACAAACTGATGCTAATGCAATCAATACTTAATTTTAGCTATTAACCTAACTTTGAATTTATCATTTATATAATCTATCTTTATTTTCTTCTTTAAATATCAATTTCTAACTTATTCAATTAGATCTCGGATATAAACGCACAAGTTATCAAGTACTATAAATAGTAATATAAGTAGGGCTCACGACATGGGTAGTGGTGATGTGTCTAGCACACAAGTAACTAACATATTGAATAATTTCTCATATCAACCATAGTTACTTAAACAAGACTTATCAAATGGATGGTAGCGATGTACCTAGCGCACCTATTATAGTCACATTTAATAATTTCTAATGTTAATAATTTACATGGTTAAAAATTTTTATAGTAGAATTTAAACAAAGGTTCATATTTTTGTTGCATAAAATAGAATAAGATTGTAACTGGTAGGATGGAAAAAAAAAAGGGGAATTGAAAAGAGAAGTTAATCGAGGGAGAAAGGGAAGGGAAAGAAGTGTACTTTCTTTTCCTTTCATTGATTAGTTAAACAAAGTAGTTATCACTCAATTTGAGTGGCGAGTCTCTTTCTACCCTTTTTTTTTTCAAATGATTGATTTTGAGAGAATAAGTCATTTTCCTTTTAACTTTTATTTCTTTTCTTAGAAAACATCATAACAATATATGGAAAAAGAACTTTCTGCTTATTTTTCCTTTCTCTAACCTTTTCCTTGCTTCATTTTCCCCTCATACAATTACAATGTGTTTGGATAAAGGATTTTGCATGAGAAAAGAAAAGAAAAAAGAAAAAGAAAAAGATAAATAATTATTTCTGATTGTATTGCCTCTCTATGTCAAATATGATTAAGAATAAAAGTTTATTTAAATATCATTAAAATTTTAAGAAAATCAGCAGTTAATAATTTCATGAACTTTAGAAGAAGGTGAGAAGGATATGTTAGCTCAAGAGGAAGAATACCAAAAAAAGAAAGCAAAGAAAACAAAGGGAATCATGCCCAAGAAGCAAAAGCAAAAATAACTGAAAACAACAGAGCATCAGCAAGGCTTACTGAAGGCTATAGCACTTGCCTTGAGCATCAAATAGGATTTTATTTTCTGAATAACGGACTTGGAATTTTAAGGCTATGTTGTCGATGATCAAGAGGGAATTTCCTAGCCTTCCAAGATGATAAACCATGGCAACCCATGTAATCTTGATTCTAGCAGCAGAAAGTCTATTCCCAAAGGAGGAGAGCCACTGAAAATTCTCCTCTGGGCTTGAGAAGAAGATCTGGTAAAATTTTATTTCCTTAAAAACCCTGTAATAGAGGATTTTCTTCTTTCATTAATCTGTTTGTAGAAAAGACAGGCCTGGCTTTCTCCCTTCTTCCCATTTAAGAACTCTATCAAGAGTTGCTAGCCTATGCAGAATGGCAACCTTGCTAATGAAGCACACCTTGGGATGCTAAGCTTGAACCATATAAAAGATTATCCATTTACTTTAGAAAGAGTTCTTAGGTGCTTCTAGGCAGAAGAGAAGGAATACGAACCTGAAGGAGCAATGGTCCAAGATATACCATCTTCTGTTTTAGAAAATTAGGAACTCCAAGAGTCTTATTCTTAATTTCAGCAGCCTTGGAAGTGTGTCATTTCTTTGTCATTTCCAACCCTGAATATCCATAATCTCTGAAAACTTTGTAAAAGTGGAAGGCCAAAATCTAAAAGCAAGAGGGCCAAAAGAGTGAGTTCTCATAGAATAAGAAAGTATTCTTCTTATTCGAAATTGTATGCTTAATACAAGCAGCAAATTTTCTTAACATAACTCGTTTGTTTCGCAGAATAGACATTCCTTGGAATCTACATGCATTTGTCTTTCAGCTTATGAACATGAATCCATCCAGCCAAAAGAGAATTCATTCGTATTTCTCTCTTTTCTTGCTTCATATTTTTGAGTTTCAAATAGAGCCTACATCATAATCTCAAATCCAATGTATCAACGGGTTACAGGAGGGAACAATAGCATGTCGCCTTCACTTCTTCACTTGATGAAGTGACTTATTGTATAATTAGTTTTTTCACCTAGTGACCCTGTATAATTGCCCACTTCCACGTCTGGCAAATGCATATTCTCTGAATAGATACAATTAAAAGCAGACATAAAAGCAGTAGAATTCATGCTAAAAAGCTCTGAAAGATTAAAAAGACACTTACGGATTTCAATTCAATGAAACAATAGAACATCCGGGCTGCCAATCACAACTTCCAAATCATATATGAAATTGTTAAAAGCATTGGCAGGTTACTGAAACTTCATCATCTTTAGAAGCCAGAACAGAGTGAATTTAATTGAAAGTAACCCACCAGTGTAAATTTATTACCAAATTAACTTCCAAGAACAATTTGCTGAAACATTCTCCCAAACCCATTTCACATTTGTAAACTCACTTCCGATTAGGCCATAAGATCATTCAAATGCCTTATTCAACTTTGTCTTGCTACACAGCATATAAAAATGGAATGAAATTGGACATATAAAAATGAGTTTTTCACTCGATTTGTCCATGTTTTCTTTCCAAATTTTCATTCCATTCCATTCCCATGATATCAAGATTCCCAGACATAAGGTTCTCCAAACAGCATCACTCTTTTTATTGGTGTGGTCTTATCAATAACAATGATAACAATTATATATTTAAGCTTTAAAAAAACATTTTACAGACCCTTTTTTGGGGAATCACCAAAACTGTTATCAAATATTACATGGCAACTATGTTGTACAAGAAGCACGTACCAAAGGTTTACTCTCAATTTTTCAATCCTCTTTCTCATCTCTTCCTCCAACGCACCTACCTCCTTTGTCTCTTCTACCCTTTTTAGTTCCAAAGATCTAATCATCCCAGTCATTTTCCCATCCGTCTTTGTTAGGAGACCTAGAAGCAAGCCCATTTGCTGAGATACTTCCTACATGGCGTTCCCTTGGTGACGTCGCTGCCTTGTCATTATCCCAGTCATCATCCCAGCCCTGATCCCAACCTTCTGCAGTTTCCACATTAGCATCTGAAAAAGATTCTGGCAAACCCATTTCAAGCTCCTGATATGGGACTTCACCATGCTGTCTCCTCTTCCTAAACTTGCAGCAAGCCCACGTTCCTCCGAAAACAAGAGCTGTTAAAAGCATCAAGTAGGCACCATTGATGGGGGTAACGAACTCAGAATAAGAAGGGTGGCGCAGGAAAAAGTTTCCTACAGGCGGTCGACGAGAGCCAAAATGCAGCACACAATTCCCATGTCCAGCATTTAAAACTACTTCAGTGATATCAGAAACACTCGTTGATGTATTAATCTGAAAAACAAACAAAAGCAGGGTAATGCTCTACCAGTTAATGCAAACATTTCACTTCCATACTCAAAAACCTGTGGATTATCCATCCCTACTATGAATCCATATTAAAGAGAAGTAAGAACAGATAGTTGCTAGGACATGAATCAACAAACCAACCTCCTCAAGTATGATTTGTAACCCCATTTTCATTTTAGTTATTACTCCACCAAATCCTATGTCCCATAACTTTTTCCATGATAACCAGAGTAAAATTATGAAACAGCAGAATCAAGACTCATACCCTTTTAGTTTTGTGTCCAAGTATTTCGACATCCTTCAGAGCATTTTCTACCGATATCCCAGTAAGATTCACTTTCAAAGTGCTATCTCCATCATTTTGAACTAGAAGGATCAATTCTTTGGACCCTGCAACAAGGAAAGCATAATATAAATGAGTTTGTTCTTAGTTTCTTTGCATTATTAACTACAAATATTTCAAAATAATCTATATTTCTATATTTTGAACATAACACAGCAAATGGAATTTTCATACTAGAAAATTCTCAATCCAAAAAGCAGTTCTGCACATAACATAATAACTGTTTGAAAGAAACTATTCAAATTGGCAGGAAATTGCTTCTTTGCCTAGGTGAACAATTTTTCCCACTATTAAATCATCGTGGACAGTTCCCTTTTAACACTCAACCTTCTCCTGTTTTCAACCCCTCGACACCCTCCATCGACTTCCTTTGCGTCCAGCAAATTAATCTCCCATACGCATATCCTTTTTTGCAGAAACACATTCCCACCTGCTCAAGCCACTTTGGGTCATTTGTAACCACATAGTTGGAAAACCATAATCTGAAAGCTGTCTCACCACTCCTTCACTCTATTCTGTAAACCCTCCGCCTTTAGCCACATATTCTCAAATCAAAAAGCAGTACAACAGACAACACAATAACTGTTTGAAAGAAACTATTCAAGTTGCTAGAAAATTGCTTGTTTGCCTAGGTAACACAGATAATTATCCCAACCATTCTTTTTTATAGCAAAAGAAGAAATTTCATTAATAGATTAAGAATTTACATAAAGGAGAAAAACATCTCCCTTTAAAAATCTGGGACAAACATAAAAAAACAGCAAATGAAAGTAAAAGTAGAACAACAACAAAACCAAGCCTTAGTCCCACTAAGTGGGGTCGGCTATATGAATCCTTTTCCGCCAATTTATGCGATCATGGACCATTTCTTTTGATAGATTCAAGGATATTAAATCATTTCCCAAGTTATTTTAGGTCTACCCCTACCCCTTTTACTGCCCCCCACGGTAACAAAGTCACTCTTCCTCACAGGTGCACTATAAGGCCTACGTTGCAAGTGTTCATACCATCAGAGTCGTCCCTCCCTTATCTTATCTTCTATAGGAGCTACACCTAACTTACCACAAATATGTTCATTCCTTAATTTATCTTTCAATGTTATACCACTCATCCATCTAAGCATTCTCATCTCGGCAACTTTTACTTTTTGGATATTATGTTTCTTCGTCATCCATCTAAGCACTTCTCCATTTTACCCAACCTGCTTTAACTCTATGCATTACATCATCTTCAATTTCTCCTTCAGCTTGCATAATAGATCCAAGTTATCGAAATCTACAAGTGCTATTTATTTCTTCATCATCAAGTTTAACTGTGTCTCCAATATTCCTCCTATCATTACTAAAATTACATTTCATATATTCTGTTTTATTTCTACTTCTCATAAAGCCTCTAAATTCCAAAGCTTCTCTCTATAATTTTAACTCATCCTCTACTCCATCCCTAGTTTCGTCAATTAATACAATATCATCTGCAAACAACATACACCATGGAACCTCCTTTGGAATACTTTTAGTCAATTGGTCCATCACTAAAGCAAAAAGATAAGGACTCAAAGCAAATCTTTGATGTACACATATGGTAATTGGAAATTCTCTAGTTTCTCCATCTATAGTCCTTACACTAGTCATTACTCCATCGTACATATCCTTAATGACATCGGTATACCTACAACATAGACCATTTTTTTCTAAAACCCATCATAGAACTTCCCTAGGTATCCTATCATATGCTTTCTCAAGGTCAATAAATATCATATGCAAGTCCCTCTTCTTTTTCCTAAACTTTTCCATTAATCTTCTTAAAAGATAAATAGCTTCTGTGGTAGATCTCCCAGGCATAAAACCAAATTGATTTTCTGAGATCTTCGTTTCTAACCTTAATCTTTGTTTGACTACCCTTTCCTATAGTTTCATCGTATGACTCATAAGTTTAATTCCACGATAGTTATTACAATTTTGAATATCTCCTTTATTTTTGTATATAGGTATTAAAGTACTTTTCCTCCATTCATCTAGCATTTTCTTAGTTTTTACAATTGTATTAAATAAATTAGTTAACCATATAATTCCGCTATCACCCAAGCATTTCCAAACTTCAATTGGGATGTTATTTGGTCTCATAGTTTACCCATTTTTCATCTTTTTAGTGCAAACTTAACTTCGTTAACTCTAATTTTGCGAATAAATCTTATATTTTTAGTCTTTTTCCTCATTTGACAATTCTAAGTTTAAGCCTTCTATTTAGTTTTCGTTAAACAACTTACTAAAGTAACTTCGCCATTTTCTTTAATATCTTCCTCCTTAACCAAGACAATATCATCTTCACTTTTTATACATTTTACATTTCCTAAGTCCTTGCTCTTCCTTTCTCTAGCTTTAGCAAGTTTAAATATATCTCTTTCCCCTTCTTTTGTACCTAATTTATCATACAAACTATTAAATGATCTATATTTAGCTTCACTAACAGCCTTTTTTGCATCTTTTTTTGTCTCCTTATATTTTTCAAAGTTATCTCTGTCACTACATTTTTGCCACGTTTTATACCAAATTCTTTGTCTTTATGATTTTTTGTACATCTTTATCCCACCACCAACTCTCTTTGCTATTCGAGAATCTTCCCCTTGATTCACCAAAAATCTCTTTTGTTATCTTTTTAATAAAGCTAGCTAATATATTCCAAAGAGTATTTGTGTCTATCCCATCCTCTAAGGTCCAATCCCCATCTTTGATCATTTTATCTTTAAATTTTATTATATTTTCTCCTTTTAGGTTCTACCATCTAGTTCTCCTACATTGGTTTATTTTATCATTTTTCTTCCATTTTTTAATACATATATCTAACACTAACACTCTATGTTGTGTGGTTAGGCTTTCACCTGGAATAACTTTACAATCTTTGCATGATAAACAATCTACCCTCCTAGTTAAAAAAAAAATCTATTTAACTTCTATTTTATCCACTTTTAAAGGTTATTAAGTGTTCTTCTCTCTTCTTAATGAAGTATTCATTATCCTAAAATCATATGACATAGCAAAGTCTAAGATCATCTCCCCAGACTCATTTTTGTTTCCATATCCATATCCTCTATGTATACTCTCATAATTTTTATTATCTCTTCCAACGTGTCCATTCAGATCTCCTCCTATAAATATTTTCTCAGTCCCTGGTATGTCTTGCATAATACTATCCATATCTTCCCAAAATTATTTCTTAAGATTCTCTCCCAAAATCAAACTACAAGATTGAGCCAATCTCACTGAACATCCAAAAAGCTCACCACTAAATACACAACCAACACATCACAACAATGCCATGTATGAATCTTTTCCCAAACCAGCAACCAAACCATTGCGCCAGAGTTTCTTTATAAGATTCAAACTTTCTTCCGTTTTCTTCCCACGATAACCATCCATCAACTTCCTTTGTGTCCAGCAAAATAATCTCTCCCACAAGCATATCCTTTTGTGCATAAACACATTCCCAAAAATCTTATTCCATCTTTTATTTTCCTGCTTAAGCCATTTTGGATCATTTGCAAGCATATGATTGGCAAAACCATAAATCTGAAAGCTGTCCCTTCACTGCTTTATTCCCTAAACAGCTCCCTTTAGCCACATATTCTCAAAAGAAAAAGCAGTTGGATCCCAATTTATGCCTTCCCCAACCCCAACACACACCCCCTTCCTTGACGGCAGGAAGTGTCATCTAGGAAAATACGGCGGCGATCTGAATTTAGCCTAGGCAAGAGCTTTTAGGTTGTCACTGGGTAAAGTTCTTCCCCGTCAGCTGGTACTATCAACCTGTTGGCGAGACACAAATTTTCTGCCATAAATTAAACCATGTAAAAGATGTCCCCCACCAATGACAGCCAACCAGACAATTCTCACTCAAAATCTCCTTGAGTTCTCTCAGGTAGGCAAGTCTCTGTATTTATCTGACTTCTTTCATCTGTATACACAACCATGGTAAAATCTTCCCCCCCCCCCCCCCCACCGATAGCTTATCCATAAGTCTGACAACAACGAGTTCCTCCAAATAACTCCCTAATCCATGCTTAACTGTGAATTCCCCCACCAAAATACCTACTCCAATCTATCCAACCTCCACATCACTACTATGCCACCATCACTGAGAGGTAGACCCATATTCCAATTGCCATTCCCCAAACACTTCTTGCACATAAAACATCAATCTCATCCCGCTTCATCTCCAACCAGAACATATCCCCTCCTTATTTTCTCAAAGAATCCTGGACCACGACCTTCTTTCTAGAATCATTCAACCTCAAATTTTTCATGGAATGAAAAATTTTATTGGCTTCATTGACACACCAAAGTTTCCCTATTCCCATTCCCTATATCTGCACTTTCCACCTTCCCTTTTCTGTCATAGTTGACAGAGAATTTCAGTTTTTTCATTTCCTTCTTCACATTGCCACCACAGTAGTGCAGTTATTCCAAAACACAGTTACCAGAATAATGCTAACACCCTAACAGAGCAAGAGCTGGTACAGATGTTCCAAAACAAGGAACATTTTCATTCCAGAATGTTAACATAATGATTCAAGGTTTTATTTCAATATTTTTCACATAAAATTTTTAGTAGTTAAAGTGGGGAAACAGCGAATTGTATTCTATTTACTGTCTATCTCACAAAAGAAAATCTCTCCTAGATTTAGAAACACCTCAATATCCTCTCCAAAATATACGAATGCCACTGCACATTTTTGCCAACGTATCTATATAAATATAACCCCAAATGTTCCACACTATGGAGATTAGAGAATGTGCGGTAATGCAATCCCATTGCCGTTCCACAAACTGAAACATCCCATGTTCTAGGTAACATTGTTCCAAACTGTTCCATTCTTCAGATCAAGTTCTTCTCCACTCAACTATTCCTCTCCATTCCTTCAATTTGATGGAACGCTTGCTGCTAGAAACCTTCAAAGGAAACCCAATCAACTTGCTAACCAATTTAACAATTTGCAACACACAAGCTGCAACCTGCTCCTGGTTCAATCTCAGTATCGAGATTTGATTGCTGGCACCAAGACATCGGGATGGCTGCTTGTTCAGGCCCCCACCCCATGCTGAGACTTTCCCTCAAGTCTCCCACGAGGTATTATTGTCATAGAGCTCCATTCCCTGTATTTCCCTGGATCTCTCTCCCTTACTAGAGTCTGGTTGAGAATCCTCCATCATCTTCATCCTGCTGTAATTGTCATTAGCCATCATCTCATCTCCCTCTTGTCAATCTCAAAGCCTCCTCTTGCTCGACTTAATGTCCTAAGGATCCCTCCATTATCTCACCCATTCATACAGTTAGACCAGGCCCATTAGTTCTAAAAACACAAGGTTCTTGGCCAACGACCTGCTTTGGCTAACATTCCTTAGTAAAGTTACCAAATTGGCTGCCTTTAAAAACTGCACTAAAGGCCCAATTCAATAGATGAGAGCCTTCCTTGAGCCCTCCTGCAGTTGTTTAAATGAGTCCATTATAAAAGACAGCACAAACATACTCGCCCAATAATCCTAAATTTGAATCAAGCATCATGTCATCCAACTGTTTCTCACACCCCCTTTCTGTTTTAGTGACATGCACATATTACTCACCCTTTGTCCTGCTCTCCCTCAGACCTCTGTAACCCATGTTCCCTCTCATTCTCCTCTGCAAAATCTTTCTTCAATTCTTCCCATAGAAATTGATGAAACCTCCTAAATTGCACACAAAAAAAAGAGAGTAAGTTTCTACTCAGCGTAAAATTGTTCTTCAGACTTTTCTATGGGGATCTTTTGTGAAACCTTTATGTCATGTTTGGTTCATGGAATATCTAATAGGACTAGGATGGAAAAGTAGCCCATGCAAAGTTTATGCTATTCCATCCAACATATTATGGCCATTCCATTTCCTAGGAATAGATATATTGCGAACTTATTGCAAACTGAACATAACCTTAGGTCCACCTACCTTGGCCATAAACCCATTTGGAGAGAGGGAGAGGGGGTGTTTTAATCTCCAAGAACACTATCCTCTCAAAACTTTTTGCAGCTCAGTTTCACAGCAAGCTCCAATCTTGGTTGTTCACTCCTCAAAACCCAAGATCTAGCCAATCTCTGCCTAGAGCTTGACCCATGCCTTCAACAACCAGCTGCTCTTCATCCTCTATCTACCATTCTCACCTACTATCATTCTCTACCCCTTAACCCTCCAAACCTAGGTCAAACAATTTACTTTTGTGGTAAAGTTAATGATGTAGGAGAGAAAAAGAGAAGAGGAGGAAACAATAAATCGAAATTTCCTGGAGTATATATACAGCTCCAGGTCTGCCCTCTTATATATTAATAAAAAAACGACACAAAAGGCAAAAATGCCACCATTAAAACCACATAATTACTAAAATAGCATATTCTTCAAACACTCCCTCTCAAGCTAGAATTATATATATATATATATATATATATATATATATATATATATATATATATATAACCTAACCCTTGCTTGTTTCCCCCCATTCAAACCACATAATTACTAATAGTCTAAAATAGCATATTCTCTTCAAATGCTCCCCCTCAAACTGGAAGTTCATAAATATTACCTACTACCGGCTTGTTACAACCATTAGACAAAAGCAAGCTTAAATAACACCAAGGCTTGAGCAGCACTCGGTAAAAAACTGAATTAACTAACCAAACTGATTGTATTTGGTTAAATCGTTAATTTTTTTTATCACTTTGTACAGTATGAATTTTTTGGAAAATTTTGGGGGTTGAGTGAGGGTTGTATTCGGTTAACTGAATTTAACCAAACAAAAATGTATATTCTAAAATTTTCTAATTTTATATTTTAAAATTTTCTAATTTTAATTGAGGACTAAGTCATTAGCCTTCACATCTCACATTTCCTATTTTCCCCCTCACCATTGACGCCCTCAATGCTCAGTATCTGAAGGCAAAACTGTCCAATATAGAAATACTCAGAGGCTGAAAAGTGTGCATACCACCTCCTTCAATTAGAAGGCAACAAATGGAAGCTGAATTCAAGTTTCCAGCTGATCATTAACAACATTCAAAAGTTTCTTCTTGCATATCAAGCCGACCTTCATTGGCAGGAGCCAGGAAGACTAGTAAGGATCAAACCCACCCAAATACACTGGCAGGTTGTTCCTTCAAGTCAGTCAGCGGCTCACTTCATTAAGTGGTATGTAAATAAATAGGGCTGAATGACTGAGTGGCAGCAGTGGGCAGTGGCTGACTGCTCACTACTCACTGCTTACTGCTCATTGCTCATTGTAATTGGTTTAAATATAATTTTTGTGTTGCAATTGGCCGGTCTCTTAATTCAATTTAAGCAGGAACTTGATTTCTTAAAATTGTACCAAGACTTTATTTTCAGAACCGATTTAAATTCGGTAATTTCAGTTAATATCGATTAACTATTTTATCTGAATTACAATTCTGTTGGTTAACCATTTAGTGTTTCGACCAATTTGGTTCAGTTCAATTCAGTAGATAAAATCTTTAACCAAAATACTTTGGTTAGTTCTGTTAATTCACCAAATTAACTATACCGTCCAATTGCTTAGTCCTAAATAATGCCTTCGTGAAAACATTGCCCAACTGATCCACATATTTCACAAATAGATTCCTCGCAACCTTCTTCAACCAAGCATCCTTCACAAAATGAATGTCAACTTCAATGGGCAATGTCTTCTCGTGATTCATGAAACACTGGGTTGCAGATGACCTCCCTCGTTCTAAGAGTTTTTCCTCTCTATTTGTCACCCTACCTTTGAGTTATTGACATATTTTCAGTTCAAAGAGTCTTGGCCCTTAGGCGATCAAGACCTAGACTTATTCACTTGGAACTAGCCAAAATGGATGCCTACCATGGTACTGATTGATACGAGAGGTCCGTCTAGTTATACTCGCATGTCTAGCACATGAGTTTGGGTACAACTAGAGCACAAATTCAATGAGTGTTATAAGAGGTTCTTAATCCAATGTTGGAAAAGTATTCCTCCTAGAGATCACTACATCTTCTAAGAAAAAAACAAGTAGGGGGGTCATAGTGGGGTGGTCCACCTACTAGCATGTGCATCTATGTGAATTCTAAAAAATTCGTTGCTACCCCCTCCCTTGATAAGCCTCCCCCTTTCTAATATGTATAGGGATGATTGGTCAACAAGACTCCTTCATCTTCCCAAGACCAGTAAAAGGAAGAACGAAAAAGAGGCAAGCAACCATGGGTCTCAAAGATCTTCTCATTTTAACCCAAAGAGATCCTTAGACTCCCCATTCGATGGTGTAAGGCAAGAAAGTGGATATCACTGAAGTAATAATTTTATAATTATGCAAGTGCCTTTCTTTCATACTTCAATGCATATATATAACATTTAATCTTTTATTCTTGTGGTATGTGTAGGAGGTACCATAAGGTAATCCCTAGGATTAGTTGTCCCTTCAGATGATTTGGCCAATATTATTGGTGATGAAGAGGACACGGAGATGGAAGATAGAGTGTTGGGCCTCCAAACCACATTTGGTACTATTTGTTTCTCTCATCTGAGAGTGGTTAAAAGGAAAGAAATTTTCAAGGAGAGACATTGTAGAGAAAATGAAAGCATATCATATTTGGATATTAAAGATTATAGAGATGATCACATCTAATGGATACTTTAAGAGAGAAGCTGATAGAGCCTCCTTGGATGATGAGAATAGTTGTCGCGACGATAAACGTAGAGACAGAGAATGGGGAGGGAGATGCATGGAGATGCCTTCTTACATGATTCCTCTCACAGAGGTCAATTTCATTCACAACTCCTCTGACCACATTGTCTTTTGGCCACATAACTTCCACATTCTCAGCCACTTGGACAATTTACTCAAACTTCTCAACAGAAGAATGGTCTACTTCAAGATTCTCATTCTTCCCCAAACACAACACTCCTTCAGCAAGTATGTTGTTCCCTATAGATTCTCCCAATTGCACTACTCCTCCAGCAATCCTAAGAGCGATGGACTTGCATGGCCATGGGAATTTCATGCATATGGAGGATCCTAACATACGTAGATTTTTATAGTTTTAGAGTATATGCACAACATGTGAGTTATTTTTAGTAGGTTTATTGCTGCAAGTGAGTTTTTGGCAAGTGCAATTTCACACATAAAAAACATTATCTGTCATGCAATCCTAGAGAATCTATCTTTGCTTCAGATGATAAAGCTTTGTAGATGTGTTAGGTTTAGAATGGACAGCTACAATTCATGTTTTAAGGAAACTAAAGATGTCATCTCATCCCTTGAGTCTCGTGCAAAACTAGATTAACTGATGGTTGACAGAAAAAGGATGAAGACCAAGACTTATGATACTTGGTGACACAGCCCATAGCAATCCAAGGGTTCAACAATTCCCATATCCAAGGGCATCTAACTTGGCCTTCATCATTTTTTCCTCCATGATAAGTTTGTCTAGCTTTACTTGAGAGTCCAAGACTTGAGGAATGAGTTACCTCTCTAGCTTCCTTCCAACAAGAACCATAGCAATTCACTCTAAACCTGGCACACATCTACAAAGCTCTCACATTAGAACCACAAATTCTAGCTCAAGCATAGAAATAGAGTCCCAAAGATTATGTGACATGCAGAATGCTTCCTCAATAGCATGGAGATAATGTTTTTCTCATGTGAAATGGCACAATGCCTAGAACTTGTCTCTAGAATTATGAATCTGCTCCAAATAACTAATGTGTTACATATGTATTCTAAGACCGATAATTTACATATCCAGAACCTCTCAATGTGATTACCAAGACCTCATAAGTCCATCACTCCAACTACTAGGAGGAAAGGTGAATACATGGGAGACAACCTAATAGCTAAAGGAGTATTGTATTATGAAGAATAACGATCTTAAAGTAAATCATCATGATGTTAAAATTTTTATGAAGTCTTGGGAAATTGCCTTAGTGGCTGAGAATGTGGAAGTTGAGTAGCATGGCCAAAAGGCGATGAGGTCCGATGGGTCAGGAAATAAAACTCAGTTATAGGAGAAGAATCACATAGAAAGGCATCCCCATGGTTATCATTAGTACCGCTATTCTCCCTTTATCAAAATGATTATCATTAGTACCACTATTCACCGGTCATCCACGGGGAGCCCACCATTGGGCTTTGCAAGTCTGAAGCAGAGTAGATGAATCTTTGAAAGCTTTTTATTTCTTTCTTTCCAAGCCCACCAAAAGATGGAAAGAGGGATGAGGTTCAAAGCCTTTCACTTCTCCTTTATGGCTCTGATGCCTTTCGAAGCCCAAAATCTGCCCGCCAACTGAATTTGTCGTAACCCACTGCTGCCCTGTCAAGGAAAGAGCCAAATTCCACATGTTCCTTGTCCAGGGGCAGTGGAGAAGAATGTGGTTGACTAATTTTGCTTCAGCCATACAGAGAAAACACTGATTTGTGACTGTAAGCCCTCTTTTCTGCAGATTGTCAAGGGTTAAAATATTTCCATGTGCGGACTCCCAAGCAAAAAAGTCAACCGTTAAAGGGGCCGCTGTCCTACAAATGTGGATCCCAGGGGAGTTATTGCAATTTGTTCCCAACTGTGAGAGCTTCTTATAAAATCATTTAACAGAGTAAACGCCATTTTTATCCAAAGCCCATTTTGGCTTGTTAGGGATGTTTTGGTAACGAAATTGCATAGAAATCTGTAGAATTCAGAGTGTGAAATTCTCAATCTACCACGTTCCTTGTAAAAGGAATGTTCCAGAAAATTCCCTAATCAATGATTTGGAGATGATGACTAATAAGGGCATTCCCACCAGCCCTATGTCGTCACCATCAAATATGCATCTTTGTTATGTCAAAAACCTAACTTTGATAGACTTCCATTTTCTATAGAATTCTTTCCTAAAAAATTTCTTTCCTTTTCCTCACTCTCAAGTGAAAGAATGGTGCCAAAACTAGGTCAAGCACACTATCTTCCATCCTTGTGTCACCTACATCACCAATACTATCAATCAATTCATCCAAAGGAAGAGCTAGTCCATAGGGATTAGCCTCAATAAAAATGAGTTTTGTGTATATACTTTGAAGTACAAAAGAAAAAAAAAGGTGCTTGCTTAAGTTATAACTTTTTTTCTTGAGTGTACATATTTTTGGCTCACATATCATGCAATAGGGAGTCAAAAGCTTTCCTCCTTGGTAAATAAGAAGATCTTGAGGATCCATGGTTGCTTGCCTCCTCATCATTATTATTATTTTTTTTTATCGGGCTTAGGAAGATGAAAGAATCTCAACAACTTATCATCCTACACATCAAAAAGTGCAAGGCCCATTCGGAGGTTAGCAACAAATTTTTCGAACTCATGCAAACAATCATCTTATCATCCTATTAACTTGTCCACCCCACTATACCTTCCCCAACTTGTTTTGTTACTAAAAGATATAGTAGACTAATTTTAGGAGGAATTTTTTTCCTACAATGGATCAAAAACCTCTAACAGCACTAAATGAAATTGTGCCCCAAAACAATCTTCCGAGGTACACCCTAGTTGTACCCAAATTGGCAAGTTATACAATGTAGTGTGTATAACTAAACAAACCTCTTGTCGCGATTAGCACCCGCACAACATGATTGTATGATGGCTGGCACCCATCTTGGGCAGCTCCAAACAAAGAAATCTAGGTCTTGATCCCCCAAGACTCCTCAACCTTGAGCTAATGATGTCAAGGAACCCCATTGTAGGGAAAAAAATAGTGGAGGAAAAACTCCAATAACCAAGGAGGTCATCTACAAATTTCTCATGATCGATGTAATCTAGAAGCTACCTCTTAGGAAGAACCTCGTGTCACAACCAAGATTTGAAGGGGACCCTCCCCAAACTAAAAGCACAAGGAGAATATAGCATAGGAGCCAACCTTTTTTGAAACATCTACAAAAATGAAGAATCAAGATATGTTTACTTGATGAGCAATTGATTGTACAACTACTTCATGGTACAGATCCAACCTAAGGCACATGAAACCCAAGTAAAAGGCTCCCAATGTGAAATAATGGCCCCTTGATATCTTTGTAGCTATAAAAACCTTGGATTTTAGCAAAAAGATGTAGCATGAAAGCCAACAAGCTAAGAAAGCTATGAATTCAAACTTGCCCCATCATCTTGGACCAAGTATCGGCTTGCTCATCTTGCTATCATAGTGACTATGGAAAAGGGTGATCCAATGGATGAAGGTCACCTTCTTAGCAGTAGAACATAGTTTATCTTGCATTACACACTCAAAAAAAAAGACATCCAGCAACCCTGCTTGTTTCAATTTCTCTAGGCCATTTTGAGTAATATGCTGCACCCAATCTTCGCAGCACACCAAACTCGGTGGGAGAGTGTTCCATTTTGAGTAATATGCTGCACCCAATCTTCGCAGCACACCAAACTCGGTGGGAGAGTGTGGAACCTTCCCTTCTTCATCATGAAACGCACAATGAATCCTATCGGCTGTAGGAGTAGATGTTAGACCTCGGTTCACACATGCATAGCATCAGTCCTTGACATGCTGGCTTATGCCCCTTATTCTTTTTCACCTCTACCCAAAAGAAATCACTCAAGATTGTATGGTCCCACCAACTTCATTTCTCTAGAGTAGCTGGAAATTGCCAGACTTGTGAATCAACAATGCAGTCCCTGAATGAAGAACCTTGCCCATGTGGCAAACCTCATGTTAAGGAGGTGATCTCTCTTAGCTAGAATCTCCTTGATGGTCTCTCCCTCATATGCAGAACCACCCTCATCAATACTCCTAAGTCCTCAAGCAATAACTTTGACAACTGTCATATCCATGAATGTTGTGGATCCTAGAGCCCACTGAATGGGATGAAAAGTGTTAATAGTAATACAAACAATTGAAACAAAAGGAAGGCACTCAAGGAAGTTCGCATTCTATCATGAATCATTCTTCAAGATTCGCACAAACTTTTCTCAAGGGTTTGGGTCTTCAACCAAAAAAATGCAAAAACAAAGGTGAAAATGGACAATTTGCAGTGAAAGCCGAGGGACACAACTATTAGGTACCCACAAGGACAAGCTCCGTGAGAGTCATCCCTCGTAGGAGCAAATACCGATAGGTACTAGCCCCATGAAAGTCAACTCCCGCAGAAGCAAGCAAGTCCCCAGGAGGACAAGTTCTGCCAAAGTCAAACCCCATAGTCAGAGGAGCAAAACCCACAAGGACCAGCCTTGCAAGAGTCGACCCAACACGAACCAACGCTCACTCTTGAAATTCTTTCCTTGAATTGAAATAAAATATTTTGTTGTTAAATGTTACATTGCTACAAGTAGAAAATGCTTTGATCTCTGCCCTTAGCTTCTCTCTCTCTCTCTATTCTCTCCTAGCCTCTTAATCGGAAATGTAGTTTTGAGGTGTAGTGCTTATAAATAATAACAAAGAGACCTCTCTTTTTCCTTAGTGTCTTTTATATCTTTACTATCATATCCAGCATTCTGCAAACCACTTTTTTTTTTAATCTTGGAGTTATCCCCTACCTCTTTAAAATTTTCTTTACCTTGCATCATCTACTCTTTCACATTTAACAGATTTTAATAAAGGAAATTTCTTGAGAAAATCTAAATGCTTTGATATAAAAGCAAAATTATCACAAGCAACTACAACACCTAGCCTTTGTTTTATCTCTTATTATTCATTTTTTCTCAATGGCTGAGGACGAGATGATGATAATAAACATAACAATGAGACCCAATTCTATGTTTTTTGCAATTCCTGTAAGCATACTAAAGGAGGACTATCTTTATCATTTAAGCAGCCTATTCTTCAATTCTAAGTTCCAGAGTAATTTAGGACCATATACTTGTGTTGTATAATTTTTTGTTATGCTGGATCACTTTTTAGTTATGTGTTTCATTTAATGTAGAGTGTAATAATTATGTGAATAGGTCCATAGGTAAGAGTCCATTTGAGTGTGTATTTAGTTACAAACCACATGCACCTATTAATCTTGTTACTTTGCCACCAGCAGCCTGTATTTAAGAGCCTCATTAGTCTTTTGTTCATCACATCTATGAGTTGCGTGCTGAGATTAGGTGTACACTTGACATGAGTAATATGGATTATAAACTTGCTACAAATATAATAGGGCTAGAGCAGAACAGTACCAAGAAGTTCCTTTAAAAGGTTCCGTGTGTAAGCTCTTGACGCTTTCTCTGTCCTTAAGAAACTTGGACCTGATACATGTTTAATTGATTTGGCTGATCATACAACCATGTCCAGCTTTTTATGCAAGGGGATTTGACACCTTACCAAGGCACTTTTGAGCCTCATACTTTCATCTAGTGCTCATGGAGGTTTGCAGTTTGTTAAGCTCCTCCCATCTCATCCATAGGAAAGATGACGAGTCCATGACTTCAGTTCAGGGTAGTTTTCGACAATATCTGATTTAGTGAATGCTATATGGATTACTAAGATTGTTATTCATTGAACTGCTCCTAAATCATAAAATAGTCGTATTACACCCTTTGGAGTTGAGTTCCTTTCAGCTTAAGGAGTATGACACAGGACAACCTTTATCATTTAGGCTGCCCATTTGGCATTCATATTTTCAGCATAAATTTAGTAAAGTACACATGAATTAGACCTTGCGTTGTATAATGTTTTTTTTTTTTACTAGTTAAAAAACTTCACTAAAAGGGCATCAAGGGGATGCTAAACCAGATTACACAGAATCATCCCTCCTTCAGGATGTCACAAAAATCTAAAATTACATTACGGTCATTTGCTACAATACTACAATGCCAGCTGGAAACTGCAGTAATTCACTGCTCTTTACTAGTCTGAAGCAGCATAAGAGAGTTTTTGAACACACTCCTGTTTCTTTCTTTCCAACCACACAGAAAATTGCAAGAGGGATGACAGACAAAGCCTTTCTCTTCACCTTCTTTGCCCAAATCAATTTCCATGCCTAGAGCTCCCCCCCCCCCAAAAAAAAAAAACCGAACTGACAGTAACCCACCTTTGTCCAACCTTGGTTCGAGCCATATTCCAAAGGTTCCTTGTCCAAAGGCAATGAAGGAGGATATTTCTCAATTAATTCTGCATTAACCATGCAAAGGGAACACCTATTGACGACAGTCAGCCCCTTTTCTGCAGATTGTCCAGGGTTAAGATCTTTCCATGTGTTTCCCATTAAAGCAAGAAAAGCTACCTTTGTAGGGGCAGCTGTATTCCAAATGCGAGTCCAAGGGGGATTGGTGTCATTTGTGTCCATTGGTTAGAGTTTCCCATAGAAGTATCTGTCTGAGAAGATCTCATTTTTGTCTATGGTCCACCATGTTTTGGTGTTGGAAGTAGTAGAGACGACTATAAAAATTAATGAGACAGTGGAGTTCCCAATCTTCCACATTTCTGAAAAAAGGGAATGTTCCAGAAGATCCCCAACTCTGAAATTCAAAGGGGATGAGTGATGAGAGCTTCCTTATTGTGGGCCAAGTTATAGATGGCAGGAAATAAAACACTTAAGGCCTCCCAGTCTGGTCATACATCATGTCAAAATTAAATGTTGTGATTGTTGTCCCAGTTCCCCATTTGAAATATGATAGAAGGGGAAAAGTCATCCCAGCCTTTCCTAATGAATTCCCACAACCCTACACCATGTCAACCTCTGTCAGCCTGAGTGGTCCATTCAGTATGCTCTAACCCATATTTAGAAGCATTGATACCCTGCCAAAGGTCGTCTTTTTCTTCCATAAATCTCCACCAGCCATTTCCCAAAAGGTGCTTTACTGAAAGTGTGAAGGGACTTCAGCCCCAAGCCTCCCAAGCAAATAGGTTGTTTGACCATGCCCCATTTTTCAAGGTTGAATTTGAACTCCCCACCCACACTCTCCTAGAAGAAACTTCTCTGAATTCCTTCAAGTCTCTTGGCAACTGGGGCCAAAAGAGGAAAAAGAGACATGAAATAAATGGGAAGGTTTGTCAAGGTACTTAAAATAATGAGTCTGCCACCTTTAGACAAGAAATTCCTTTTTCATCCTTACCAATCTTTTTTCAAACTTCCCAATAATGGGGTCACACACTCCCCAGGTCTATGAATTTGGCCCTGAGAGGAAGCCTAAGATAATTGATGGGTTAAGATCCCATCTTGCATCCCAGAAGGCCAGCAAGGAACGACCCTCTTGTGCCATCACCTCATGTTGTATAATGTTATGCCACGTTATGGTTACAGTGTAATTATGTGTTTTAGATAATTGTACGGTATAAATACTTAGTACTTGACATTTGAGACAGTTTTTTATTAAACTTGATGTTAGCAAGTGTGTTCTCTTCCCTCCCTCTATGTACAATTTTCTTCTTCCTTCTTTTTCTTTCTTCCTTCTTCTCTTCTCTTCCCTTCAATTCTTTCTCCTTGTCTCCCTAATTTCTCTCTCTTCCCCAAAATTCATTTACTATTCCACACTGCATACATTATTTGATGATTTGATCAAAGAGGGTGATTGGACAAAGGGGATAAGATAGACGCAAGCACTTTATGGAATAGTATAGCTAGATCTATTAAAACTATAGCAAAACAAATCCTGGGTGAATCTAAAGGAAGATTCTTAGGCAATAAAGAAAGTTGGTGGTGGGGTCAAGATGTCCAAAAAGCCATAAAGACAAAAAGAATTTGGTATAAATCATGGCAAAATCGTGAAAACATAGAAAACCATGTAAGGTATAAAGAGGCAAGAAAATATGCAAAAAAACCCTAGTGAAACAAAACATAGAACTTATGATAATTTCTATGCTAGACTAGATACAAAAGAAGGGGAAAGAGACATGTAGAAACTTGCAATACCTAGAGAAAGAAAGTGCAAGAACGTGCAACCTAAGTGAGGTAAAATGTATAAAGAATGAAGATGATAATGTCTTGGTTAAAGAAGAAGACATAAAAGAGAGGTGGCAAAGCTACTTTAATAAGTTGTTAATGAAAACCAAATTAAAAGCTTAAACTTAGAAGTCACAAATGAGGAAAAATTAAATTTGAGATTTATTGACAAAATTAGTCACTAAAGTTAAGATGGCTTCAAAAAAGATGAGAAGTTGGAATTCAAAAGGACCACATAACATCCGAATTGAAGTTTGGAAATGTCTAGAAATAATGGACGTATATGATTAACTAATCTATTCAACTCCATTATCAAAATCAAAAAAATGTCAGATGAATGGAAGAAAATCACATTAATAACTATATACAAAATAAAGGTTATAATCAAAATTGTAATAAATATTGTGGAGTTAAACTTATGAATCATATGACAAAACTATGCGAAAGGGTAATTGAACAAGGAATGAGGTTAGAAACGAGTGTCTCAATGAATCAATTTGATTTTATGTCTATTAGATCAACAACAGAATCTACTTATCTTTTAAGAAGATTAATGGTAAAGTTTAAGGAAAAGAAGAGAGACTTGCATATGGTTTTTATTGACCTAGAGAAAGCTTGTGATAGAGTACCTAAGGAAGTTTTGTGGTAGGTTTTAGAAAAAAGTAGGTGCATTGATGTTGTTAAGGATATGCATAATAGACGAATGACTACGTTAGGACTGCAGGGGGAAAGTCTAGAGAATTTCTAATCGCAATAGGTGTACATTAAGGTTTTAATTTGAGCCTTTACTTTTTCACTTCAGTGATTGATGAACTAGCTAGGAACATCAAAACGAGATCCCACAGCTTATACCGTTCCGTTTGCAGATTATACTGTTTTGATTGATGAAAATAAGAATGGAGTAGAATCTAAGTTAGAACTATGAAGAGCAGCTTTAGAGTCTAGAGGTTTTAAGAAAAGTAGAAACAAGACAGAATATATGAAATGAAATTCCAACCATATGAGGTGGAATATTGGAAGTAAGGTTAAACTTGATGGTCAAGAAATTGATAGCACTTGTAGATTTCAATATCTTGGACCTATTATGTAAGTGGGGGGAGAAATAAAAAAGGATGTAATACATAGAGTTAAAGCTAGTTGGGTAAAACAAAAAGTACTTCAAGCATGCTGTGTGATTATATAATACCGTTAAAATTAAAAGGAAAATTATGTAGAATGACTATAAGAACAGTCATGCTTTATGGATCAAAATGTTGGGCAACTGAAAAGCAACATATCCAAAAAGTAAAAGTTGTCAAAATATACATACAAAGGTGGATGAGTGGCATAACATTAAAGGATAAATTAAGGAATGAAAATATTGAAGTTAGGCATATAGCACCAGTAGAAGATAAGATAAGGAAGGGCTGGCATGGATGGTTGAAACGCATGCCAACTAGTGCACCAATGAGAAGGAGTGAGCTAGTTACTGTTACTAGTATTAGAAGGAGTACGGGTAGACCTAAAATAACATTGAATAAGATAGTGAAGAATGATTTAATAGCTCTTAGCTTGTCTGAGGAAATGCCCTCAATCATGTGAATTAGTGGAAGAGGAATCATGTAGCCAACCTCGCCTAATGGGACTTAAGGCCTATTGTTGTTTTTCTGGTTGGAAATTTTTTGTGTTGATTTTTTTTTTTAATATTAGTAACACGGTATTTCTAGTCTACTTTGTTCAACTTCAACCTTCTTTTCTTTTATATTTCTTTTTTGGCACAAGCAATTAGAATTTTATGTTTAATTCAACCACTATTTTTTCCTTTGTGTACCATTACCACCATAAAGTAGTGAAAAGTAAAATACATATATTCTTTCCTCTAGACATCACTTTAAAACTAGTATAAAATTTATGGCCTTCTTAACAATGTTTTTAGGTTGACTTAAGTGATTCAAATTTATTAAGTTCGTGTTTGGGAGCACGGATTTCAGATCTTGGATTTGGATTTATGCAAATCAATACAAAATTACATTGAATTTTGGCCAAATCCATGGCACAAAATTCATGCTCCCAAGCATAGGGTGAGAATTTCTTATTTGGATGGGATTAGGGATTAAAACATGCAAACTTTTCAATGTGCAAAATGTTATGTATGCTTGAAAAAGTTCATAGCCTTTATACCGAAGTCCCACTGCATAACATCCACTAGATTTGCTTGTCGCTACACCTGCTACTGTTTCATTCTACTACCTGCTATTACTATTTAAAACCATTCTCCACCCACCAACCTGTCATAATGTCATATAGCTCTTTTAAGTTGTGCATGCATCAATGCTCTCTTGATTAATGGACTGCATATACCATGATAAAATCTTCATTCCCAACAATAAAGGCATTTACATATAGCCTTATATCATAGAAATTGATACATGTCAAGCAACCTCATTTAGTAATTACATACCTTGATGATTTTATTGACATCCAATTTGGATATTACATGGCTGTAGCACTAATGTATCATAAATAATAGTCTCAAAAAATGAATAATAATTTGAAAGAAAAAATATTTACCTTCTTCTGTATATCATGATTCAAAAATATATATAAACCATGGTTTAAAAACCCAGACCACCAGCCAATCTTAGAATTGGCCACCTGTACAGTCCGGGTGATACCTGTGACTCGAAAATGGAGCAACCTAGTCAAAAATCAGGTAACTTGGATTGAACCGGCACAAACTGGTCTTTGGCATGGGTCAAGCCAGTGAGATTTACATTAAAAATAAAATAAAATAAAAAACCAAAACAAAACAAGTAAAGAAAAATAGGCAATTGGCGAACATCTCACTGCCAAGCTGCATTTCCTCCTCCGGCAGCAGCAGCAAGCTGCTTCTGCTAAGCTGCATCTCCTCCCCTGGCAGTGCAGCAGCCATCTCTGCCAGCAGCAGCAGCCTCCGGTGAATTGTCCTCCTCTTGTGCAGCTGAGCTACCTCCTCCTGCAGTGCCAGCCTCCTCCAATAGCACACAGGAAACTGTAAGGGATTGTTTGTTTGCATGTAATAGCCTCTAAATAGGGGCTGTACTCTAACTGGTTCAAAATTAGGTGAACTAGTTGTGTTTGTTTAAACCTCTAAGGAGCCTCCTAATGCCTCTACTTTGGTCAGCAATTCCCCCTTCTCTGGTTCAGTTAGAGCATGCACAGAATTGTTTCTTGACAAATTTGTCCTGAAAGAAATATGCCTCCCATCTCTCCCTCTAGCTCAAACAGATTCAGAAACAAACTTCCCAGCAAACAGATTCGTCCCTCCCACGAACAGAGAACAGATTCATCTATCCCATGTACAGATTTATATCCCATGAACATATTAATCTCTCTCATAAACAAGCATGCACACACACATAGGCAGTCAATGATGAACAAGAAGCGGTTTCGGAAATTGGCAAAGAAGAAAAAAGGTGTGTTTGATTGCCAATTGGAGTAGCTTAGACAAAATCTCATACTAGATCGAATGCTTTTAGGACTGCTTTTCTTTAGAATTTAGATCATCAACTGATCGACTCTCTCTAACAATTTGCCAATTTCAATCCAAATCCTTCAAAAAACGTTTCAGAAGTATAACTATAGGAGGGTTTCTATGTGGCTTTGAGCTCTAGGTGTGTCTTTGGAAAACCGAGGGCTTTAACATAAGGAGGAAAATGGGAAGAAGGAAAGGGAAGAGGACGGGAGACTTGTCGGAAGGTATGGAGGTCAAGGAAAGGATTGTTGTTCAATGGGGTGAACAAATTCCAATTGATTTTGGATTTTTTTTTGTGGATATTTTTTGTTGCGTGAGATTCCAATATTTGATGCTATTTTTTGTATCATCTTTAAATTTGCATTTTGAATGTTTTAGATGGTTAAAATGAAAAAAATACACATATTCATAAATTAGACAAAATTACTAAAATAATTCAATACCTAGATTGAGAGAGTGGTTCTAGTCAAATTCAAAACCCAGTTCACAGATTCAAAATTGTATTCTTTATTCAACACTTAATGCTTAATTTTGTCAAACACCCCCTAAGCCTAAATCCCTTAAACCTCCCCAAAGCCTCATCTGATTATTAAACTATGATTTATTCAACTAAAAATTTTCAAATCTCAATTTAATTTCATTTAATAGCTTCCTATATGGGTTGATCTTTTCAAAGTAAAAAAGGTTTGGCTTGCTTTTCAATTAAAAAATCTAATTTGCTTCTGAAAAATGAAAGACCTTGATGATGTGTTCATTTCAGCAATATAATTTAGGAGTGGAAGCTATTTTGTCATTAATTGTACTTGTACATATATAATAATATTGCATCGATATATATAGTTATAAAAAATAAATATATAATTATATATATGACATCATGTTGATGTCACCGGGTTGACCCGCCAGTTCAACTTGTTCGCCAACCCAATGGCTCATCAACACCGAGTGGGTCGCTGGTCCGATTTTTAAAACCATGGTATAAATACAACATTAATATAGAGTCTGGGTGAAACTGTGAGATATGCAAATATCCAACAATGTTGAAAACAGAAGATATTCTTTCCTTGGCAATCACAACACAGGTGACTGTCACAGCTCATGGGGCACTGTGTGAGGGACGCAGCTGTAGTTAACACAACACAGGCAAACCATCCGATCAGGAAACTCACGATTATCATGACTGTCCTTGGCATTTAATTTGGAAACTCAAAGATTGACATTCTCTCTTTGGTATTTCTCTTAAAACAACTTGTTGGGAGAACTCTCATCTCCTTCTATAAGATCTCATGATTAGGTGTTTCTTATTTTGTACCACAGTAAAATATGCACAAGTCCATTCTAATACTCACTGCATATTTCAGACCACATACGCCAAGCGATAAATAGCATGCAAAGAATTTAAAATGCATATCATGGCAAGAGGTCCAAAAGCAATTTCAGTTACCACTTTTGAAGCTTAGAACACAAACAATCATCTTATTCAGGTCCATGCACCGATTAGATGACCTGTCACAGTTTTCAACAATCTCTGCCGGCGCATCAGTTTTGTTGTCATCTTTATCTGTTCCTTTGTCCTTCTGGCTATCAATTGGCGGACTCAATTTTCTGGTTGGCGGACTCACAGAAGCTGTATCGTTCGAGCTCTTTGGCTCCAATTTGGATGAACTCTCGCTGGGCACCGGAGAATAATTAGAGTTGTTCTGAGCAGATTTGTCAGCACCGTTTGAATTAGGATCCGATTCCTTGCCGGCGCCAACTGGACTCGGCAACGGAGATCTCTAGAAAATCAAATTCAATTCTCAACAATTATAATTAAAACATGAAAACAAGGAACTCGATATCAATGTAAATAGAAAAAAAAAATTATTACTTCTTCCTGGGAGCTGTAGTTCGGAGCCTCACCGACCAATTTTCGGAGCTTCGTGATTAACGAAGCATTCGAGACATCCGATACAATCAAAACCATCAGAATCAACGCAAGAAATGCATTTCTATCCATTCCACAATACCTCAAAGTCCCTAAATCCGAAAACCCTCAGCATGTGAAAATCAAAGCCCACACCAAGTAACCGCCCAACAAAGGGTCCAATAAGCTCGTTATCTCGCCGAAGCTACAACCCCTCGTCCACTTAATCAGAAAAAATTTTAAAACCGCAGAGCAGAGAAACGATCCTAACTTAGATTTGACGCAGAACAAGAATGAAGCAGCGCAGCAAGGATAAACGATCAGAGAAATCAAGTTATAGGACTTAGTTCGCGGTGGGAATGGAATGGGAAAATTTATTAAATTAGGGTTTCGGTATTCAATCTGCAAATGGGCACTGGTAAGCATCAACGAAGAACAACGAAGAACGTGGAAGCGAGGCGTGGTCTGGACGCCAGGGCAAGTCAAATATACAGGCCTACTGTGCTCAAGCAGTGAAGCCTTCATGTGAAGAAGTAAAATGAGTTGGATTAAGCTTCTTTGACTCATTCTATTTTTCGAAAAAAAAAAAAAATTTGAAACAATCTTTTCCAGTTTTGAATTGAAAATGGTAATTTTACTTTCAAAAAAATAACATTTAGGGCACAAATTTAATCACAATTTAAATATGCATGACCCGAATCCATAAAATAAAGGAAATAAATAAGAAAAGAAGAAGAGAAAAATAAAAACGAGCAAACGGCAGGATTCATCGAAGAAGCCTTTGATTTCATCGACAAAAGTCCTTATGTGGTTCGTCGACGAAATCCAAAGCGACGTTGATGAAGAGATCCCGAACGGCTGAAATTTCAGGCCTAGAGTTTGTCGACGAAGTCCTTCTTTCCCCGACAAATGTTCTTTTGCAATTCGTCGACGAAGGCGCCAATTCGTCGACGAAGTGGGTTGGGTCAACGGCCTATAAATACAAATTTTAGTTGCTTAAGGAGTAAGAAATCTCATCTCTCTCTCTCTCTCTCTCTCTTCGGTTTCTTCGTCGTTCGTCGCTCGTCGCTCAAATCAACGATCGGAAGTTACCACGAGGATCATGGGGAAATAATCTGTAAGTCTAGTAGAGTAGATTATTGAACAGAGTCTTTCCAGGCACCATTTCAAAACCAGGGTAAGTAGATATTTTGGAGTTTTATTGTTGTTTTGAAGTATAAGGGGCCTATGGAGCGTTTAATGAAAAGTATTCTATGGGTTGAGATGATTAATTTGGGAAAAATGTATTTCAGGGTTTTGAACTTTGAATGTGGTAAGGCGTGGATTAAAGGTGTCAGAAGGTTTTCCAGTAAGCCAAATAAGGGGATTAAGTTAAGTTAGAGTTTTTATTAAAGTTGAACTGAATAAAATGCTATATATGTATATTTATGATTTCAATTGTTATTTCGAAAACCAACCGTTCAAGTGGTCTTTTCAAACCTAGGATATATGTTATGATATTTTTAGTAAAAATGAACGGGGGAAAGTATAGTTTGACGTTATAAATAGGATATACTGTATACGAAAAATTGTGTGGCAGATGGATAATATTTTGGGGTTGTTGTATAACCGAGGTTATGAAATTGGATTGTAAAATACTAGAAATGTTTATGAAATACTGAAATGATCGTGAAATACTGGAACTGTATGTGAAAATGCAGGAAATTATATATGATGGCCACGAGGGCCGAGATTATGTTTAGTGGCTGTGAGCCGAGTTTTACATGATGGCCGCGAGGACCTAGTTTTATATGATGGCCGCGAGGGCTAATTTTTTATAATATGATAGGTTTTGTATGAAATGAGTTTGAAATATAATTTTATTACTTAAATTGCATAATATGTTTTAGGAACCCTAATGATCAATTATGTTATGTGCACGGTACCGTTGCTAGGGATTCAGTATCTGACCATGTGCGCCCACACTTTTCACGAGGAAGTGTTGGGTGATCTCAGCCGATTAGCCTCAATAAAGGGTGTACCTTCCTTGGAAGACCGGACTTTCAGGATGTGGTAGGGCAATCGGATTCCCACAAGCAAGTTGCAGATGCCTGAGTAGTTGTAGTAGATGTAGACGTATGTTTTGACTTAGTCTGGGTTGATATCCTCCAGGGCTAAGTCTAACCTTTGAGCCGCACAACCCGTGTCATGGGAGAAGTAAATGGCGTTAATCCTAAGGAGTGTCTTTTACGCATATCTATAGATTTATATAAATGATATTATTTATTTACTAAACTTTTTATACCAAGGAGACGAGATGAATATTTTCAACAGTATAACGTGAGTACAATGTAAAAATGTTATTTTCAGTTAAATGAAGGATGGTTGTTTTCTGTAAATACTTAATGCATGCTGACCACACACTGATATTAACTTAATCTTCCTTACTCATAGGTGTCTCACCCCAATATACAAATTATCTTTTCTGAACCATCTCGAGGTCGAGTCTAGCAATCTCCGGGACGGGTTGATAACTAGTTAGATTTTTGTGAGTGTCAGTGAGAACTTTATTGTAATTAAGTTGGGTTTGAAGCCCTGAGTATGTGATATGGATGTATAAACTAAGTTAGTGTAGAGACCCGAACTAGGAAAATAAGCAAATTAAATAAGAAAGGAAAATTTCAAAATTAGAACAGCAGGCTTCGTCGACAAGGTCCAAGTTATCGTCGATGAAGGCCCTTGTGTGGTTCGTCATCAAAATTTAGAATCTCATCAATGAAGAGATCTACAATGGCCGAAAATATCAGGTTTAGGGTTTGTCGACGAAGCCTTTCTTTCATCAACGAACGACCTTCTATAGCTTATCGACGAATGCGCCACTTCATCGACGAATTTGACCGGGTCAAGAGTTTATAAATAGGATTTTTGTTTGCTTCTTCATTAAGAAAGCTAAATCTCTCTCTCTCTCTCTCTCTCTCTCTCTCTCTCTAACCACGAACCATACTCTCTCTCTCTTCGATTTCTTCATTGTTCATCGGCCGAATCGATGATTAGAAGTTACCACAAGGATCAGGAAGCAAATATCTACAATCCTAGTCGAGTAGATTCTTGATTTCGGGAAAAAGGTAGGGTTTGATTTTCGAGTGTTTCAAATTCTTTTTCAAAAATAGGTAAGGGAGTTAAAAGTCAATTTTTTAATGAAATTGAACCATTTGAAAAGTTTATGAAGTAAATATATTTATGTTTTCAGTTGAGATTTCTAAAACCGGCCGTTCAGAGGATCCGTTTTCAAACCTAAGATATACGTTATGGTATTTTCAGTATAAATGAATAGTGGGAAGCTCGGTTTTATGTTTTAAACTATATATGCTATGTTTTCTTGTTTGCCTACGGGCTATATTCAAAGTACGGGAAATTGTGTGGCAGGTAAATGATATGTATGTACTCTTTTGTAACCGAAATGATGAATGTTTGTGAAATACCGGAATGGCTTATGAAAATACAAGATTATGTTTTCGGCCGCGAGGGCCAAGATGATGTTTACGGCCGCGAGGGCTAGGATTATGTTTAACGGCTGTGAGCAGAGTTTTATATGACGGCCGAGGGCCAGAGGTTTTAAATGACAAGTTTTATATAAAATGAATATGAAATATGTTTTTATTACCTAAATTTCATGATATGCTTAAGGAATCCTGTGAACCATTATGTTATGAGCACGATACCGTTTTTAGGAATTATATATGTGGCCATGTGCGCCCACACTGTACTGCAAGAATGATGTGGGTGGTTTCAGCTGATTAGCCTCGGTAGAAGGTGTACCTTACCTGGAAGCCCAGACTTTCAGGATATGGTAGGGCAATCGGAGCACGCAAGAAATTGTGGATGCCTGCGTGGATGGTGTTAGACGCGGATGTATGTTTGAATTTGTCTAGGTTGATCACCTCAGGCTTAGTCCAGCCTTCGGGCAACACAACCCTGACCACGTGGGTTTATACATGGCGATTACTCCCAGGAGGTGTCTTTTATGCATGTTTGTATAATTATGTAAATGATGTTATGTGATTAATGAATTGTTTGTGTCAAGAAAATGAAATGAGCATTTTCATAGTGTATAAGTACGTATGATGTAAAGACAGTTATTTTCAGTTATATGAAGAATGGATGGGAACTCTTCAAAAGTGGATACACAGATAGTTGCAAGGGTACCTGTTCTAAATGAAGATAGTAGGGGGGCAATGGTGCTGCCAGGGATAGATAAGGAAATTCGAGTGGCACTCTTTAGCATTGGGGACAGCAAATCACCTGGTCCTGATGGTTTTTCTGCTGGCTTCTTCAAAAAAGCCTGGAACACTGTAAGGCATGAATTTTCAATGGCTATTAAAGAATTATTTTCAAGCGGAAAACTGCCGAAGTAGATCAATCACACTGTTATTGCATTAATTCTCAAATCCATCCATGCATGCTTTGTAAACGATTACAGACCAATCTCTTGCTGCAGTGTTTTATAAAGTAATTGCAAAAATAATTGCTGCCAGAAACAAACCAGTACTAGAGGACTTGTTTAACCCTGCTCAAGCTACATTTGTTAAAGGAAGAAGCATGGTGGAGAATATTTATCTACTGCAGGAACTAGTAAGAGGATCTGCTAGGAAAAGAGTGTCACCCAGATGCCTACTAAAAATTGACTTGAAAAAGGCCTACGACTCTATGTCATGGTCCTTCCTTAAAGACATGTTGATTAATCTGAATTTTCCTGATAAAAAGATAGCTTGGATCATGGAATATGTGACCTCGACATCATACTATATGTCTCAAAATGGTAGGTACCATGGCTTCTTCAAAAGGAAACGTGGACTAAGACAAGGGGATCCATTGTCACCCCTACTATTTGTTATATGTGCAGAGTACTTATCGAGGCTGCTGAAAACAATGGAAGGGAAGTTTGATTTCAAGTTCCACCCTAAATGTGAAGATCTGAGGATTACTCACCTGATTTTTGCGGATGATTTGATGATGTTCTCGAGAGGAGACTCTACATCTGTTAATTATCTAATGGGGTGTTTGAATAATTTCTCCTAGTGCTATGGACTTACTGCAAACATCCTGAACTCAAACTTATATCAGTTGTGTAATGACCCGAAGAATTAAAATTATTAAAATAATTAGGAAGTATAATAAAGGGAATGGATTAATGGATAATAAGGAAGGATTTTAGAAGGAAGAGCAGGCCTCGTCGACGAATGTCCTGTCTTCGTCAACAAGAGTCCTTCTAAAGCTCGTCGATGAACTTAGTCCCTTGTCAACGAAGGAATCCCGAGAGAGAATTTTGGAACTCTGAATTTCATCGACGAAGGTATCTTCTCATCGACAAAGTCTCTATAGTGCCTCGTCGATGAACCCATGTGTCTCATTGACGAAACCCTATCTATAAATAGACTTTTTCTTCATTTTCAACGTAAAACTCAGGAATTATCTTCTTCTCTCTCTAAGAAACGATCTCCCAACCTTCTCTCTTTGATTTCGGGCTGGATTTGACCCGATTTGATGATCTAGAACCACCATGAGGTTCGTAGGATCATTCTTTGCAAGGTTGTAGGAGTTGATCGTTGGTTTGAGGGGTTTGCAAAACATCCCAAAATCAGGGTAAGTGAATTATTTTGGGATTTTCTTAATGAATATTGTTATTTGGAGCATAAGAAGTAGTAAATAAGTGTTTTTTTTTTTAAGATTTGAGTTAGTTGGAATTTATTTTAATTAAAATAAGATTTTGATCCATGGTCCAGGTAACGCCATGTGGGTATCGGTTCGAGGATCCTACATGCATAGTTCAAAAATCAGGTAAGGTGGAAATTTATGTATTAAATTAGGTTTTTCGTGAATTAAAATGGATTATATGCTATTTATGTATATATGTTTTTATATGGATATAAAATGTCAACCATGTAAACCGTGTTTTCTGAGCCTAGGAATGCTTATATAGTTATGTATATGTGAAAGTAAACGGAAGAAAGTGAAAAGTAATTTTCTAAGGAATTTATGTGAGAAATGAAATGTAATTTTCAGCATATAAATGTTAAATGTGGTTTGACTTATTTTATTGGAATATGTATGAATTTTACTATCAAATTGTGTGGCATGAGATTTTGTGCAAATATATGTTAAATGTATAAGATGCAGGCTAAGTAAGTAAAGCATTGAGAATAAAATATGAAATGGACTATGTTGCTTGTGTATGTTAAATGCAAGCATGTAAATGTAAGAGAGCTAAAAGACCGTCATGTTAGTAGATCTAGCACACTTCTATATAGACTAACTGATGACAGCTAAAAGGAGTTGTAGACTCACTGATGATGGCTAAAGATCAGCTATAGTACGAAGAAAGAAAGGAAAATGCTATGAAATGACAATAAAATGACATGGTATGAAATGACAATGTGAATGATGTAACGATGAAGAATTACGTAAAGTGAAATGCAATGCAATGTTTAAGCTATGATCATGAACAGATATGTATGATTGAATAGTGGCAGAAAGTATAATGTATTATAATATTATAAGTATCTATGTATGTAGAACATGATGTGATTAAGCGGGGCATACTCTTCGCCTAAAGGCTTGCCGAGTAAGGCGAGTGCACTAGTAACTTCAGATGTGGTAGTAGCTACATAACATATTAGGACAGAGGGAACCTAATTGTATTGGCGGGTATATTTCTCTATCCTTAGGGCCTTACTAGTAAACCATTGTTGAACTGTGTGAGTACAAGATCAATTTAATACTTGAGGGCTTACTGAGTAAGGCGAGTGCCCTGGTCAGTAGCGACCCTAGGGTTGCCTAAGTATCAAAACAGAGGGGTGCTACTTGTATGGGCGGGTAATCACCCCTATCCTTGGGTAATCTTTTGGGGTAAATCTTTGCATGTGATTGATTAGGTTTAGAGAATGATTTTAGTGTTATGTTAATGAGTTGCAAATGTAATTAAAATGATATCTATATACCTTATGTTAGCCACACACTGTTTTAATATGTATATTTCTTCCCCTACTGAGATGTGTCTCACCTGAATATGATTATTTCTTTTTCAGGACATCCTCGAGGTCGAGCTTAAAGAGCTCGAGGGTTTTTAGACTTTTTGAGAAGTATTAAGAGAAAGGGTATATACTGATAATACTTTGGGGAATGTAATAATTATGTTTTATGTCTTTATGTTTTAAGTCTGTTGAGGAAGGAATGATTGTGAAAATACTAAAATGTTTTGGAGATGTATGTATCCATGGAAATACAGGTGATGGTTGAATTATATGGAATTTAGATCGAAAAATATTAAACTCTGGTATTATGGAATGTTGGTATTGTAGAACTATGTTTATGGAGATTATGGTTATTTTTTCCGCTGCAAATGTCATGAATTATGGATTATTTGGAATTTATCAAGTTTAATGCATTGGACCCAGGATTAAGGGTTCGGGGCATTACAAGTTGGGTGTGAAGGAACAAAAGTTGGGGAGTATTTTGAATATAATTGGAATGAAGTTGGGGAAATTTCCCTTCAGGTATTTGGGTATCCCTCTACAGTCCTCAAGAGTGAATGTTGCCCATTATGCTCCACTCATTAACAGAATCTCCAACTTGTTTAAAGAATGGCCCAGACACACACTATCATATGCAGGTAAGCTGGAAATTACAAATTCAATCATTCAAGGGGTGGAATGTTTCTGGTTGGCCATTTTCCCCATTCCCTTGAATGTATTGAATCAGATAACTAAACTATGTAGAGTGTTTTTGTGGGGGGGGGGGTGGTGTAGAAAGATACCCCTAGTTGCCTGGAATGAAATCTGTCTACCTAAAGAAAAGGGAGGACTGGGAGTATTTGATTTAAATGTATGGAGCATGGCCTTATTAACTAGAACACTGTGGAACATCCATGCTAAAAAAGACTCATTATGGTCGAAATGGATCCACTAAATCTACTTGAGTGAATCAAATTTATGGGGAGTTGCAATGAAGAAAAATGACTCTCCACTCTTTAAAAATCTGATTGCTATCAAGGATCATCTTGTGGAAAAATGTGGAAGTGCAGCAGCTGCTACTGAAATGATGAAGAAGTGGGAAAATATTTCCCACCTGAGCTAGGGAGGTATGGTATTGTGGCTCTACCCCTAAGCATGTCTTTTGTCTTTAGCTAGGTGTGAAAGGGAAATTACTTACATGTGATAGAATGATGGGTGAAGATATTGACCAGGTGTTTGTATACTGCAAAGCAGAAAATGAGACCTTGGATCACTTGTTTTTTAGATGCAAGGTTTCAGCTGAAGTGTGGAATGCGATTAGAAGATGGCTGGGGATTAAAAGGCTAATGTCTACCATCAAAGCAGTTGTCAAGTGGCTCCATAAAGAAGCAAAGGGAAAAGGAATGGTGGCTGCAGGTAAAAAAATTGTACTCGCAGCAATAGTATATTTCATTTAGCATTCAGGAATAGATGCAAATTTGAGAATCATGGCATCTCCTCCTCGGAACTCATAAGTGTGAACCAAAGGCATACATATAGAGCAGTATAAGATAAATTTGAAATGTATGCTGTTGAGTAATCTCTTTTGATGTAGTCTCCTTTTGAAATGTAATGAGTATGGTAATTGTAGTGTATATAATTCTTGGAAGATTGTGACTGGCTTAATGGCCCCTGCGTATGCCTAGGTTCTGATGTAATTTGTAGGAAGACTTGTAAGTATAGGATCTTGATCCTTATGACCTGGGGATGCCTAGTGTAGTTGTATATGCGTTTTGATCAATACATTTACCCCTTTTGATAAAAAAGAAAAAAGAAAAAAGAATGGATGCTTTTTGTGAACACTATTGCATGCTGTCCACACACTGATATTAACTTGATCTCCCTTACTAAGAAGTGTCTTATTGTAATAAACAAATCATATTTTCAAGAAATAAAAGGTATCGTGCTTAGCAGTGTCAGGGAGGTGAAAGTTAGAATAATATTTTCAGGAAGATTTGTATGGTCTCAGGTGTATGTAAGCTATGTTATAAGTTAACGTTATGTATTATGGTCGTTTGGACCGAACTAGTTGTCCAGTTTTGGGTCGGATTGTAATATGGATGCTTGGGAAACCTTTAAGTATAAAAGAACCTAGAACTCTGGTAATGTATATATGGAGAATGCTTCATTACTTCCACTACATGTTTATTGTTATGAGATGGTATCAAGTGCACAGACATCACTAAAGTAGCACCCCGGGCCCACGAGAGGTTCGAGGCATTATAGTTAATTTTGGTATTGTATTATGGTTTGTATTATGAGTTCAAAGAGATGTCGATATAAATTAGTTGCATAGAACTCTGGTAATGAAGTATGGAGAGTATATTATTTATTTTTGCTGCAATTCTATAATGATTATTGTATCAGGTACACAGACATCACTAAAGTGACATTCCGTGCCCACATGACGGGTTGGGGCACTACAAGTGCTATCAGAGCCTAGGTTTGCTAGGTTCTGCAGACTTTGACAATTGATAATTACCAGAGTATAGGTTAAGATAAGTTAAGAATAAGAACGGGTAGGTTAGGTTGGGTTTTAGTATGGAAGCTTAGAGACGGTGATCTTTCGATGGTATTTTGTGTTTTTCCTAGAGTGACGATTTCAGGAAAACCATGGTAAATCCATCGATGGTTTCGTTTCTGGGTTGAGAGACTGGAGCTCGAAAATTTAGGTTAGAGGAGTATATACGTAGTGTCAGCATTATGATTAGGGGTCGGTACCTTGGCAGTTCTGTAGTAGAAGTGTATAAATGATTCCTTTAACTGCAAACTCATATGTTTTAATTAGTAGTCATTCCATACTTGCATCAAACTTGATAAATGAAGAATTTTTAAGTCAATTTCTATCCTATATTTAGTATGGATCCCAGAGGAAAGGAGGTCACGGCTGGAGGGGATAATCATGTAAATACCTCTAGTGAGGATGACGTTGATGCCTTGGCAATGCTACACAGTATAGCACGACGGGCTAGGAAGGAAGCCTAGAGGGATTCCCGAGAGCAGGATCAGCGATCGGTTGATAAAGGCTTCATATTCCAACAATTTACATGAATGAATCTGTTGACATTTTCAAGAGGAGCGGACTTGATTGCAGCTGAAAATTGGGTTCAGGAGATGGAGGAGTTGTTAGGTGTGCTAGAGTGCACAGAGGAACAGAAGGTTCAGTTTGCCACCTTTAAATTGGTGGGGGAAGCAAGGAAGTGGTGGAGGTCTACAAAGCTAGTAAAGGAGTAGTGCCCAGGGTATGCATCTATTACTTGGAGCTATTCAAAGAGGTTTTCTTCACCAGATACTTCCCTGTTACGTCCCGAAAGGCAAGGTAGAGGAGTTTCTTCATCTGATCTAGGGGCCCATGATTGTGCAATAGTATGTGGCCAGGTTTGTAGAGTTATCCCATTTTGCTTCGCATATGGTCCCAAATGAGCCAAAGAAGGCTTGGATGTTCAAGAAAGGTCTAAGGCAGGGTATACGCACTCAGGTAGTGGCGTTATTAACGTAGAGTTTTACTAAGCTGGTGGACAAGGTCATGGCAGTCGAGACTAGTATTTCAGGAGGGGGAGAAAGTAAAAAACATAAAGAAGAGACCCTTACCTTAGGGTTTTTAGTCTAGCACCAGCTAGAGTTCATGGAGGTGGCTTGGTAATTTTACGGGCCAGCAACAGGAGATGGGATCTCGGGGCTCTCAGGGGAATTTTCAGTATGCTACCTATCCCAAGTGCCATAAGAAGCATTGGGGCAAGTGTAGGGTTGGATCGGCGGGCTGTTATCGATGCGGTGGGGTAAGACATCAGATGCGAGGCTGCCCAGTGACAATGAATTATGCACCTCCACAACATCATTATGGGAGAGGTACTCAAGCACCATGACGTGGTCACCAGAGGGGCACCACCCAGGCACGGGTGTATTTCATGACTCCGGGTGATGCCGAGCACGTAGGAGATGTAGTTACAGGTAATATTTATGTACTTTCAAATAAAACTGTTGTACTCTTTGATTCAAGTACAACGCACTCTTTCATGTCTTAGGGATTTATTAAATTATGCGAAGTAGAAACGCAGTCGATAGATGTTGTGATGGGTGTGGCCACGCTGACAGGGTTAGTAGTAGTGTGTAATAAGATGATTAGAGACTACCCAGTAGAGATTCAGTGGAGAAGGCTACCTGCTAGTCTAATGGTATTTGATATGCATGGGTTCGATATTATTTTGGGGATGGATTGGCTAGCATACAGCTACACAAGCATAGACTGTCACAGAAGGGAGGTAGTGTTCAGATCTCCAGGGGAGCAAGAATTTAAATTTGTCGGGTCGTGTGTGTGCTTTACACCACAGATCCTTTCAGCGATTCAGGAGAAGTGGTTGCTTCAAGAAGGTTGCCAGGGATATCTTGCTTTTGTGAAAGAAGCACCGAAGGAGGAGCTGAAGCTAGAAGATATCCCAGTGATAAGGGAATTCTCAAACGTCTTTCCAAAGGACTTATCGGGATTAATTGCCATTGAATTGACTCTAGGGATGGTGCCAATTTCCAAGGCTCTATACCAAATGGCTTCAGCAGAACTAAAGGAGCTAAAGGAGTAGCTACAAGAACTTCTTGATAAGGGGTTCATCAGACCAAGCGTATCACCCTGGGGAGTACCAGTGTTATTCGTAAAGAAGAATGATGGGTCGATGAGGATGTGAATCGACTATAGGGAAATTAATAAGGTGACAGTGAAAAATAAGTACACATTACCTCATATTGACGATCTATTTGACCAGCTGAAGGGCACTCAGGTTTTCTTTAAGATCGATATGCGATCCGGGTGTCATTAGTTGGAGGTAAAATCAGAGGATGTATCGAAGACAACTTTCCAAACCCGGTATGATCATTACGAATTTCTGGTTATGTCGTTTGGTTTAACGAATGGGCCTACAACATTTATGGATCTGATGAACCGGGTGTTTCACGAATTTAGATCAGTTCATCATGGTTTTCATTGATGACATCCTAATGTGCTCGAGGAGTCCTGCAATGCATGAAGTTCATAAAAATGTTACATTTTAGTCCAATTATGTTATTTCCTTTTTTTTTTCTTAATGAGACTGATTTTTGATTATATCCTTATATATTTTTTTAAAAAAACTATACTGTGGTTTTGTTTCAGTGTTATTGATTAAATTGCTATTCACTTATTGCCCATTAAATTGAATTTTAATGTTGCATCAATTATATTAAATATTTCATAAATATATTCTTGAATCTTGATTGGTTCTTAGGTATGGTATCAAAAGACACTAGTGGTCCCACTAAAAACAAAAGGTTGTAGACCAAAGAAAAAGATGAAAATTGGATTAGACCACGTTAACTGTGAATAACATTTAAGAAATCTATATGCTACTATTAGCTAAACACAGGATCTTCATCATCATGATCTTCACATACGTGTATAATCTATAATGCGAAAAACATAAAATATACATATCGGGATCATTCATGACATATACAAACCGATAAGAACCATTTCTCTTGCTTAACCCCGATCTCTTTCTGTATATCATGATATGTATGGGAGTAGCCTAATAAATAGTGAACAAAGATAAAGAGAGGACAATTCCTATATTTCTTTTATTTAGATCATTCCATAAACATACAAGAATGAATCTCTCCTTTAGATCATTCCATAAACATACAAAAATGAATCTCTCCTTTTCAACTACTCCCCATAACAATAGTTATATAGGAAAACCTTTTTATCTTCCAACCATTAATCTCGCATTATAAGACTTTTCATTATCCATAGATAAGTCATTTCATTTTCCTTATCATAAGTCATTTCACTTATCATATGGAGCACTTATCTTTCATATGTTATTCATGTGGGACATATCCTTTGAGAGATAATCCAACATTCTCCCACTTGGCCCATATGAATGACTTTAATTTGGATTAACAATATAACCATAATGTGTGCACAATTATTAGCTTATACATACCTTTAGTGAGATTACCATAATATCATAATTAGACAACTTACTAACACGAGTCATGGCGGTAAATATCATTAAAACAACATTTTCCCTTCCATGTACTACAAATACTAGCAAATCATTTAACTATAATCCATAATAGGAAGTAACCATACTGTCCCTGTAATGTCTCTATCAAAGACCATTCCTGTTAACAAAAATTCATCTCCTTTGTTATGTAATTGATGGTAAACAGGAAACAATGTTCAGAAACACCGTTATTGATATCATTATACATGTTATAGAACAAAACATAAAGATCCATAATTATACATCAGGGATTACAACAAAGACTCATGTGATCAACATGTTCCTTATATGTCTTCAGTGTCAACTCCTTAGTTAAAAGATCTGCTATCATGAGCTCAGTCCTTATATATTCTATAAGCACTGTTTGTTTCCGACTTCCTCCTTAACGTTCAAATATTTAAGCTCCATATGCTTAGCACCATTAGAATATTTTTCGTTCTTGGAGAAAAAAAATGCTGCGAAATCATCACAATAAATTCTCAGCGGCCTGACTATACTGTTAATAATTCCAAGTCCCGAAATAAAGTTCCGCAACCACAAAGCATAAATTGTAGCCTCAAAGCATGCCACAAATTCAGCTTCCATAGTAGATGCGACTATGAGAGTCTGTTTGGCGCTTTTTCATGATATAGCTCCTCCAGCTAATAGGAACAAATAACCATAAGTTGACTTTCGACTATCAACACATCCAGCAAAATTTGAGTCGGAGTAACCAATCACTTTCAACTGATCTGATCTTCGATATGTGAGCATACAATGTTTCGTTCCTTTCAAATATCTCAAAACCTTCATTTTCCAACAACAGATGCAAAATGAATATTTTCCATACTTTTATTTTCTAATTCATTATGTGGACAATTTTTTGCACTGAACTTGTCCCCTTTACTAATAAGAGTAGGAGTAGGCTTACATTCAGCCATATAAAATCTTTCTAGAACTTTATTGATATATCCCTTATGAGAAAACCCTAACATTCCATGTGATCTATCATGGAATATTTCAATCCCTATCACATAAGTTGCTTCACCCATATCTTTCATTTCAAAGTTCATAAAAAGAAATCTCTTGGTGTCATTCAGTAAACCAAGATCTTTACTGGCAAGCAAAATATCATCAACATATAGAATCAGAAAGATAAACTTGCTCCCACTGACCTTTAGATATATACATCGATCAACAGTATTTTCCTTAAATCTAAAGGTCATGATGGTATCATGAAACTTAAAATACTATTGTCTAGAAGTTTGTTTAAGTCCATATATTGACTTCTTTAATTTACAAACCATATGCTCATTTCCTTCAATCATTAAACCTTCAGGAAGATCCATATACACCTCTTCGTCTAAATTCCCATTCAGAAAAGTTGTTTTCACATCTATGTGGTTTTTTTAGACACAAGAGATAACGTCTCTTTGTAATCAACACCTTCCTTTTGAGTGAAACCCTTTACTACTAGTCTAACTTTATATCGTTCAATATTGCCATTACAGTCGTGTTTGGTCTTAAAGACCCATTTACACCCAACTGTTTTAAAACCTTCAGGTAAATCAACGATGTCCCAGACTTTATTCTATTCCATAGATTTCAACTCATCATTTATGGAATTGATCCGCTTTTCAGAATCATTACTTTCAATAGCTTGTGAAAATGTAATTCGATCTTTACTAGTCCCTAAATCATAATCAGATTCTTACGGATATACCAAATAATCATCTGAAATAGCTGATCTCCTAACTCTTTGAGATCTCCTTAATGCTATTTCTTGTGATTGTTCTGCAATTGGTTTAATTGTGGCATTCTCATTACGAAGTGACAGATCACCAGATTGTTGGTCAACATTATCATACTGTTCAATAACTGGAGGAACAACAACATCTGTTAAAGGTTTAGATATCAGGATAGAAACCCGAATTTCTTTAATGACCACATTTTGTAACACATCACTCCCACTAATTTCACCATTCTCAAGGAACTTTGCATTACCAGTTTCAACAATTCTCATACTATGGTTAGGACAATAAAACCTATACCCCTTAGACTTTTCTAGGTATCCAATAAAGTACGCACTTACAATTCTAGAATCCAACTTTTTTTCATGTGGATTATAGATTGTAGCCTTTGCTGGACAACCTTAAACATAAAAAAGCCTTAAACTCGGTTTCCTTCTCGTCCACAATTCAAAAGGACTTTTCTAAACTGCCTTACTAGGAACCCAATTAAGCACATAAACAATTGCTTTAAGGAACTCCATCCATAATGAAATGGGTACTGAGGAGATACTTAACATATTCCTAACCATTTCTATAAGAATACAATTACACGTTTTAGCCACACCATTCTACTGAGGCGTACCAGGCATTATGTACTGTGCACAAATACCATGCTTTTCTAGGAATTTAGCAAATGGTCCTGGACTTTGTCTAACACCATCATACCTACCATAATACTCACCACCTCTATCATATTGAATGATCTTCACCTTTCTATCTAATTGTCGCTCAACTTTTGCAATATATGTTTTTAAGGCATCTATTGCTTAAGACTTTTCATGCAACAAATATATATAACCATAATGTGAAAAATCATCAATAAAAGGTCATAAAATACTTTTCTCCAATAAAATACGGTGAGTCAAAAGGTCCACATACATTAGTATGAACAATCTCCAAAAGATTCCCGCTTTATGTGGCTTCTTTCTTTGTATGTTTGGTTTGCTTTCCTTTAATGCAATTAGTACATACATCGAAATCAGCAAAATCAAGATTTGATAAAATCTCATCATTTACTAATCTCTTCATTCTTTTTCTAGATATATGACCCAATATTTTATGCCACAAGAAAGAGGAATTTTCATTAACTCTGCTACGTTTAGTTCCAACATTATGATGCAGGGTGAGAAGTGTTTCAACAAACTTTTCATTAAGATTAAAATTATACAACCCCTCATATAAAATACCAGATGAAAACAAAGGTGTAGTCCCAAGAGGGGGGGTGAATTGAGTTTTAAAAATTTTCTTTTAAATCTTTTTAGGAATTCTTAACTTGTTGTTGATTCTTCAAACTTTCAGCAGAAACTTATTTCTTTATTTAATCTACAACCACACAAACATTCAATCATTCAAGAAATCAATTAACCAAACTAATCAACCACAATTTGAAAGCAAACAACCAAACCAAAATATATAGCATTTTGGTAATGTAAGAACTTGAGATGGTTTGTTTGTTTATATAAGCCTTGTGGATATGAATTTAAACCATTCCCTATAGTGAATGATAATTATATGCTTGCTGATATGGATTTGCTTCTTCAATATGATTTTCAACAAAACATTAACAAACACACTTCTTCCAATGTTCAGCTTTTAAATAAACTTTCAGTTTAATAAGTCAAGGATGATCAATCAACGTAGTCCTTTTTGGTTTCCGCAATCAATGCTGATCAAACCAAAACAAATTATCCTCCAATCTATTTAACAACCAAACACTAAGAATTCAAATTTTTATAAAGCATCCATGTAATTTATAAACTTTGCTGAAAAGTAAAGAGTGGGGGAAAGAGAGAGTGAGACCGGGATTTTTACGAGGTTCAGCTTATACCTAGCCTACGTCCTCGCCTTTGGAAAACCACCAAATGATTCACTAAACCTATTCCTTTACTAGGTGGAACAAACCTTTACACACTCCTTCAGTAGACTAGAGCCAGCCTCTCCAAACGATGTTCCCTCGTTCGGTCACTCCTTAATTAGGCTAGAGCCCGCCTCTTTAAGCAATACCCCCTTGCTTAGCCAACGATCCAAACAATCCTTGGAATCGTTAATCTACAAGAAACAAATCAAATAGATGTATAAAGAATGCTCTCACAAAGAACTGATTAGTACAGTTCAAAAATTCTATACTTTAATAAAATTCACAATACGAAATTCAGATTGAAGCTCTAGAAATTTTTCATCATAGGATTCTTTCAATAGATGAAAGAATTTAGTAATTGAAACATAACCTCAGTGAGAAAATCAGCAAGACTTCAAGAACTTTGTGAAAGTTTACAGCAAGATGTGAGCAATAGAAGGCTTTTAGAATTTCGGAATGCTTGAGAGAAATTTGATTGCTGAGTTGAATTCTTGGTATACAAATTAATGTATCTTGAGGGTATTTATAGATGTAGAAAGATATCTAACTTGTTCCCCAAGTTTACTTGGAGAAGGGTCCAAGTTTTATATTAATTTGGGCCTCAAGTAATTGAAATTTTAAAAATATATCCGTTGAGTATTTTAAAATGTCACGCCCCGAACCCCGAAATAGGACTCGAGGGTGAAAATGTAATCTAACATGTCCCTGTATCCGATCAACCATCCAAAGATACAGTACAATAAATGAGGGTCCGACCCCGTGGGGTTCCCAGGCACCCTAAACACATCCAATCACAAACATATACGCAACAAAAAAAGGTCATTCTATAACAACATATACAGTACCATACCAGAGTCTATACAAGAGCAGAACTTAGCTCTATCAAAACGTACAAACCGGGTGCCCAAATACATCTCAAAATGGCAACCCTACAAAAATACAATCCTAACACTTACCCAAGCGCTAAACGCAGTACACCGGCCACTACGCTCCCTACACTAGGACGCTAGTTCCGATTACTCGAAGGACTTATAAAAATGTACGTACAGCAGGGGTGAGACACCTCTCAGTAAGGAAGAACACAGGTTATATCGGTGTGTTGCATTTGAATGTTATCATGATACAACATACACGCAGTTGAATGCAATCTAGTACTAATTTACACAGTGCATACACGCACACACAACACATGATCAGTAATCCCAATGTCGTCACACCCTTCGGCTCGAAGCCGATCCGCGACAATCCGACATTGGCCCTGCCAACCGTGAAGCACGGCACAACCGACACATGGCTAGTCCCCGACTCCTATGGCATCGTACCAGTGCTAACTGGTGGATCCACACCCTTCGGCCTGATCTGCCGGTATAGGCTCACACCCTTGGATATAGAGCCGAACACTCTTGTCTACGTGGCAAGCGACAAGCACACGCCCTCGGATATAGAGTCGGACACTCTCAGTACTTGGAATAATTTCGGAACCCAGTTCCTACTAGCATTTCAACATATCACACACACATGCATGCTCATATAACCAAACATACCACGCCCATTTAGTAATCTAAATCATGGTTTTTCAAACAAATATAGTTTAAACAAGTCAAGGCACGATCATCTCGATATCACAGTATAAATCACACATATACTCGATTTTCAACAAAATCAGGGATTCAGCCCGTCGCCTCCTTTTTCCCAAAACTATAATAATGAAAAACCCATAGTTTTCCCCATTAGATCCTCCCAAATGAGTAGTCAAAACACACACATGACCGTGGACCACAGTTCCACCGAGTCCGATTTCAAAAGTTCCCCTTACCTTTTTCCCGAATAACAAATCCCGAACTCCAAGGCCCCTAAACAGCGAACCGAGTTCCAAAACCTACAAATCACAGTATAAAATATGCTCACAAGACAGTTACCTACAAAACTACTGGATCAGAAATGAAAACCGAGCCTTACCTCGATTTTTCGCCAAAACCCAAAAATCTCCGAAATGAGATTCCGATCCGTAGAAATTGTAAAGAATCCTTCCACGATCCTCGTAGTAACTTCGGATTTACGATTCCAGCAACAATTGGCGAAGGAATCTAGAGAGAAGAAGAGTAGGGAGAGGTTTAGAGACAGAGAGAGAAAGAGAGATATTTGAAGTTACTTAGTGAGGAAGTAAAGGAAAATGTTATTTATAGCCCTTTGACCCAGCCCAATTCGTTGACGAAATGGTGCCTTTGACGACGAATCTTCCACTGACTTCGTCGATGAATCCTGATATTCTCGATTTCTGAAACTCTTTGGCTTCTCCTCGTCGACGAGTCTCTGAATTTCGTCGACGAGAAGAATAAAGGCTTCATCGACGAATTCTGGCTTCGTCGATGAAATGTGCCAAATTCCCAATTTGTCCCTTTCTTATTTATTTAAACCCATTTATCACGGTTCAGGTTCTTACAATCTCCCCTCCTTACAAAAATTTCGTCCTCGAAATTTGCCATCTCTCAGTCATAAAGTCATACCCGGAATACACATATACGAACTGCCAACAAGAAACTGGCGACTACTACAGCGCAGTCCCATCATACTTATACACATACATACCCTAAAATTTTGGTTACATATACAACAGACTAAGGAGTTTACAATACTCACACTCCCGACGACTAACCACCTATCCCAACCCACAGTAGGATCATGTACAAGTGCTTAAAACAACTGTGGATACTTCCGGCGTATCTTCGTTTCCAGTTCCCAAAAAGCTTCCTCAACCCTGTGGTTTCTCCACAATACCTTCACTAACAGTATCTCTCTGGTACGAAACTTCTGAACTTTATGGTCCAAAACCTGAACAGGTATCTCCACATACGCTAAAGTATCCCCAATTTCCAACTCATCATAACTAATAACATGTGAAGGATCAAACATGTACCTTCTCAACATGGATACATGAAACACATCATGGACCCTTGAAAGTGTTGGAGGTAACGCAACTCTATAGGCTACCAGACCCACTCGCTCAAGTACCTCAAATGGTCCGATATACCTCAAGCTTAGCTTACCCTTTCTCCCAAATCTCATCACCTCTTTCATCGAAGCGATACACAAAAATACCTTACCCCCCACTTCAAACTCTAAATCACGGTGGCGAACATCTGCATAACTCTTCTTTTGACTCTGAGCTGATCTAATCCTCTCCCGGATCAAACCCACCTTCTCAAACGCCTGCTGCACAAGTTCAGGTCCTAACACCTGACATTCACCAACCTCATCCCAACACAAGGGAGATCGACACCTCCGACCAAACAAGGCCTCGAACGGTGTCATCCCGATACTAGATTGGAAGCTATTGTTATAAGCGAACTCTACAAGTGACATAAATTGTATCCAGCTACCACCGAAGTCGAACACACAAGCTCGCAACATGTCTTCCAATATCTGAATCGTTCTCTCCGACTGTCCATCAGTCTGGGGGTGGAACGCTGTACTGAAAGTAAGCATCGTCCCCAATGCCTCCTGTAAGCTCATCCAGAATCGAGAAGTAAACCTCGGATCTCGATCTGACACAATGGACACCGGTACTTCGTGCATTCTCACGATCTCCTGCACATACAAATTTTCTAGCCTACTCAAAGGATAGCCAACTTTCATCGGTATGAAATGAGCATATTTCATCAATCTATCCATGATCACCCAAATATCATTCTGCCCGTGAAGCACTGGCGGCAATCTGGTTACAAAATCCGTGGAAATATGCTCCCATTTCCATATTGGAATAGGCAAAGGCTGCAATGACGCTGTCGGCCTCTGATGTTCAGCTTTCACCTACTGACACGTCAGCCACTGCTCCACGAACTGAGCAATCTGCCTCTTCATACCAGACCACCAGAAGGTCTCGCACACACATTCGTACTACCAGGATGTACCGTATACATAGAACGATGCGCCTCCTCTAGAATCGTCCTTCTGATCTCATCATCGTTCAGAACACACAGTCTAGTTCCAAACCTTAGTACACCTCCCTCAAAGATGTTAAACTCTGTAGCCAAACCCTGCTGTACCTTTTCCATAACCTCTACCAACTCTGCATCACTAACCTGCGCGGCTTTTATACGCTCAAACAAGGTCAGTTGGACTACCAAACTAGTAAGATAAGCCTGATGCTCACCAACCACCAACTCTATACCTGAGCTCTCCAAATCCCGTCTGATGTGACATTGAGTTACAACCGCAGATATAGCCATAGGCCTTGACTTCCGACTCAACGCATCAGCTACCATATTAGCCTTCCCCGGGTGATAACTGATCGTGCAATTGTAGTCCTTAATCAACTTTAGCCACCGTCTCTGCCTCATGTTCAACTCCTTTTATGTAAATAAATACCTGAGACTCTTATGGTCAGTGAAGATCTCACACTACACTCCGTACAGATAGTGTCGCCATATCTTCAGTGCATATACAATAACAGCCAATTCCAGATCATGCGTAGGGTAATTCCTCTCATACTCTTTCAATTGATGAGAAGCATACGCCACCACCTTACCTTGCTGCATAAGCACATATCCCAAACTTTTCAGAGATGCGTCACTATAAATCATAAACCCACCATCCCCCGAAGGAATGGTCAACACTGGAGCAGTAACCAGCCGGTGCTTCAACTCCTGAAAGCACTGCTCGCAATCACTGGTCCACTCAAACTGCACTCCTTTCCTAGTCAATCGTGTCAGAGGTCCAGACAGTTTAGAAAAACCCTCCACGAACCAACGATAGTAACCCGCCAGTCCTAGAAAACTCCGAACCTCTTGCACATTCTTCGGCTTTACCCAGTCGACCACAGCTTCAATCTTGCTAGGATCAACTGATATACCATCCCTAGTAATCACATGGCCTAAGAACGCAATCTGACTCAACCAGAATTCACACTTCTTCAGCTTAGCATACAACTTCTTCTCTCGCAGATTCTGTAACACTAACCTCAAATGTTCCACGTGCTCTTCCCTACTCCTCGAGTATACCAGAATGTCATCAATGAATACCACTACAAATCGATCCAAGTACTCATGGAAAACCCTATTCATCAGATCCATGAACACCACCGGAGCATTCGTCAACCCAAAAGGCATGACTAAGAACTCGTAATGGCCATATCTGGTTCGGAAAGCAATCTTCGCTACATCCTCCGCTTTAACCCTCACCTGATGATATCCTGACCGCAAGTCAATCTTCAAAAAGACCCATGTTCCCTGCAATTGGTCAAAAAATCATCTATACGAGGTAAAAGATAACGATTTTTCACAGTTACCTTGTTAATCTCTCGGTAATCAATGCACATCCGCATCGACCCGTCCTTATTCTTTACAAACAACACTGGAGCTCCCCAGGGCGAAACACTAGGTCGAATGAAACCCCTGTCCAGTAATTCCTGCAACTGCTCCTTCAACTCTCGAAGTTCTACTGGAGTCATCCGGTATGGAGCTTTAGAGATCGGTTCCTTGCCGGGCAGCAACTCTATTTCAAACTCCACCTCACGATCCAGAGGTAAACCGGGTAAATTATCTAGAAACACATTCGGGAATTCATTGACTACCCGAATGTCCTTGAGTCTCAACTCATCCCGTGGCGGTTCCTTCATACAAGCTAGGTACCCCTGACATCCGTCCAAGAGTAGCCTCCTCGCCTATAGAGCCGACAAAATCTGTGGCGCTGAACGCACACACGATCCCACGAATTCGTATTCCTGCTCGCCAGGAGGTCTGAAAATTACCACCTTCCTTCGACAGTCAATCACAGCGTAATTGGAGAACAACCAATCCATCCCCCAAATGATATCGAACCCCGACATGTCGTATACCACAAGATTCGCCGGTAGCAGCTTTCCCTGAATTTCCACTGGGCAGTCTACCAACATCTTCCTACAGAAAGATACACTCCCAGATGGCGTAGCAACTGATAACACCTCATTCATGTCTCGGGTCTCAACCCCACATCGTCCCACAAAATTCACAGACACAAACGAATGGGTCGCACCCGAATCAAACAAAACAGAAGCTTTATTCAAAAGCAATAATAAGGTACCTATCACCACGTTACCTACATGCTCAGCGTCTGCTGGAGTAAGAGAGTATACTCTGGCCGAAACTATATTCGCTTGAACAGTTCCCCGAGGTATCTGATTGCTCCCTCGGTTCCCACTGAATGCAGGCACATCTCGCCTCGATGCTCGACAATCACGAACCATGTGACCTCGTTGGCCACAATTGTAGCAGTTACCCTCAAATGACCGGCACTCACCCTTGTGCCGCCTGTGGCACCTGGTACAACGACCACTAGTCTGAATCCCCTTAAAGTCCTGGTGCTCGGTATTCTGACAGTAACCCGAGCCTTTGCTCCTCTTCTTCCACGATCCCTGACAAGATCCTATTTGAGAACCTGAAGGTACTGTCCTCTTCCTCGATTCCTAATCCACCTCATCCTCTCGAATACCAATCTCGATCACTGTGGCTTTATCCACCAACACTGAGAACTCACGGATCTAAAGCATACCCACCAGTCTGCGGATGCCTAAATACATCTCAAAATGGCAACCCAATAAAAATATAGTCCTACCACTTACCCAAGTGCTAAACGCAATACACCGGTCACTACGCTCCCTACACCAGGACGCTACTTCTGGTTACTCGAAGGACCTATAAAAATGTACATACAGCCGGTGTTAGACACCTCTTAGTAAGGAAGAACACAAGTTATATTGGTGTGTGGCATTTGAGTGTTATCATGATACAACATACACGCAGTTGAATGCAATCCAGTACTAATTTACACAGTGCATACATGCATACACAACACATGATCAGCAATCCCGATGTCGTCACACCCTTCGGCTCGAAGCCGACCCGCGATAATCCGGCAGTGGCCCGGCCAACTCGTGAAGCACGGCGCAACCGACACATGGCTAGTCCCTGACTCCTATGGCATCGTACCGGTGCTAACTGGTGGATCCACACCCTTCAGCCTGATCTGCCGGTATAGGCTCACGCCCTTGGATATAGAGCCGGACACTCTCAGTAACTAAAATAATTTTGAAACCTAATTCCTACTAGCATTTCAACATATCACACACACATGCATGCTCATATAACCAAAAAAACCACACCCATTTGGTAATCTAAATCATGGTTTTTCAAAAAAATACAATTTAAGCAAGTCAAGGCATGACCATCCCAACATCACAGTATAAATCACACATATACTCGGTTTTCAATAAAACCCGGGATTCAGCCTGTTGCCACCCTTTTCCCAAAACTATAATAATGAAAAACTCATAGTTTTCCCCGTTAGATCCCTCCAAATGAGTAGTCAAAACACACACAGGACCGTGGACCACAATTCCACCGAGTCCGATTTCAAAAATAACCAATATAAACATAGTTCCCCTTACCTTTTCCCCGAATAACAAATCTCGAACTCCAAGGCCCCTAAACAGGGAACCGAGTTCCAAAACCTACAAATCACAGTACAGAATATGCTCACAAGATAGTTACCTACAAAACTATCGGATTAGAAATGAAAACCGAGCCTTACCTCGATTTTTTGCCAAAACTCAAAAATCTCCGAAACGAGATTCTGATCCGTAGAAATTGTAGAGAATCCTTCCACAATCCTCGTGGTAACTTCAGATTTACAATTCTAGCAACAATCGGCAAAGGAATCTAGAGAGAAGGAGAGTAGGGAGAGGTTTAGAGAGAGAGAGAGAGAGATATTTGAAGTTACTTAGTGAGGAAGTAAAGGAAAATCCTATTTATAGCCCTTTGACCCAGCCCATTTCATCGACGAAATGGTGCCTTGGTCGACGAATCTTCCACTGACTTCGTCGACGAATCGGTGACCTCGTCGACGAATCCTGATATTCCTGATTCCAAAACTCCTCGGCTTCTTCTCGTCGACGAGTCTCTGAATTTCGTCGACAAGAAGAACAAAGGCTTCGTCGATGAATTTTGGCTTCGTCGACGAAATATGCCAAATTCCCAATTTGTCCCTCTCTTATTTATTTAAACACATTTATTACGGTTTGGGTTCTTACATAAAATTTGCCGCGAGCCAAACGACTGTGTGCTCTTTGGCAGTCGTCTGTCCATGCATTTCAAGTATATATTTCTCAAACAGTAAGGTGGCAGTCGCCTGTCATCAGGGTGGCAGTCGTCTGGCAAAACCTATGCAGTTGTCTCATTTGTCACTGACAGTCGTCTGTCATGCTTCTGCCTACTTGTTTAAGTTCCTTTAATATGTCAGTCATCTGTCCATAGACAAACAGTTGTCTACCAAGTAGTTGTTTCTCATTTTAAGACATTTTTTATTTCTATTCTCTTTTCTTAATTTATCTTGGAATATTAACTTGTTTAACTTTGAAAAAATATGTTCCAAGACTTAAACTAAGGTCTCTAAGTCTTTTTGCCTAATAAGCTTCAAAATGAAAAATCATACTTGAATCATATTTGAAGTACTTACAAAGCTTGTCCTAAAAACTCATTTGATTCTTCTTTGCTTTGAGTTCTCTTTATTGCTGAGCTTCAATGATCTTGAATTTGAAGTGAGCTTTCAATTCTTTATCTCTCTTGATCTTTCATCACTAATTCAGACTTTGAGCTTCATTGATCTTTGAACTTTCCATGTTGATCACTTGAGCTTTTATTCTTGAAATTTTTTCTTTAATATCAATGCTCTCATGATCTTCAAGTTTTAATCCATGCCTCAAATTTGATATAATCATCCTTATTTGAAGTACAAGCTTTCATGAATTCTTTAACCTTGCATTCATCATTGAGTCCTGAAAATGCATCACTTAAACAAAGCATGTTAAGTTCTCCTTGTTTGTTAGCATCAAAACAAGATATTAAGGGATATTAAACCTTGTAAAGCCAACACTAGAACCAACATACAAGCCACTTTTCATTAAACGAAAACCTTTATGTTCAAAGTATAAACCATAACCGTCATTATCTAGTCTGGACATGGAAATTAAGTTCCTAAAAATAGTTGGAACATATAATGTCACGCCCCGAACCCGGTAATGGGACCCAGGGTGTGATATAGTAACATAAACTGTCCCTGTATCATACAACAATACCAATGATACAATAATGAATGAAGGTCCAACTCCGTGGGGTTCCCATACACCCTATACACATTCACCTACATAACATATACACAACGGAAAATGTTCTTTCTATACATAATTTGTACCATACCAGAATCTATACAAAAAGAGTCTGAGCTCCATAATACAGAACATAAACCCATGTGTCAACCCAGTCCTTTGCCATCATCGGATCGGGTCCTCTTGAAAATGTCGAAGAGTGCATACTTGTGAACCTCTTCATAGTACACCTCGCAACAGTAGGAGAGCGTTCGCATCTCCTAACACTCCGCCTGATTTCCTGCATAACCTGCCTCGTCAACCCTCGAGGCACATAAGGAGACTCATCACTCGCGGTCTCCTCGGAGTCACTTTCTAAGTTATTATCCTTGGGCTTCATTCTGAAAATACGATAGAAATCTATTGGCACTCCTACATCAAGTATAGTTAACGCAATTATTCACAACTAGTTATGTTAACTACTATCTCATGAGTCCAGGTCTGTTCTATCACACCGACATAGAAGTCATCAATGGTTTACCGTGATTTTACTGAAATCGTCATTCGAGGAAAAATACAGGACACCGCTAACGAGTCCCTGTCTAGTAACACAACAACCCTCGACCTACTCTACCCATTTCCCATATCCTATACTCTAGTATGTACACATAGCTACACCTAACCAAGTCTACAAGACCTAACAACCTGGTTAGCTCTAATACCAAGATGTCACGCCCCGAACCTGGTAATGGGACCTAGGGTGTGATATAGTAACCTAACTTGTCTTTGTATCATACAACCATACGAATGATACAATAATGAATGAGGATCTAACCCCGTGGGGTTCCCATACACCCTATACATATTCACCTACATAACATATACACAGCGAAAAATGTTCTTTCTATTCATAATTTGTACCATACCAGAGTCTATACAAAAAGAGTCTAAGCTCCATAATACAAAACATAAACCCAAGTGTCAGCCAAAACCCCAAAATGACAACCCGATATAGTCCTAGTACTTACACAAGTACTTCCCGCAGTACACCGGCCACTACGCTCCCAACATAAGGACGCTAGTTCCAATTACTCGAAGGACCTGAAAAACATGTACATACGATAAGGGTGAGACACTTCTCAGTAAGGCAGATTCAGGTTATATCAGTGTGTGGCATATGAGTGTTATCATGACATAAAACATACACATTTCAATACAATTCCAGTATTTTCACAAAACAGTTCCAATATAATGCATCACATGCACGCACACACAAGATCAAGTAACCTGGTGTCGTCACACCCCTTGGCCCAAAGCCGGCCCGCATTACACGGCGTCCCCGGCACATGATGTAGCCCCAGGCTCCCATGGCATCATACCAGTACAACTAGTGGATCCACATCCTTCGGTGATCAGCCAATAAGGCTCACGCCCTCGAATATAGAGTCAGACACTCTTACCAATCACTGGCAGGTGATGTTTCACACCCTCAAATATAGAGTCGGATACTCTTTCACAACATGGAACAATTCAGAACCCCGTTCCTATATCTCATTTCAAAAAATCACAACATATGCATGTTCATATAACAAATCAATCAACACTCATTTGGTAATCTCAATAATCATGATTTTCAAAATACAGTTTAAAACAAGTCAAGGCACAACCATCTCCATAACACAATATATATCACAATATATCCACGGTTTTCCAACGAAACCAGAGATGCAACCCAATGCCCTTTTTCTTTTCCAAAACTATAACATGAGAAACCCATAATTTTACTCGTTAGATCTCCCCAAATGAGTAACCAAAACACACATAGGATCGTGAACCACAGTTCTACCGAATCCGATTTTGAAAATAACCGATATAAACAAAATTCCCTTACCTTTCCCCAAATAGCCAAACCCAAACTCTACGACTTCTAAATAGCAAACTGAGTTCCCAAAACCTATAATCCACAGTACAAAACATACTCACAAATCCATTCCCTACATAACTACCAAAATAGAAATGAAAACCGAGCCTTACCTCAATTTTGAGTCAAAACCCAAAAACGCTCGAAACAAAGATCTATTCCACAAATCTCGAAGAGAATCCTCCCATGATCCTTGTAGTAACGTTAGATCGTCGATTCTAACAATGTACGATGAAGAAATCTAGAGAAAGAGAGTGAGGTTCGAGTTCTTAGAGAGAGAGAGAGAGAGAGAGAGAGAGAGAGAGAGAGAGAATTTTCATTTCTTAGTTAAGAAGCAATGGAAAAAGATATTTATAGCACCTTTGACTCGAGCAAACTCATCAACGAGGCGGCGTATTCGTTGACAAGTCAATAAAGGCAGTTCGTCGATATGGCGATGGCCTCATCAACGAGCTTGAGATTTTCGGATTTCCCAAACCTCTTGGCTTTTCCTCGTCGATGAGCCCCTGCATTTCGTCGCCAAACTCTGGCTTCGTCGATGAAACCTGCTCAATTTACTGTTTTTCCCATTTCTTTATTTATTTATTCCAGATCTCAAGGATCGAGTACTTACATATAATGTATCATGCAGGTCTAAATAATGACCTGACTCTAAATACAATTGAAAGGTTCCAACACCAACAACTGGTACATGATTTCCATTTCCCAAGACTATGAAGTGGTCATTATCCTTTATATTCTGGATTGTAAGGTATCCCTATATCGAATTTGAAACATGAATAGTAAATTCAGAGTCAATCCACCATGTGTTAGAAGGAACTTATGTCATGTTAGATTCGAAACATACATAAGCTAAAAGCTTATCTTTCTTTTCGAACCAAGTTTTACGTTTCGGGCAGCTTTTCTTTAAATTCCCATAGCCATGATAAAAATAACACTTTGGTCCATTATGTTCCTTCTTGCGAGTCTCATTACCATAAAACATACCCGCTACCTTTAATGGATCTTTAAGTCTAGCAGTTAGATTAGTCATATCAAGGACATGTCGTTCATTCCTCGGCTACCATCAAACTTCATTATGGTAAGTTCAGGCATTGACCTTCCTGAAAGGGACTCGTCAGCTGAACGGAACCGATCTTCCACAACCTTAAGGTATTCATTTGCATTTTCTAGTTGAAAAATGATCACAACAATAATGCTTTGAGTAAAATATTTCCATTAGCAAATTGCTTTCAATCTTTGGATCAACTTGTGTAATATACTAACATTTACATTTACTGGTGATTTTCACCCAACTAGACATAATTGATAACCTTTTTAAAGTTCAATTGATCTGTCACCTTTGGGCATCCATCCCAATCTTACTACCATTCTTTCAATTATTTAGACTAATTCAATGATAACTTGAAAGTTGGTGTACCTTTGGGTCAACTATAATAATCAAATAACCATTCTGTAATAATTTTTGAAAAATCATATTTCAATCAACGTTTATAATTTTTTTTTAATGTAAAATCTAGCAGCCCATATATTAAAAATCTGCATAAATATATTTAATAATCCAATTAAATATGTAAGTGGCCCAAAGCCAAGAACCATGCATCTCTTTTTCCGAAATTCTCGCATTAAAACATGTGATTCAGTAATAAGACTTTACTGAGCAATTGATCATACCTTTTGTTCAATTCACAACTAAATCAATTTACTTCCCAAAATACTAGTAGAATCCATCTGTAAATATTGAAGTTACTACAAATTAAAAATTTAAATCTACCAAAAATAAACACCCAACAATCACTTTACATCTCAAGTAGCGAGATTCACGATTTTAGAATCATGATATTAAAAACAAAAAATCTCATAAATTCAGAAAATATCATATAAGTTTTTTTAGGAATCATATATTATATGAATTTTTTCTTCGATTCCAAAAAAAATATCATGAACACAATTTTTTATACGAAACAATAATGAGATTGTAAGGGGTTAACGAAAACGATCTTTATCACGCAAGAAAGATCACAATAATTCCAACATGACTCTGATACCAGATGTAAGAAATCTATGTGTTGATATTAGCTAAACAAGGGATCTTCATCATCATGATCTTCACATACATGTATGTGGAAAATATAAAATATACATACCAGGATCGTTTATGATGTATACAAACTGATAAGAATCGTTTCTCTCGCTTAACCCAGATCTCTTTTTATATATCATCAGATGTATGGGAGTAGCCTGATGAATAGAGAACAAAGGTGGAGAGAGAGAAGACAATTCCTATATTTCTTTTCTTTAGATCATTCTATAAATATACAAGAATGAATCTCTACTTTAGATCATTTCATAAACATACAAGAATGAATCTCTCCTTTTCAACTACTCCCCATAACAATAGTTATATAGGAACACATTTTTATCTTCCAACCATTAATCTCACATCATAAGACTTTTCATTATCTATAAATAAGCCATTTCATTTTCCTTATCATAAGTCATTTTACTTATCATATGGAGCACTTATCTTTCATGTGTTATTCATGTGGAACATATCCTTTAGGATATAATCCAACAAATCATTCTTAGTTAGTTTTGTTATGTGGATGTTTATTTTATTTGATAAACTATTAAGTTTCTTAATAAAATATGATTCTTTTAAAAATTTTAGTATGCATTTAAAACATGTGATATTGATAAAATGAAATTGTTGGGACTTACTTTGTCTAATTCTTTCTTTTAAATTCTACATCTGCATTATAAATGAATGCTTTGTTTTTTTTTTTTTTCTTTAGTTAAAAGTCATCTTTAAAAGAGTTAATTTCTTAAAAAATATATTAGATCTGTATATTTTAATATATTTTTAAAAATTGATTATTATTCCATATCATTATTAATTACACATGAGAATAGAATGGAGAATGGGAATTCCCATTCCATTCCAGTGTGAGTTTATGTTTGTCACCAAACAGTGGAATGTGAGTGGTTATTCCATTGCACTCCTCATTCCATTCCATTCTCTAATTCATTCTATCCTTATCTCATTTCATTCCCGCGTATCAAACATAGCGTAATTTTTTTATGTGAAAGTGTAAAATATAAGAAATTTAATAATATCTCAATAGGATGCCTCTCGAGGTACAAACATTAAAAAAAAAAAAAAAAAACTATGTAACCGTATGGTTAATTTATAAATATAGAAGTTGTATTAGTGTCTTTGACCTGAAGGTCACAGATTCAAGGTTCTTACAAAAATGTAAGGCAAGACTGCGTAATATAAATTCATTGTGGTCTGTCTCTTTTCCGAATCTCGTAGGAGCTTTGTGCACCGAACTGTCTTTTTTTTCTTTTATTTTTATTTTTATTAGAACCTTTGATTTGTGAAGATTTTACATGTGATGATACATTCCCATACGATAAAAAAAAAATCCAACAACTTGTTATTTTCTACTTTCTTTTGTGTTGAATAAGCCCACTAAAGCACAAAAACATAAAGGGGCAACACATGAATTTACATGCAAGGAAGAATAAAATAAAGTGACTACACAGTCTATACAAGACGCACACTTTCTGAACATGTAATTTTTGACAGAGGTATCAACAAAATTTTATATATATATATATTTCAGAATACAGAATGCTTATCAGATGCTGATAAAGTCAGAAAGGCAAAAGCCCTAAAACACAGAAACATAAACAAGCATTAAGGGCAGTCCAAAGCTAAACGCAACTACTGATTCTACTACAGTCAAAGGCTCACTTCAACTACTTAACTCTGTTTTAACTTTTTAAGAGCTCTGTTTTAGATTCGCTATGGCAATTAATTTTGCGGAGTAGGTGCAGAAACTGCATGACCTTCGAGGACAAAAACTATTCCCAAAAAATGCACCATTTCACTCTCTCTCTCTCTTAATGGGTTCAATCTCTTTTGGAAGACAATGGGTTCAATTTATTTGGGCATGAAGGCGATTCCCTCTGATCAGTTGCTTGGCAGCTTTTTCTTCAGCTAGGCACTGTTTTTTTCTTCCTCTCTTCTCAATCCACTCTGTCTCTCAAGCCATATCCAAGTAGGAAGAAAGAGTTCCGCGAGAGAGAGAGAGAGAGAGAATGAGGGTTGAGAAGGGCAAGGGAAGTGATCAGAGATTAATGGAGGAAATAGCAGTGGTGATGCACAAGTTCGGGGACGAACAGAGCACTCTGTTGGACCAGTTCGAGCGCCTAACCTTTGAGGTCCAGCTCAACCAGGCCATTCTGGGTCGAAGCCTCTCGGAGCCCAGCACCGCCCGGCCCCAGGCGGCGCAGCCTCTGGCCCCGCCGGTGCGGCAGGGCGGACGCCGCCGTGGCTCAGGTCTTCGGAAAGTCCTCAAGAAGCTGCTCAGACCAATTCTCGGAAGGAAGGGAACGAACAGAGAAGTCCCAAACCCAAGGGACCCCAGAGTCTTGAAGGCATTTAGTAGATCTCTGAGGTTCTGATTGTTTAAAGATTAACCATTTTCTCGTTGTCATATTTTGCCCTATTCTTATGATTATTAAGAGTGATGCATGAAGCTATTTTGTCCAATATTTATGATTAAGATTCACTTTATAAATTATAACTTCAATTTTCTATATGTAAAATTCACTTATCATCATTTTTCTGGTGATGTTTGCTAAGCTAATTGTACAAGTGACAATACCCAATTGCCCCTGCAATCATGCAGAGGCTTGATTAGGGAAGAAGCAAGCCTATTGTGATTGTGATGATGAAGATGATCAATTAGGTAAAACTTTACCTTCATTTTCAACGCCAACTTGAGTTTAGATATCACTAGGAGATTATGAACAAGAACTTTTTTCCTTCTCAAATTCCTAACTACGAACAACCTTTTTGACCAATGAAACCTTTTTTTTTTGGGGGGGAAAAAAAAAGAAAAAAAAAAGTAACAAACTGATTAAAATGACAAAGCGACGTCGTTTCCTTGGTATCCAATTTCCTTCATCTGCCAAGATGGCTCACTGGTAAGAGTCACTCGTCCATCTTGGCATCTTCCATTCTCTGTGTGCGTGTGAGATAAATGACGTCTTCCTTTACATCACCATGTTCTCATTTACACCTTCGACGAACTTCTCTACCCTGTAGCCCTTTTTCCTTCAGAAACACTTGCGCAAGCAAATTCGCCCAAGATAAGCTAGTTCTCGTTCCGACATTGTCAAAATTTTCCAGAAACCCTACAGAAAGTGCGTTACTAGAGACTTTTCATATCGAACCCAGTAACTTGGTTCAGGAAAATGGCGATGGGTTAACCAGTAAAGATGAGGAACAAGAACAGAGGGTGGATTTGGATTTTGATAAGAGAAGCAGCAGATTACGAGTTCAGAAGTTCGTTGACAGAATTAGAGCATTACCCACTTCGGAGAGAATTCAATATGTCAATGTCGTTGTGAAGGATGGTGGGATTGGGACTATATCCGGCTTCAATGATCTTCTCCTAGCTTTACTGATAACAGAGGAGCCTGAACTTGCCCTCAAAGTGTTTGATAATTTGCCATCTTATGGGGTTGTGCCGGATTCATGGACATTTTCCGTTGTGATTAGATGCCACTGCAAGAAAAATGATCCCACCGAGGCCAAACGAGTTTTAGACCACATGGTGGGAAATGGGTTTCAGGCCAATGTTGTGACTTTCACTATTCTGATCAATTCGTTCAGCAGAAGAGGCATGATGCAGAAAGCTTTTGAGGTTTTCGAGGTCATGGGTCGGGTTGGATGCGAACCATCTGTTCAGACCCACAATTGCTTGATTAAGGGGCTGTGTTATGTGGGAAGAGTGGAGGAAGCCTTTGAGTTTTTTATGAATATCAAGATATCTCCCCAGAAACCAGACATTTACAGTTACACAACTCTCATGGATGGGTTTTGCAAAGTGGGTCGAACAGATGAAGCAAAGGAGTTGCTTAATGAAGCTGTGGAGATGGGATTGACCCCAAATGCGGTCACATTCAATACTCTGTTTAATGGGTATTGCAAGGAAGGGAGGCCTTTGGAGGGCATTGGCCTTTTGGAGCAGATGAAGGGAAGAAATTGCTGCCCTGATTACATCAGTTATAACACTTTGCTGCATACTCTCTTGAAATGGGGTAAAGTACCTAAAGCTCTACAGATTTATAGGGAGATGGTAGCAACTGGCTTTGATTTGGATGAGCGGTTGATGAACACTCTCCTGAGGGGGTTGTGCAGGAGATCCTGGAAAGAAGAAAACCTCTTAAAAGATGCATACGAATTGTTTGAAAAAATGAGAGATGGTGTTTCTGTGATTTACCTCGAGACGTATGAAGTCGTGATAAGAACTCTATGTATCAAAAAGGAGATGAACTCTGCATTATACCATCTGCACGAGATTATTATGATTGGGCACTCGCCAAGGACGACCACCTTCAATGTTGTTATTCAAGCACTTTGTAATGTGGGAATGGTCAAAGAAGCATTGAGGGTTTTGGTGCTCATGTGTGAAGGAAGAAGAATTCCCAGTAGAATTTCCTATAACCTTTTGATTGCTGAGCTCAATCGGCAGGGAAGGTTGCAGGGAGCTTTTAATGTGTATGGTGCAGCACTGAAGGTAGGTTTGGTTCCTAGTAGGAAGCCAGGGAAATTTTCAACTGAGATAAAATCTCCATGTGGACAAGCTTAGATTTGGCTATTGGAAAGCAGGAGCCTGTACATACATGCATATAGATCAGCTCAAGTTGAAAACATGGTTGCAAATGTAGAATAAATTATGCCACTAGCGAAACTTATACAAATATTAATGTTTTTGAGTATCAGGGGACTGATCTGATCTCTTACAAACAGAAATATTTTGAATTTTGGAGTAAAATAACTTTACCCCTCTCATACAAAAAAAGGATATAGGAATACATGCTTGAATTGGATACTTAGTAAAACTTATTTCTTTTAAAAAAAACCTCTGCAACCCTTTTACAATCTAGCTCTGGTATACACTTCGTTGCATCCAATGCAGATATATAAGCAGGAAGTATTCTGCTGAAAATGAATCTCTGAACCAAGAACTTAAGCGCGGCTCATGTATTGCCCTGTTCTTGTATCTACCAAGATTTGATCACCTCTATTTACAAATAATGGAACATTAACAACAGCACCTGTATCAAGAGTTGCTGGTTTTGATCCACCTGCCACAAAATTTGATTCAGAGACATCTCAAATTGTAAGGAAAAAAGTTACTCTAACCCCAACAATGGTTCTCTTTTTTTACCTCATGTTTTTTTCAATCATCAATTCCAAAACTGTATTTTTTAACTAAATTAGCCCAATGTTTCAGAGGAATACCAAAGGTCCCAAACTAAACCATGGGGCACACTGTCTAAGCTTGTAATATTAGAAAAAAAGGGCAGGAATGTGAAATGGACTTGTACATGCACATTTACGATTTGTAACTCAATAATGCCAAACAATAATGTCTTGAAGCAATATGAGTTCAGAGATCTTTATTTTGGACAATGGATATCTAGATCTCCTCACTTTTCAAAGGGAGCCAAATCCAATGAACTGCTGCAATTTTAAAACCATGGTTGTAAACATGTCAATGAAGGTGTCCTAATCTCCTAGGACATTTTTAAAGCTGCGCATTAGTCATTGAGGGGCATGCTGATGTAGTCCAAATAGGTAACTAAATTTCAACCATATTATTTTCGAGAGAAGGTGAAGACCATTACCTTGTGCAGTGTCGCCCTTAAGGCCAGGATCAACATCAACCACAGTCAGCTTGACAGTAATAGGTAATTCAAAATCGATAACCTGAAACCAAATTGATGATTGGTTTTCTTCTTATAGATAAATATTATTAAAAAATAAAAAGCAGCTCAGTGCACAAAGCTCCTGCGCATATAGGGTCCAGGGAAGGGGCGGATCACAATAGGTCTATAGTCTGCAGCCTTACCTTGCATTTTTGCAAGAGGTTGTTTTCACGCCTCGAACCCGTGACCTTTAGGTCACACAGCGACAACCTTATCATTGCAGCTAAGCTCCCCTTCTTATAGATAAATATTATGCACATTTTTTGTTTTTGTTGGGCACAAATCAAAGGATGCCTACCAGAGCCAAACACACAAAGAGTGAACTAATCTAGCTTATAAGTTACTGAGCACATCAGATTGTGTCCTAATCCAGTTAGGCATCATATTGTGCTCTTCCTGCACAAACCTCGTATTTTACTGCATTAAATTAAAGAACTGCGGTCACCAAAAGAGTGCTATTCCTGAATACAGCTTTTGGCATGCATTTTGCTTTATTGCATATGAAACCATGATGATGATGATGATAATAAGGTTGATAAAAAGATCATAGGAGATGCTCCAAAGGATTCAAAATTAGAAAGTACTTTTTCATTCCAATATAGCACATTGCAATCCATGCCTTCTTTCAGCCACTTGGTCTTATCCCCAACATCAGACTCCATTAGACGTGTTTCTTCAAACGTATTCTGCAAAAGAAAAAAAAAATAGATAAATAAAAATCAAAATTTCTTGTTATAGAAAATTACAAACACAAAACGTTTCTAAATGCCATTGCTTGCTACACTGGAGCACTCGAATAAAATTTTGGCATCTAGTAGAATTGATACCAAGCGGCTTAAGATAGACCTTCATTTATATCATTGTATACTATAATTCCTGTGAAATCTGCATCATATAACATTTATGCTAAATGCAGGATGCCATTAAAGATATCAGAATTGGGCTACGTTTTCATTGTCAGTTTGAACCAGCGTGTTGCTTTTCACAGAAGGGAAAAAAGAAAAACATCAAACATATAATTTGCTCTAGTCAATAAGCAAAAGAGGATTGGTAAGTAATAGAACTGTGGAACAGTACCAGGTCCATGAAGACAAACTGAGAACCGTCTTTATATGTGTATTGCTTTGTTTCCTTGAATACATCTGCCTCATCAATCTGGAAAAACAACATATTCAAATGAATGTAAAACAACAACATATCCAAAATTTAAACTTTATATCTATTTCTGGGGAAGCTAAAAATGTTTTTGGTTGCAGCATCAAATGGGAAAATGAAATGGGTATGAATATATTAAGGGTTAATATTAAGAAAAATAAAATATTAATCATGGGTAAAATTAAAATTTTATTCATTGATTTGCTATATATTTTATTTTTATTCTTCCTTTTCTCAATAACCAAACATAAAAAAATAGATTTATTTATATTTTTCTTTCCTCTCCCTTATATTTTCCAAAGTCCCAAACAGGCCAAAGTGGGAGATAAGAAGGCCCATGGCCCTCCTAACTTTTTCATTCTCGTTCTCGTTATCATTCCCGTTCCATCATGCATCAATGCAACCTAAATCTTCAGCTAAATCCATACGACAGAAAACGAATTGGAAACAGAAACTCAGAATCTCCACAAGAATAATTTAAATGCCACTCGCTGTTTGGACTTCAATATTGGTCATAGAAAACTAAATCTTCTCACAGAGAACTAGCTGAAGCTGCTGAAGAAATCAGTTCATAGTTCAAAAGACATACCGAACTCCCAGCCCGAAAGGTTTTCTCAACAGTGTTTCCTGTCATATAATTCCGCATTTTGGTCCGCACAAACGCCGCCCCTTTCCCAGGTTTCACATGAAGAAACTCTACAAAGACCCCCAAACAAGAAAACAGAAGATAACAGCGTTAGACATCAAACCTCGCCAGAACCCAACATCCCACCAAATACACACACACACACACAATGTGATATTCATGCACAATCTATGACAATGCACTCAAATGAGCACCGATTTTCAAATTTTAAATTGCCCAGTGCATTGTCAATGTCGAAGAGTTCCAAAATTTTCCTGCACTAGGTGTGAGCGAATAAAGCAAATTGCGTGAAATTGTTACTGCACACAACTTAGAAAATGGGTTGAAAAGAGGAAAGGGGAAATGGAGACGGTACCTAAGACTCTCCAAGGAGCTCCATCCACGACAATGTTGGTGCCCACTTTGATATCATTGCTGGACAACGCGAAAATTCCTGCGAAAGGAGAGAAAATAGGGTCGGAAACAGTGTTCAAGAAGGAAAATTTTCAGACCGCCACATTCTCAGTGGAAGAAAAATTGAAATCCGAGAAAAGGAAAATGAGAGACTTTACTAGGAAATCTGGGACGGCCCGGAAGAACCCGGACGGAGGGAAGCGAGGGCTTAAAGGGGAAGGAAAGGGAAGAGGATTGACGGAGGAAGGAGCAAGACGGCAACAGCTTGAAAGTTGAGACTCCCGCCATGGTCGTTGGGGGGAGGAAGGCTTGTCTGAAATGATTTCTCAAGTTCTCAAATTCCTCTCCCCCAAAATTAGAGGGCCGCCTCGCGCAGTGGACTTGATAAGGAGGCTCTTCCCCAGAACAAGCCCCACTGGCCACTGCTGACGTGGAACTGTGGGACCATGCATTCTAATTTCCAACGACAACTTTTCTTGAGTTTTGAATTTCCATTTGCACAAAATTTTAAATCTTATATTTTTTTTCAAAATTTATATAAATTTAAATTTTTTTCAAGATTATACAAAATTTATCATAACTTATGGACAATAACATCTAATTTTTTTAAACATTTCTTCCACGAAATATTATAAGAGCGATTTATGATTTTGGTAACCTCAAAATCCTTTAATATTATTATCAAAAGTTATGAAAATAAAAATAATAAATGTAAACTAAAAATACATGAGAAACTAACAATGAATTTATTTAATGTTTTAAAAAACTAAAACAAATTAAAATAGTAACCTTAATCGAATGAAAAAATAATTAACATAATGAAAATTCACGGTAACCAAGCCTTAAGTCTCATTATGTGAGGTTGGTTACATAATCTTTTTTCACCAATTTACATGATTTTTTTCAACAAATTCAGGACTACTAAATCCTTACACTCTATCTCATTTCAAATTATAATATCTTTTAATTTGTAATCTTTTACATTTTTAATATTCTAAAAATATTTATTAATCGCATTCAATCCAACTAATGATAAAAATGAATCTACATTCAATTAGATTTTAATTAATTTTTTTTTATATTTTTGAAATGTTAACACTTGTTTGTTTTAAACTTTTAGTTCATATTTATAATTTTAGTTTTTATCTTCATAATTTTTTTTATAGTTGTACACCTAATCATTTGATTATTATTGTTCAAGACTCGATACAAAATAATAATAAGATGGATTGATTTTTAAAATTTTTTTTTTCAAGAGAAAACAACATTAAACGTAATATTAAAATATTAAAATTTATTTTCATTGTGCAAGTGACCAAGCAAAACTCATCAACAAAAAAAATAGCAACATAAAAATAATAGAAAAGGTTTAAAATTTAAAATTGTCGAGATATTTGAATAGTTTGACATCAACTCAAAATAAGAAAGAATTTTATCGGCCTAATGAGCTAGATTGTTAAAAAATATTTGAAACTTGACCCTAACCTAAAATTTTATTCGTTTCTATTTTTGAAATATAAATACTTGTTTGTTTAAAATTTTAATTTTTGTTTTCAAATTTTAGTTTTTATCTTCATAGTTTTTGTATAGTGATACACACATCCTTTGATTATCATTATTCAAGGCTCAATACAAAAAAAATAAAATAAAAATGTAAGTTTTCTTTCAAGCAAAAACAACATAAAAGCTTAATATTCAAAAATTAAAATTCCTTTTCTAAAATTATGTGAGTGACCAAGCAAAACTCATAAAAAAATAATAAAAAATTTCAAATTTTGAATTCATTGAGATAATCGAATAGCTTGACATTGGCTTAATATTTTAAGAATTTGATTGATATAAGAGACCTAATAAGTAGGCTAGTTAAAAAAATATTTAAAAACTGACTCAACTTGAAATTTATAATTATTTTTTGTCTTTCAATTTAGTCCCTTTCTTTATTTATATAATTTTCACATATTTATTTGGTTCTAGTTTTTACTCGGCCTCTCAGTTACTTGTAGCGAGTTGGCTTCATGTTAGAAGTCTTAGCCAACCCGTCGCCGTTGCCCAGATCTACTGTTCATTCTGTGGTCGAGAGGTTGAACTCCTCTTCTCCCGCTCGAGTTGTGTTCCACTCCTCTAAGACCATTCCTCGGGCATGACTCTCGGTCAAATATTCGAACCAAATCAATATATTCATTTATTTATAGTATAATATAATATATATATATATATATCCTTAAAATTATATATATAATTATATATTTTCCTCATGAACATCTCCATTAACAAGAATTTCAAATCGAGAAAAAAAAATTTGCACAAGGAGAATTATTTTCAAAGGAATTTATATTAAAAAAAAGATACGATTTCTGTGTAAGGAGAACCATTAAGTATTTTAGGGGGACTGAACCAAATGCATAAATTAATAATAATATTATATTACCTGAGTAAAAGGAATTTCAATTATTATTTTAACCTTTTAAAGCGAAAGGAAAATTTTTAAGGATCGGACAGGGGATTTGAACCCGACGTGAATCGAACACGCAACCTTCTGATCTGGAGTCAGACGCGCTACCATTGCGCCACGGATCCTTGCTGGTGGAGAATGCGCTTATGCAAAATTCACTACAAAAGGAAATCAAGTCGACTCAACCACCGTAGCTACTCCTTCACTCATTATTCTCCACCGCAGCTCCTCAAATCCATCTGCAATAATCTCACCTCCCTCTTTTCAAAATACCAACTTAGGCTACTAAGCCACAATCCCAAGTTTTTAATTCAACTCATCCATGCACGAATGCATAAATTATCCAACTATTTGTTTTACACTTCTAAATTTATTATTTTTAGGAAAATGATACAATAATAAGGAAAATAATTGGAAAGTTATTTTTTTGGTTGCAATCGAAAATTGACGAAGGGTTAGTTAGAGGAGTTTTATTGAAAGAAAATTGTTTTGTTTTACCAGCCCATCATCAGTCATGGTCTCAAGGTAAACCCAAATGATGGATTGTCATACTAGCTACATTTGATTTTTTACATAAATTAATTTTTTCTAATTGCTCAATATTGGCTATCAATCTTTGACAAATGCAACCAATTCACTCTCAATTAATTTGCATGGTAAGGAGTAAGGAACTTACAGGGCCACCCGGTCATAAAAATTGTTAATTTTATTATCTCTTCACCAGTTGAAAATTTTGTTTTAGTTTTTAAACTTGTGATTGAAGAGTATTTTAAGAATTACATAAGGGCAAATAAAATTTAAGGTGTTGTTCTGTACGAGAAATTATACAGGGGACCTCCCCCTCTATGTGTCCGTGTGTTTGTTTTTTTAGTCATACATTTGCTGAAACTGGGTCCCTCTTTGATATTAATGAATATAGGACCAATTTGTCACATGTCTAACATTAAGGAAATAGGCACACGGACATATGGAGGGAGAGTTCCCTTGTATATTTTCTAGTTCTGTACCCCTAAGTTTAAAAAAAGTTATTGGAGAGTTACGAAAAATTATGGGATGAAGAAATTTATGTTTCGTTTGAATTAAGGATTTTGTATTAGGAAAGGAAATAAAAATGAGTAGGAAATCTATTTCTATTCTATTCTTTCCATGTCAAATACTATTAAAAATAAATTTTGTTTCAATAATTTAAATAAAAATAAAAAAATTAAATATTTATGAGTATTCTCTTAATTAATAGTACATATAAAGATGCTAGATGGTACGCACATGTGTTCAACAACTCTTAGGAAAAAGTAGAAGTCACGTAGAACCTAAATGAAGATAATGATCAAATATATATAAACTAAACTACTCTTAAAGGACCAAAGAAAAAAAAACTTGATAGTCCTTAAAGTGAAAATATCAAATTTTTAATTTTAACCCTTCATAAAATACTCATATGAACTACAAAAGGACATTAATTGACAAAAGCAGGAGATTCGTCAACGAGCCCTGCTATTTGCCATTTTTAAATTTTTTTTTTTTTCTTTTCTTTAGTTATTTCCTTATTTTTCAGGTTCGGGTTTCTACAAAATAGATAAAAATATATTACTAATTGTTGATAAATTTACTTTTGAGTTTGTTCCACATTGAAAAATAAAGTAGGGAATAAGTTCTTAAATACATTGTTGGGCACAAAACCTAATAGGCTTAATAATAGACTTTCTCAATGCTAACAATTGGTATTAGAGTTGACGATTCGGAGTTTTAGGTGAGGGACGATATAAAGTCAAGGTGTGAAAGTAATTTTCCTGACATGCCAATAGTTGGAGGATCAAGTGTGATAGAAACCAATAAGAATTATATAATTTTGGTAAAATATATTTGAATAAGGGAGCAGATGAGTAAACTCTCATGGATTAGTACAATGCAAAGTGTGTGCTTTTTCTAGCATAAGTATTTATGAGAAAATTGTTTATAAATCCTTTTAGGCATCATGTTGGTTGAGTTTTTTAATCAAAATAAAAAATTTAGCACCTTATTGTGCCATAAATGAATTTTATTCGAATTACCAAAACTTATATCTAATATGAATGTTTATAGATTTAGTATATTTTGTATTTATTTCTCACTTTTTTTAATAACTAAAATTTCTTCGTATTTTACTTTTCCTTTCCCTATATTTTTCAAGTTTTAAACAAATCTTATTTTAAAAACAAAAAAAAAAAAAACAATAAGAAGCTGTTAACTTTGGTGCAATCCCAAGAGGGGGGTGAATTGGGTATTTAAAATTTATTGCCTAGGTTAACTGGTTTTACCAACAGTGTAATACAACCTAGGGTCAGTTTACGCAATCAACAAATAAACATACACGTGCAGTAAATGTAAAGTGCGGAAAGGTAAACAGTACACGTAATATGTTATCGAGGTTCGTCCAAATTGCCTACATCCCCGCCTTGACCACACCAGCACAACGATTACCACTATAATGCTCACTTAAACGGATGGAGCGACACCTAAACAAGCCAGGTCAATTCAAGGGGCTGACCTCAACCAACACGCCTTAACAAGATGACGCACCTAACTTTCCTAACCGAGTCTAAACCAGTCCGGGACTATTCCACAGGGCTAGTCTCCCTCTTCAGGCCCGCGCCTAGAATACAATCAAAGTGTATAAAGTTTGTACACGGAAATAAGCTTTTAGACAAGCAAATGTGTACACCAATACAACTCAATCAATATTACAAGCATGAATGATATGTAAATATACTCAGTGCTCTAATGTGTGCTAAACACTCAATCAAGTATAATAATCAGTCCAGATATAGAGTGTATATCAAAGCAAGATTTGAAACACAATATGTAGATAACACGAGATCAGATCAGGATTTCAAATATGCTAAGTAAGTTTAATCAAACAAACTCAATAAAATATTTCAATATACAAATCACAATGGAGTTGTTTGAAAAACTAGTTTTTGAAAAGGACTTTTGCACACCAAAATGTAGGTTTAGGTATCTTACAATGATGATGCAAGAACCACAATCCTTAAAGTCTTCCCACACAAGATTTATCAAATGAAATCAGTGAAAAAACTTTAATACTAAACTCTCAAGTAAAATCAGTCAAACAATAACACAAGTGAGAGTTCTAGCTAGTAAGATTAAGCACACTAAAGTTAGAGATACTCACAACACTTGAAAGATAAAGAAATATGGAGTTTTGAAGTGTATGAGAGTAATATAGGCTATAAAATGATTTTTGAATTTGAGAGAATTTGGCCCTAATAATCTTGCTAATCTTTTTTCTAATTATTCTAAATGAGGGGGTATATATAGACTTCCCCAAAAATATGACCATTAATGACACAAATGGAATACTTGTAAAAGTTTTAATATTATTTAAATAAATTAACCCTGTTTAAAAAATATTAATTGTAGTAAAAATGAGGGGCAACCCGAGAGCACCGGTCGACCGAGCCAAGTTCGGTTGACCGAAATTCTTGAGGTTCTGTCAACTAGGAATAAAATGAACTGTGAGCTTGGTTGACCGGACTTGTAAGTCTAAAGCCTTTTTGCGAGGTTTGGTCGACCGGGACTAAAATGAACTGCACGTTCGGTCGACTTGTAAGTCCAAAGGCAATTTTCCCTTTTTGCGAGGTTCGGTCAACTGGGACTAAAATAAATTGCACGTTTGGTCAACTGGACTTGTAAGTCCAAAGGCGATTTTCCCTTTTTGCGAGGTTCGGGCGACTGGGACATTTTGAACAAATTCAATCAGTCGATAAAACCGTTGAGTTCCCACACGTGGGAACTCGGTCAACTAGGTTGGTGATATACAAAATAATCTCGGTCAACCAGGAAGTCAATAAAGTTGACTCATGGGGAGTTCAGTCGACCGGGGTCAAATGAACTGTAAGAGTTCGATCGACCGGGTTGTGGTCAACCTGTTGACCTGGTCCTGGTTCGGTCAATCGAGGGAATTTTATACTATGGAGTACGGTCGACCGAACATGCATATATTGTGCATTTCGGTCCAAATTGATCATGCAAACACCCTATTCACTTAGCCATACATATGTGAGTGTCATGAGGTCATTTCGAGGTAATTTTTTCATTTGAAGAACACCGAAAAAATTCAGTGTCGGTTGACCGAAGGATGTTCCCTAAGGTCTTTCGATAGTCTGTGTAGGTACCTAAAGTCCAACTAGGGTCGATTTAAGCATACCTACCTACCATGCATAATGCAAATTATTACAAGTCATATGAGTGCACAATCCATAATTAATTTACATCCTAGAATAAAGAAATGAAATAATGAACACAAATACACAGCACAATTTTTCATTCTTCGGTACGAACATCGCACGTCATCATGATATTTTTTTTAGTCCGAAAGCGCACACAAGGTGAACCTGCATGCAAGCCTTAATACAATCATCAGTACCAAGAGCATTTGTTATAATCAAAACTGGGTGTGATCAAACAGGTCAACATTCTTCCCTTTTTGATGATGACAAATACGTTATGCAAAAGTGGGTACAGCCAAGAAAGGCCCCCCCTGACTTTATCCATAAAGATAATTAAAGTAATGGGTAAATAACGATTAAGCATCAGTACCAAGAGTATTTGTCATAATCAAAACTGGGTGTGACCAATCAGGTCAACATTCTCCCCTTTTTGATGATGACAAATACTTTATGCAAAAGTAGGTACAGCCAAGAAAGGCTCCCTCTGACTTTATGCATAAAGATAATTAAAGTAATGGGTAAATAACGATTAAGCATTATAAGCAATAATTTACCCACTTGTGTTACCCACTTTTGTCTCTTCTCCCCCTTTTGGCACTAGCAAAAAGAGTTAAGAAATATAGCATGAAGGCAAAAGAAGTCATTTAGTTACAAAAGATATATTGGGAGGATTTTTTGAAAAATTTGGCAGCATGCCGTTTGAATATAGACTATTCCCAATCATAAATTTGTACCTAAGTGACCTGTGTTGAGTTTCAATCAATAGTATTATTCATCAATCAAGTCAACCAGTACACTATGATAAAGAATTATAACTTTTAGCATCCAAAAAGATAATATAATCATATAATACACAATGAATGACAAAGTATGACGTATAACAATTTGATCACACAAACTATGTAAGTGGTCATTTAAATGACATGAAAACAAGGTTAGACCATAAACATACACAAACCATTACAATCGAAACATATCATAAGACCCATGGAAAATTTGAGTTAAGAACACACGGCATATGATCCCAAAAAGAAGGTTTGAGCATCAATACAATCTAACAAGTTCGAATGCATTTTCGTATGAAATTGCCGAACCAATTATGTTACTTCAAAACCATATACGTATATAATAATAATGACAAGGCAAGAGAGAAAGGTTTGAGTTTTGAAAAAAGTTCTTGCCATAAAGTATTACAATAAAAATATATGTATATATATATATATATATATATATATATATATAAATGTATATCCCCTTTTATATTTGCAAGATGTACTGGGGGGTTGCTTGCTGAAAAGAGACTTTAATTTAAAACAAGCAAGCACCAATTTTCTGGTTTGTCAATTAAGCACATACAAGAATATAACCAAAAAACCACAACCATGATGATCCTAAAGATTTAATAATTCACATGCAAGATCATATGGCAAACACGAACAACTTGTGGCGAAACAATAAATATTAACTTAAGATTTTCACAAAGATCATTTCATTTAAGCACATGCCACACAACAACTTAAGCACATCTAAGCTTAAAAATGGGCGAGAGGAACAAGATTGTGATTTTAGCTTAAGGTCTCCCACTTTGAATTTGAATACTAGCTTAGATAAAATAGGTTGCTTATACTAAATGGAGAATTACTTCATTACGCCTAGTAGTATAAGCCATCATTTTAAAACTTTTAACATAACTACACTGGATATTAGCTGATTTATTTCAAACATGGCAACCAGTATAGTCTCCCTAGAATCTTCAAAATGCATCAGAGAATATATATTAAGGTATGAAATAAAACATATATCCGAGAACAATCCATATCTAAATATATAATTTTAAGAGTTGGATATAATGTTCAAGATTCTTAGAAGAGCCTCAATATTTAAAATTCAAAGCATAATGCAGATGAGTTCTTTATGCTCCTTTTCTAGGGATGAATCTTAGCCTTTCTAAATATTTGATGGTTATGCTAGGATGAAGTTTAATTTGCTTAATTGATTTTCACTAATCCTTTCAAAAATGTTTTAACGTTAATTTTATCATAATCATCTTTATCACATGGTTTTATATGGGAAAATCCTGACGAAATTTTGGTAGCATGCCGTTTGTATATATGACATTTTCCCATAAAACCTGTATTTGATAGTGGGTTGTTTTCAACAAATAAACCATGTAAAGCAAGCAACAACCAAATATCCACAACTAGCATGTAAATTTTATCACTGCATCCGTCATGCAGGAGGCTTTCAACACAAGTATGCTTTCCAGTAGTTTAGTCAACAACTCATAAAAGAAATGAACTATCCAACTAGATATCATAAATAATAAATAACCATGGATAGTTAGGAATTCAGTGCAGTACTTATATGGACATTTAGGCATGAAATAAAAATTATGAGAGCATTTTAATTTATATAACCATGAAAGAATATATGTTCCCCTTGAATTATGCACTAATTCTTTTTACGCCTTTTCTTATTTTCCAGGTTCTTTAGCCAAGTGTATTAAAATTTTCAATGATATATTCTTGGCTTTGGATGAATAGGCTTAGAGGACCAAAGAGTTACAATAAATATTTCTTTCACAGTTCTAAGCCTATATTTGCCTCTTTTCTTATGATTTACAATACGTGAGAGGCCCCAAGTTGGAATGACTTTTGATTTAAACTGCATGTGCATAGGTCTACTTGAACTTTGTTATATTATCTAGATTGAAACCTATGCAGCCATTTCATCCATTCAACTTAATTCAAGAGGATGAAGCTCTAATGGATTTTATTTAATGTTTGAGAGCTTATAAAAGAAGTTTTGATTTAATACTCTTGAAAAATTAAAATTTGTGTTATGTTCAAAGAGTATTTATTATGAATGGATATGATTCAAGATATTTGCATGGAAGAGGATATGTTCAAACAATTTAGATAAAGAGCAACTAGAAGAGTATGAATTTTGGAACACTGCTCTTTGGTGATTTGAATTTATCCTTTAGATATGATCACAATTTTGGAGCAAGGATACGAGCTAATGAGAGGATGGATCTTTACATGATGTGATCGTGGTAAGGTAAAGATTTCCTATGGAGGATATAAACCAAAATTAGAGGATTTATAAATTAAGCTCAAAGGGAATTTTTGATTTAACAGTGAAACTTGAATCTCCTAGTGGATGCCTCTAGTTTTGATCAAGAAAGAAATGTCTTTTAAAAAGCACCAGAATTATTTGAAATTTATGATCAATAGTGCTTTAAGCCTAGAATGATGACTAAACATTTTATTAAGCATTTTAGCCTTTCAAGATGAGATTAGGACAGGATTTTTAACTTTATTTCCTAAAACTCAAACTTGTACAATGGACAAAGTTTGTTTAACTTTAGATGTTCATATTTAAGCGTGAGTTAAACAATTTGAAATTTAAATACAAGGCAAACATGTCATGTCCATTTGGAAGTGGATTTTTATTCAAACAACCAATGATTTCATATTTCAACCAATGAATATATGCATTAAGTTCAGATTGGTTATATGCTTGGATTTGTAGATTGACTTGATTTTTCAAAATGCTTAGCATGTAAAATTTTAAATAGTGGACATATACTAAGATTTCACATTTTTAGCCTGAACCGCTTCCTAAGCCTTTAGTCAATACTACCCCCTATAGCTAATCCTAACTACTAAGGAGGAATTATGTGATCATGTAATTCCTGTTTGAGCAAATTCTTCCTTGAATTTCAAAAGGTTTTCTTTCTTAACAACCCATATCATTTTTCTACCTTTTATTCTCGATGGTTTAGGAGTTGGTGATTCTTTAATTTTCCATACTCGTTTGGGTTTCACACCTTTTCTTTTAAATGGGCAATCAAATTTTGTGTGCCATTTCTTTTTACATAAGATGCATGTGGTGTGAGTGTATGGACTGAAGGAGATACTAGCATAGTGTTTTGATTTTTTTACAAAGTACCCCGTGTATAGGTTTTTTATTTTCTTATTTCCAATTTCATTAAAACCTATACCTTCCTTGTCTAAGGTCATCCTTTGTGAACCTAAGAGTTTGTCAAAATTTTCTTTACCTCTAGTGAATGTATGAATGATCTTAGACTGGTCTTCTATTTTCTTCTCTAGATCTTGAATTTTTGAGTTTTTCAATTCTTAGCAAACATTATGAAGTTTCATAAGTTCTTTGCTTGATTTTCAAGATCAAAGATATGAAGATCCTTTTCATTTTCAACTGTAAGTTGGGATCTTACATCTTTGAGCTCTTTATGTAGCACATCATTTTTGTTTTCCAAAATTGTGATTTTCAAATCCTTTTCTTTATTAACAAGAATTTGTGATTCAAGTTCTTTCAATGATGCCTCATTCTTGTTTTTCAAAATATTGTAGCGTTTAAGTGTTTTAACGAGAGACTTATGAGTTCTAATATATTCAATTTGCAATTCCTCATAAGTAGGCATGCTCTCACTATCACTACTATGACATGATTCAAAATCAGATGCATTATTCAAATCATTACATGAATCATTGCCAGGATTATCTAATAACACAAAAGGAGACGGGTTTACCTCATCGTCAGTTAGGGCTATGAAGCGCAGTTTACCTCCTTTGAGATTCGTAGAGCTTGAATCACAAGGAGTGATCGCCTTTTCCTACGTAGTTGCTCCATATCTCCTTTCAAGTTCCTCCCATATCTCCTTAACACTGTTACATGCCATAACCTTACAAAGAACATTAGAATCTAAAGCATGCAACAAGGTGTTCATGGCATCAAAATTTACCTACACTAAGTTCCTATCATAATCATTCAATTCACCCTTAGATTTAGGAACAATAGTACAACCAATGGATATAACAGGCACACTATCACCCTGATCAATGACATTCCAAAATTTTCAATTTAAAGCTTTCACATACACAGTCATTCTGAATTTCCATGCAGCATAGTTATTACCACAGAATATTGGTGGGTGTATGATCAGTCTTCCCTCACATAAAGGGGATGCACTAACACGAGCCATCATGATTTTTTACTAAATGACGTCTAAGTCTAAGTTACGAGGCTTTGATACCAATTGTTAGCTTTGGTGCAATCCTAATGGGGTGAATTGGATATTTAAAATTTATTGCCTAGGTTAACTAGTTTTACCAACAGTGTAATACGACCTAGGGTCAGTCTACGCGATCAACAAATAAACATACACGTGCAGTAAATGTAAAGTGTGGAAAGGTAAACAGTACACGCAATATGTTATCGAGGTTCGGCCAAATTGCCTACGTCCCCGCCTTGACCACACCAGCACAAGGATTACCACTATAATGCTCACTTAAACGGGTGGAGCGACACCTAAACAAGCCAGGTCAATTCAAGGGGCTGACCTCAACTAACACGCCTTAACATGATGGCGCACCTAACTTTTCTAACTGGATTTAAGCCAGTATGGGACTATTCCACAGGGATAGTCTCCTTCTTCGGGCTCGTGCCTGGAATACAACCAAAGCGTATAAAGTTTGTACACGGAAATAAGATTCTAGACAAGCAAATGTGTGCACCAATACAGCTCAATCAGTATTATAAGCACAAATGATATATAAATATGCTCAGTGCTCTAATGTGTGCTAAACATTCAATTAAGTATGATAATCAGTCAAGATCTAGAGTGTATATCAAAACAAGATTTGAAACACAATATGTAGATAACACAAGATCAAATCAGGGTTTCAAATATGCTAAGCAAGTTGAATCAAACAAACTCAATAAGATATTTCAATATACAAATCAAAATGGACTTGTTTGAAAAACTAGCTTTTGAAATGGATTTTTGCATACTAAAATGTAGGTTTAGGTATCTTGCAATGATGATGCAAGAACCACAATCCTTAAAGTCTTCCCACACAAGATTTATCAAATGAAATCGATGGAAGAACTTTAATGCTAAACTCTCAAGTAAAATCAGTCAAATAATAACATAAGTGAGAGTTCTAGCTAGTAAGACTAAGCACACTAAAGTTAGAAATACTCACAACACTTGAAAGATCAAGAAATATGGAGTTTTGAAGTGTATAAGAGTAATATAGGCTATAAAATGATTTTTTAATTTGAAAGAATTTTAGCCTTAATGATCTTGCTAATCTTTTTTCTAATTATTCCAAATGAGGGGGTATATGTAAACTTCCCCAAAAATATGACCATTAAGGACACAAATGGAATAATTATAAAAATTTTAATATTATTTAAATAAATTAATCCCATTTGAAAAATATTAACTGCAGTAAAAATGAGGGCCAACTCGAGAGCACCGGTCGACCGAGGCAAGTTCGGTTGACCGAAGTTCTTGAGGTTCGGTCTACCGAGAATAAAATGAACTGTAAGCTCGGTCGATCGGACTTGTAAGTCTAAAGCCTTTTTGCTAGGTTCGATCGACCGGGACTAAAATGAACTGCACGTTCGGTCAACCGGACTTGTAAGTCCAAAGGCGATTTTCCTTTTTTTTGAGGTTCGGTCAATCGGGACTAAAATGATCTGCATGTTCAGTTGACCGGACTTGTAAGTCCAAAGGCGATTTTCCCTTTTTGCAAGGTTCAGTCGACCGAGACATTTTGAACTGAATTGGTCGATTGACCAGACCATTGAGTTCCCACATGTGGGAACTTGGTCAACTAGGTTGGTGATATAGAAAATAATCTCGGTCGACTAGGAAGTCAATAAAGTTGACTTTTGGGGAGTTCGGTCGATCGGGGTTAAATGAACTGTAAGAGTTCGTTCGACCGGGCTGTGGTCAACCTGTTGACCCGGTCTTGGTTCGGTCGATCAGGGGAATTTTGTACTATGGAGTACGATCAACCGAACATGCATATATTGTGCATTTCGGTCCAAATTGATCATGCAAATATCCTATTCACTTAGTTATACATATGTGAGTGTCCTAGGGTCATTTCGAGGTAATTTTTTTCATTTTGAGGACATCGAAAAAATCTGGAGTCAGTCGACCGAAGGATGTTCCCTAAGGTCTTTCGATGGCCTATGTACCTAAAATCCAACCAGGGTCGATTTGAGCATATCTACCTATCATGCATGATGCAAATTATTACAAGCCATAGGAGTGCACAGTCCATAATTAATTTACATCCCACAATGAAAAAATGAAATAATGAATACAAATACACAGTACAATTCTTCATTCTTCGACATGAATACCGCACGCCATCATGATATGTCTTTTAGTCTGAAAGCGCACACAAGGTGAATCTGCATGCAAGCCTTAGTACAATCATCAGTACCAATAGTATTTATCATTATCGAAATTGGGTTGGTCAACAGAAGCTATAATCATGAAGCGAACTTGAATTACATAAATTTAGTTAAGTCTTTAATTGTAGTAATGAAAAATATTGACTAATATGATTTTTGTTTAATCGTATCAAGATTAACTTATGATTTGAACTCTTTTATTGAGAAAACAAAATGTATCGTTTTCGATCCTTTTTTACTTAAATATTAAAATTTCATTAATCTCAATTAAAAAGTTACATCCCTTAAAACTCAAATCTTTATATTTAACCAAGAAAACATTAAAAATTTTCAAAACAACTTCATTGTTTTAAAGATTTTGATTACAATTTTTTTTAAAAAAAATTCATATAGTTATCTTTCTTTTTTTGTTAGCTTTGTAAATGGGTGTGACCAGAGGTGAATAAAAATAATAAAAAATATCTATAAATTCAAATACACAACACATGAATTTGGTAGGCATAAACCTCAATCATTATTGGCAAGAACTCCATTTTGGAATCACCCTACTAATCTTGTATAACCATTTTTGGGGTTATTACATCGGTCGATCGAGGCAGTTTGAACTGTTAGGTTCAGTCATCCAAATGCCTTTTGATTTTTACCTAAGGTCATTTTCTTTACACTAATCTTTCCCTGATAATATGAGAACTATGTTAGGGCTTTATACACTTAAGTGTGGGAACCTAAGGTCCATTTAAGGTCATTTTGAAATGTTCCCAAAAATCTGGTGTCGGTTGATCTCTAAAGTCTGTCTATGGTCTTGAACTTATAAGAACTTACATGCATGATATGCAGATTATTACGGACCATATCCTATATTACTATTACAGACTCAAATTAAACATGATATGAATTACAACACAAAATAAATCTTCTGGATCTTTAATCTTCAAGTCTTCACGTGCCATCAAATGATCTTGCTAATATAAGCCTGCACACAAACTTGACAAACATTAAATACCAGAATATTTGTCATAATCAAAATAATGTATGACCCGTAGGGTCAACATTAGGTTATACTAAAAATCAAATTCAATAAAAACTTGAAATGAAATTTTTTTTTTTATCATAATGTGCACTCATATTATATGATAATTTTATTAACTAAATAGATAAAAATATATTACTAATTGTTGATAAGTTTACGTTTGAGTTTGTTCCACATTGAAAAATAAAGTGGAGAATAAGTTCTTAAATACATTGTTGGGCACAAGATCTAATAGGCTTAATAATAGACTTTCTCAGTACTAACAATTGGTATTAGAGTTAACGATTTAGAGTTTTAGGTGAGGGACAATATAAAGTCGAGGTGTAAAAGTAATTCTCCTGACATGCTAATAATTGGAAGATCAAGTGTGATAGAGACCAATAAGAATTATATAATCTTGGTAAAATATATTCGAATAAGGGAGCGTCAATGAGTAAACTCTCATGAATTAGTCCAATGGAAAGTGCGTGTGCTTTTTCTAGCATAAGTATTTATGAGAAAATTGTGTATAAATCCTTTTATGCAACAGGTTGGTTGAGTTTTTAAATCAAAATAAAAAATTTATCACCTTACTGTGTCATAAATGAATTTTATTTGAATTACCGAAACTTATATCTAATATGAATGTTTATAGATTTAGTATATTTTTTATTTATTTCTCACTTTTTTTAATGACTAAAATTTCCTTGTATTTTACTTTTCTTTTTCCTATATTTTTCAAGTTTTAAACAAACCCTAATTTTTTTTTAAACAGAAATAAAAAAAACAATAAGAAGCTATAATCATGAAGTGAACTTGAATTACATAAATTTAGTTTAGTCCTTAATTGTAGTAATGAAAAATATTGACTAATATGATTTTTGCTTAATCGTATCAAGATTAACTTATGATTTAAACCCATTTTTGAGAAAACAAAATGTATCGTTTTCGATCTTTTTATTAAAATTTAATTAATCTCAATTAAAAAGTTACATCCCTCAAAACTCGAATCTTTATATTTAACCAAGAAAACATTAAAAATTTTCAAAACAACTTCATTGTTTCAAAGATTTTGATTACAATTTTTTTTAAAAAATCATATGGTTATCTTTCTCTATTGGTTAGCTTTGTAAATGGGTGTGACCAGAGGTGAATAAAAATAAAAAAATATATATATAAATACAAATACACAACACATGAATTCGATAGGCATAGACCTCAATCATTATTGGCAAGAACTCCATTTCTACTAGAAGAATATCCTAGAACTCTCAAACTTGAAGTGTCATTGCCTTGCCTAATTAGAGTTTGTCAAAAGACAATATTCTCAATCCATTTGGCATTGCACATTTAGATTGCTCCCGATTTAGTGAGTGGTTATTAACTTGTTTTTTTTTTTTTTTCCATTATTATTTTCCCAACACATTTTTAAACCCGACCCTATTAATTGAGTTGAGCTTAAGACATTAACTAAATACAAATGACATACAAAATTAATTTATTAAACATGAAAGTCACAAATAAGTATAAATTAATAAAATGAAACAAGTTTTCACATGATAGTTATATAATATCATACACAACGTACCTAAATAGCAATTCTTATTTTAGTAACAATATTTTTTTATGTGCATTTGAGGTTGATAAAATAGTTCATTATTCCATGAGTAGCTTGCACATTTAAACCGAATTTTAGTTCAGATAATAGTGATTGTTAAAAAAAGGCTTAACCTAAATCAACCCGTTAGGAAAATGAGTTAATTGAGTTTGGATTGGATAGCATAGTGTAACGGTTCTGGGTCCAACTCTGGTAGGGTATTGTCCGCTTTGGCTCCTCAATATACATCCAATGAGGGACTGTGACAAACTTTTTTGTCTGATCTCTGACACCCTTGTTAAAGTGACTAACATCTCTGTGTATAATCCACCCACATGTTAGTAACCTAGGATGACTCTGACACAAAATGTAACAGCCTTGGGCCCAATTTACCTCACAAGTTTGTCCTATAAAAGACACCTCACATAGTTAACGTCTAAACCATCTTTATAATCGAAGATCTCCCTAATCCACATTTGATGTGGGACCATGATAGGATTGAACTTAACAAGCACCAAGTCACCAACATTGCCCTAATACACATCAGACGTGAGTTCGTGACAGACTCTCTAATCCTATTTTTGACACCTTTGTCAGTGTGATCTCTCTAGTACACATTCGATGTGAGACTGCGACAGACCTTTTTGTCTGATTTATGAAGTTTTCGTCAAATTACCTTATACCTCTATGTAAAATCCACTCACATGATATTACCTCCAAGACAGATTTACTTACATGATAGTACCCTTAAGGCGAATCCCCTCACATGATAGTACCCTAGGGAGGTTTTGATACCACATGTAACGATCCTAAACCCAACTCTTGTGAGGTATTGTTCGCTTTGATCTACTAGCCTCAAGGTTTGTCTTATAAAAAGGTGTCTCACATAGTTGGAATCCAAACCATCCTTATAAGCCCAAAATCTTCCTAGTACACATTTGATGTGGAACCATGATAGACTCTCCTATCCGATTTTGACGCCCTCATTAGACTGGCTTACATTTTTGTGTATGAACTACCTGCATGATAGTACCCTCAAGTTGACTTTGATAGTATATGTAATGGTCTTGAACCTAACTTCGATGAGATATTATCTAATTTGACCCACTGGCCTCACGGATAAGGGCGTACAAAAGTTATCAGAAAATTGAAAATCGGACCGAAGCTAGACCAAAATCACAAGCAATTTGGTTTTTCAGTATTCAATTTTGGTTTTGGTTTTAGAAAATGTAAATTTTTAATTTTAGTTTCCAAAATATAACTGAACCGAAAAATTAAAAAAACTAATTTAATTTTTTTTATAAAAATAAAAATTATAATAATTTCTTAATCAGTATGTTAATATATGATTGGTCCATTTAATATTTAGAAATTAAAATGCCCTATAAATTCCCAATAACCCTTGTGAAAAGTAATTGTTGAATATTTAGAAAATCAGTTTTAAACCAAAAAAATTGTAATCGAACCTCCAAATGTTCAGTTATCTAGGGGATAATAAATTTTGGTTTGATTTTGGTTTCAGTTTGGGAATACTAAAAATCGTAAGGTTCGATTCAGTTTTCAATTTAGCCCATAACCGATCGTAATAAACCAATTACACCCATATTCATGGATTTGTTTTATAAAAGGCGTCTCATATGATTGGAGTCTAAATCATCATTATAAGCATAAAATCTCTCTAGTACAAATTTAATGTGAGACCATTACGTCATTTTAGTACATAAATTTGAAAGTGTTTTAAGAGAAAACTATAGGTTAAGACATACGACAATATTCTTCTATAATTACACTTAAATATCTTGACATATTAAAAAAGTATATAAAGTAAATTTATTAAAAATATACTCCATTCATCTGATTATAATTGGATTGATCCAAACCTAACTAGTTTATACCTCATTGATTAATAATCCAATGTGAATTTGACCTATTAACTTGCTGTGATATTTTTAATAAAAGTATAATTAAGGTTCTGCAATCCAAATCATGATTAACATCTTAAAGGGCATTTCATCCCTCTAATCAATTAACACTACGTGTTAAAATTATAACACAAAAAGTAATTAAGCTAATAAAGTTTGTATCTCACTTTTAGACAATTAATAATCCTCATTACTTGCACTTTGGAATCATCCAACGGGCCCGACGGTGCCACGTGCACAATCACGCGATAATGGTCGCGATCATCACCAACTTATGCGCAATCATGATCATTAATTACACTTGCTTATCATTATTATTATTTTTTTTTTAAATACTAAAACAAACGTGAGAACACAGATATTTATTTTCCTACACGCACGCACCTATGCTTCTGCACTCATTCTAAGTCACTCCACGCGCAATTGCAGCGCGTGAAAATCAGGTTGGGCAGCAGTTGCCGACGTGACGGCTCAATCTCCCGGCGCGTCTCTTTCTCCCCGGTAGGTACCGCGCCTCCACACATCACCACCTACTGTGTGACGTCACCTAGCCTCCCTCGCCGCACGATTTCTCGCGCAGCATCTCGGATCTGACGGTGGGGAGATAGGGAGAACGCACTCCCGCGAAGGACTGAAGCCCAGCGGAATGGTATAATCGTGAAAAGAAGCATTTTCTTGGGGTATTTCGGTAATTGCAGTTCTGATTCTTATTGCATGCGAAATATCCACTGGGATTAAAAAGCACCTAGTGGCGCACTTTACGGTACTGTCCTGACGCCGTCATATAGTTTCCATCCCGTATTCATACTCCTCCTCTCCCACGCGCCACCGAGCGAGTAACAAAACGGCATCCCCCTTAAAAGCCTCTCGTAGCTCGATCCCAGGGCGTTTTAGTACTTTCACTGGGACCATGGTTGGAATCTCAGCAAAAGCCGCGAGTTTCTCAAAATAAATAGGCGAGGGAGTACGAAATGTATTTCATCTTATTATTTATTTATTATTGTTTTCGATATTTTTGTTTTGAAAAACACGAAGTGGGAAAGGGAGAAGAGAGAGAGAGAGAGAGTTCGCCGAGTCTTCAAGTCTCGTGCATGCAGTTTGTGGCTGGTTGCAGCTGTGTTGATTCTTTGCATGCACATGTTTCTCCGCTGGAGCTCGATTCTCGTCACTAATCCACCGTCGCCGGCGCCTGACGCCGTCGCGATCCGGCTAGGACGACTTCCGGCGACGCTTCGATCGAATTAATCTTTCTAGCTGGAAGACGGAGAAGAGGAAGGGGAAACAGAGGCATGCGCAGCCTCCTCATGTTCGGGGATGATTAAGGCGCATTAATAAGTGAGGTGTGCGAGGCTAATTGGCCGTTTTGTTGTTTTGTTTGTACGTTCTTGATGCTTTTTTGTTTGTGTTGACCGATTTTTTGTTGTTCCGTTCGTTCTGGAGTTGGAGAAGTCTTAAAGGGGAGATACTAATTAGGGCTTCTCGTTTCTCGGATTTGGGTGTGGTTTGGTGAAGGTTTGAGCTTCGAGAATGGCGTCGAAAGTCTGCATGAATGTCGTCTGCGGGGCGTCGGCGTCGATCGAGTGGAGGAAAGGTTGGCCTCTGCGATCTGGTGAATTAGCTAATCTATGTGACAAGTGCGGGTAATTGATTAGATCTGTTCTCCTTTTCATTTGCTTTTATGATTCCATGCACTTGATTCATGGGTTTATTTGAGGTTTTACTCTCTCTCTCTCTCTCTCTCTCTCTCTCTCTCTCTCTCTTCCAATTTGCATCTGACGGCTTATTTTTTAGTGTGAGTTTTAAAAATTTCTATCTATGGCGCCCTTTATTATCTCTAGATTTTTTTACCCGTCAATTGTTGGGAGCGTAATCAGCGTATTGCATTTATTGGATTGGATGATTCGAAATACATGTATTAAAGAGAAATATTCTGCTTCTCATCATTACGAGACCAACAACAGGGGATTAACCAGACATCCACACAAAATAGTGTTCTTTTGGATATGCAAAAGTTGCAAAATAAGTTCCGCAGCATAAAAAATTGCAAATTGGTTGATCCAAGCCCCACATTGCTCAAACATATTAATCCTTTGTTGCACCAAACTTCCAAATAATGAGTTCGATCACATCTCAGCATTTTGTCAAATGCTCAGCATCTTATGATACAACTATGTGCGAATGCTAGAGTCAAATTTTGCTTCTTGAAAATCCAAAATTTTATAAACTTGGGCTCTAGAACTGCTCTAATAGCTTGTACAGTACGTAGGAATGAAATGGAATGGAAAGAAATGGAATTAAATTTATCACTTGATATCGGGATGCTTACTATTCAAACTTTTGTTCCATTTCATTCCGCTAACCAAATATGACGTAAGCTTCTAGCAAAATGTTTTTACTTTGGCATCTTCTTGAGATGGCGCCAGTTTAAAAATTAAAGAGGTCACTATAGGTATAAATTTTAGGGTCTAACTATTGTTTATTTTTCCATCTAAAATAAAGTCATTTTGTCTGGAGGGGATCCCAAGGAAAGATGAATTTATTTAGCTCTTAGAGAAATTCAGTTGCCTAGGAAGTTTGGCAATCATCCTGTAGAAATCCTGAGTATCTTGGAGTGATTTAGAGGATATTTATGAAGAGAATTGTATATTATTATGAGAAGTTATTCTAGGAGTTTGTTTCCATTTTTAGCATACCCGATTGTATTATAAGTAGTGTATTAGCTTGTACAAAGATTTTATTCAAGAAATACAAAAATTATTCATTCTGATTTCATGGTATCAGAGCTAGGAGATTAAACCTAGCTATCAATGGCGGAAACCGCCGGCCAAAGTAGAGGTTCGATGACCTCTGAATCTCACGAGGGTGAGAACGAAGCGATCTCCACCATGGGCTCAACAGGACTTGACAACTCATCCTTCTAGCTCACGGTGGAGAAGATGAATGGCAAGAATTTCCGAGAATGGGCACAATCGATCAAACTTGTGATTGATGGCAAGGGAAAGTTGGGATTTCTTACCGGCGAGACATAGAGACATGCCCCAACTGAAGTTGCCACTCTTCAGAAATGGAAATCGGAGAACTCCATGGTCACGGCGTGGTTGGTGAACTCAATGAAGTCGTCGATCGGGAGGACTTATCTTTTCCTGCCGTTGGCGAAGGAAGTCTAGGATGCCACCCGTGAGACCTACTCCGACGTTGAGAACTCCTCCATCACTCTACATAGCATTTCGCACAGGCAGTTGCTCAGACCAATCGCACCCGTCCCCATGGATTCCTATTTGTCACTAGCATTGTCGCTGCATCTGGTCATGGCCTTCTCCGCCTTCTACATTCACAAGCGCAGCGTCGATCAGGTCCTCCGCCGCCTCATTAACATCCGATGCAAGCTTCCTCCTGATAACGCCGATCGTCGCTCCGCGTTGCGTGGCCGAGAGGAGGAGGAAATAGAAGAAGAAGAAGTAGAAGAAGAAGAAGTAGAAGAAGAAGAAGAGAGGAAATAATGGAGCGAGACTTTGACGGTTTTGGTTCCGACAGAGAGATTGGGATTGATGAGAAAATGTTGAGGCATGGTCTATCTAGGTTGGCAGACTAGATCTCGTTTAGTTATTACAGAGCTTCATCTTCCACATATATTTCTTCGAGTTCTTTAGCCCAATGATGTAATTTTTTGCAAGCCTTGAGTATAACCTCTAGATCCAAAACTCCTTGGATTATTGATTCTGGTGCCTCTGACCACATGATCGATGCCTATCATCTTTCCTTATCATATTCACCCCATGCTGGAAATTTGAAAGTTAAAATTGTAGATAGATCACTCTCGTTTATCACAGGCAAAGAGAATATCCGACTCTCTAACTCCATCACACCGGAGTCCGTTCTTCATGTTCCTGATTTATCCTGCAACTTACTATCCATTAGCCAGTTAACTAAGAATTCCAATTGTTCTGCTAAATTTCTTCCCTCTCATAGTGTTTTTCAGGACCTATCATCGGGGAAGACGATTGGTAGTGCTAAGGAGTGTGAGGGACTCTACTGCTTTGAGGAGGCTAATGTGAGTGAACAATGTCAAACTGCTATTTGTGATTCTGCATTTGTTTCTAGGAATAGTGAGATTTTGTTATGGCATTCTATGATGGGTCATCCAAATTTTTAATACTTAAGACATTAATTTCCTTCCATTTGTTCTAATAAGACATCTTCTAATTTTCAGTGTGAGATTTGTGAACTTGCAAAATACCATTGTAATTCCTTTCCAAAATCCACATACAAATCATCCAGACATTTTACTATGATTTACAGTGATTTATAGGGGGCCCTCACTCTCTCTTAATCGCACTCATATGAAATAGTTTGTTACTTTTATTGATGATTACACTCGTATTTGTAGGGTTTACCTGTTGAAAGATAAAACTGAAGTCCGTTATATTTTTATCAATTTCCACTCCATGATTCTGACACAATTCCAAATTGACATTCAAATCTTGCGTACTAATAATGATACAAAATATTTCAATACTATCTTGGGAAATTATCTCCAAGAAAATGGAATTATCCATCAAAGTTCCTGTGTGGATACCTCTCAACAAAATGGGGTTGTCGAACACAAAAATAGGCATATTCTTGAAGTAGCTCTGCCATTGATGTTCACTACTAATATGAAAAAATATTTTTGGGGCGATGCCATTTTAATAGCTACATATCTCATTAATAGAATGCCTAGTCGGGTTCTTTCTTTGCCACTCCTCTCTAAAAATTCCAAGAATGTTTTCCCAACTCTCGGCTCAACTCCAATCTCTCCCAAAAAATTTTTGGGTGTTCTGCATTTGTATATGTTCATGCTCACAATAGGGATAAATTGGAACATTGTGCCATTAAGTGCGTTTTTATTGGTTATTCTCCTACTCAGAAAGGCTACAAATGTTATGATCGTGTCACAAAAAAATTGTTTATTAGCCTTGATGTCACGTTCTTTGAAACCACTCCTTACTTCCAAAAGCCCTCTTTTCAAGGGGAGAATTGGACTGAAGATTGGTTCTTTGATTTCTCTGTTGATGAATCTGTGCCATACACTGAGTCTATCAACACCACTACACCATTCCCTAATCTGTCACCTAATCTGTCATGTACAAAAGACCACTTAAACTCGGGGGGAGATGCAGAAAAACAAAATAACAAGGAGATACGTGTTTACTCAAGGAAGCCAAAATCAAAGAACAGGGAGAATCTCATACCTGAGGCACCAAGAGAGTTGGAACCGGTGATAGCTCCGAGCAACCATGAGTCCACGCCCAATCTTGATCAGGTAATAGATCCAAATGGCCATGAGCTTCCTTCTGATGAGTCTGCACCTGATGACATCAATTTACCCATTGCTCTCAAAAAACAAACTAGGTCATGTACTCTCTATCCTTGGTCAAAATATATGTCTTATAAAACTTTGTTACTTTTACCTCTAACCTTGACAGGATAAAAATTCCAAAGAATATCCTGGGAGCCTTGGAGATTCCTGAATGGAGGGAAGCCATCATGGAGGAAATGTGGGCCTTGGAAAAGAATGGAACTTGGGATGTTATGAATTTGCCGAGAGGGAAGAAGCCAGTAGGCTGCAAATGGGTCTTCATAGTGATATATAAAGTTGATGGGACAATTGAATGGTATAAAGCTCGTCTTGTTGCAAAAGGGTTTACATAGACCTATGGCATTGACTATACGGAGACGTTTGCACTGGTGGTAAAATTGAATACAGTTTAGGTCCTCCTGTCCTTGGCACCAACTTGGATTGGCCACTTTAGCAACTTGACATTAAGAATGCATTTCTAAATGGCGAGTTAGACGAAGAAGTCTACGTAACGATACCACCATGTTTCAGAAAGAAAGGTGAAGAAGACAGAGTATGTAAACTCAAGAAGTCCCTGTATGGACTCAAGCAATCTCCTAGAGTAAGGTTCGACAGATTTGCGAAGGTGATAAAGAACCAAGGATATTGACAAGGGCAATCAGATCACACTATGTTTTTCTAATAGTCTGAAAATGGGAAGAAAACAATTCTGATTGTGTATGTTGATGATATAATCCTAACTAGAGATGATACAGTGGAGATGGAAAGATTGAAGAAAGTCCTAGCCGCTGAGTTTGAAGTTAAAGACCTGGGACAAATGCGGTACTTCTTGGGAATGGAAGTTGCTAGATCAAAAAAGGATATCAGTGTCTCTCAGCAAAAGTATATCCTTGATCTCCTAACCAAAATTGACACGCTTGGATGCAAACCTAGACTACCTAGTGAAACCCCAATTGAAGCAATAAAGAGAGTTGAAGACTGCGGAATATCGGTTGAAAATGAGAGGTATTAGAGATTGGCTGGTAAACTAATCTATCTATCACATACCAAACCCGACATCGCATCTGCAATAAGCATGGTATGCTAACACATGTGTTCATCAAAGAAGACACACCTAGAGGCTGTGTATAAGATTCTCAGGTATCTCAAGGGTTCTCTAGGGAAAGGACTCTTCTTCAAGAAGTGTGAAAGTAAGGAAGTAGAAGTTTTCACAGATGCTGATTGGGCAGGATCGGCGGAAGATAGAAGGTATACCACTTGATATTGCACCTTTATATGGGGAAATTTGGTGACTTGGAGGAGTAAAAAACAGAATGTAGTGGCTCGAAGTAGTGTTGAAGTTGAGTTCAGGGCAGTTGAGGGATATATGAAGGACTATGGTTATGGAAACTTTTGGAAGAACTACAAATCACGGTGAAATTTCCTATCAATCTCTACTGTGATAACAAAGCAGCCATTAGCATTTCTCTCAATCCAGTTCAACATGACAGGACTAAGCTTGTAGAAGTGGAACGACACTTTATCAAAGAAAAGGTTGAAGAAGGAACCATTTGTATGACTTATGTGCCTACCAAGGAGCAAACAATAGACATTTTTACCAAACGGTTAGCCCGACAGAGTTTTGATGATTTCATCTGCAAGTTGGATATGATCAATATCTATGATTCAACTTGAGGGGGAGTGTAGAAATCTCGAGTATCTTGGAGTGATTTAGGGGATATTTATGTAGAGAATTGTATATTATTAAGAGAGATTATTCTAAGAGATTATTTCCATTTTTAGCATACCCGATTGTATTATAAGTAGTGTATTAGCTTGTACAAAGATTTTATTCAAGAAATATTGAAATTATTCATTCTGATTTCACATCCTTTAAGGTTTGATCTAGTGAGGTTTATGCAATCTCTAACTTTTTTGACTTTATAGAGACACTCACAATGCATATCGAATAGGATGCATGATGATTGTAATTTGTAGATACTATAGTTTTAGTTGATAAAATAAGAGTAAGTGTTGATTTTATGATAGAATTGTGGAGAAATAATTTGGATGTCATAGTTAAAAGGTTTAATTATAGACAAGGCAGAATTTGTGGAATGAAATTTCAATGCAGTGAAAATTTATGTCCAAATGATACTTGAAGTGATCATTTTCATTATCTTGGATTAATTGCTCGTATGAAGAGGAGGTTGAAGTGGTCATCGGGCATCACCCATAGAGTCAGAATAGGACAGATGAAATGGAGAAGTGCTTCTTGAATACTTGGTTATGTAAAACACTTATCCTGTGAAAAGTTAGCATATTTTGCGAGAGTGGTAAGCTTGCTTTCTCTTGAAAGATATTTGTTCAAAAGAATGAGTGTGATATTAATGATAATTTTGAAATAGATTAATCATAATGGCCTAAAGGATGAAACGAAAAAATGGTCTAGTTCCATAGGAATCAGGAATGGTCGCTAACTGGTGATGAGATGGGGGTGAATTTTTGAATATAAAGTGAACATGCATAGTAGAAATGAGTGACTGACCAAATATGGGTGAATAATGTTGGGATTGCTGGTGTGGAACCGTCGGCAGCCGCACCAGCCCAGCCGCCGACTTTGACGTTGAAGACCGGCGGCCACCTACTCTGCAGATTTTGTTGAAATCTGCAGCCACCTTCTTTGATTTTACTCCCCCCTTCTGTATATATATATATATGTGTGTACGTGAGAGGTGTGGCAGCGTGTGAGAAGTAAGCTGTGTGTGGGTTGCAGAAAATTGTGTGTGCAGCAGTGTAGCTGTGAGTGCAGAGAGGTGGTGTGTGTGCAGAGTGTGGTGTATGTGTTGTGCGCAGAATTGTGTGTGTGCAGAGAGTAGAGTGCATAGAGTTGCAGTAAGAGAGAGAGAAGAGAGAGAGAGAGAGAGTTGAGCAGTGGCTCCTCCTTGTAATTTATTCTCCAGTATAGTGCAGTGGTGTGTGCTCCGTGGACGTAGGTCAGATTCGACCGAACCACGTAAATCCGGTGTTCCAGTGTGGATATACTTTATTTTTCTTCGTGTGCGATTGTTGCTCCGGTTTAATTCCCCCAACAAATAATTTGATTCAATTTGAAGTTCCTAAGAGGGCAAGAAGATGGCTAAAATGAATATGGTGGACATGATGAGGAAAAGATATCATTAGTAAGAATTTAGCATATAATCCAGTCCCTGATGGAACTGATCATCCAAATGTTAATAAATGACTCCCCGATGGAACTGATCATCCAAATAACAATAAAGGACTAAAATTAGTTGGTATCAAGGCTGAATTGGGTTGAGTGTTTTTTGTTGTACTCAAGAAGCCCCTTATTCAGGATACAGTATGTTTTGTGCAATATTCATGAAGTGTTTCTGTTTCATCTAAAGCCTTGCAGAGTGCCAGAGCTATATGTCCCAATGAATTAAAGGTCAGTTGCTTGTATTTCATTATTAATCGGACTTGTATGCTGCCAACAACATTTAGTATCCTATAATATTTCTTTATTTGCTTTTTATTTTGTTGATTCATGGGTTTTGGATCCCATTCTCTTGGTTTTTGGGTAACTGCATTTTCTGAATGTGATTGCTACATTGGTTGGGCCCTATATTCTTTTAAAAGAAAGTGTCAGCTGCAAAACAAATGCCTGTCATAATTGCTGGTTCATACACAATATTTGAGAATTGTCAGTTATCTGAGTCATCCTATGTCCAAACATTTTCTTTATTTGTCATTTTCTTGTTATATGCCATTGGAAAGCGTTTTCCCTGAATTGTGCAGCTGTATAATTTTATCACGTGTGGCAATTTGAATGTTCTAGAGATCAGACATGGATTATCTTGTAAAAAATATGCATGTTGGGCAAAACCTCAAAATCTAATAAGAAGAAAAGATACTATGAACACAAATATATAATAGAAATTACATGGTTTGGCTGTGTGCATATGTCTATAGAGGAGAGGGAGATCAAATCCACTATGAAAGAAAATTAATTAGGGTCACGGAACTCTAAACTCCTCACTCAACCTAGAAAAGCAAATAACCACACAGCCGTAGTTGGCCTATTCTCTGACCTATGAAGCAGCGCAGCTCCTGGAGTGTGGGAAAAATCACCAAATGCAAGATATTTATCCCAACTATTAAATGTTCTAGAAAACTGCACTCTTTTGTTTTGCTTGTTTGGAAACCTGTTTCCGCCCCCCCCCCCCCCCCCAGGGGCGATTCTGGGGTTCTTTTATGAACACAAAAAATTGAGCAAATGGTTCAATCGTATCATTTATTCAGGAACCAATAGATTAGAAAACAATGGTGCGAAGAAACCATTACGGTGTAGGCCTTTAGGTTTGTAGAGGGGTTTCTTGGGCAAGTGGAGTATGCAAGTAATGAATGTTTTTGAGAGGGCATGTTGAGGAGAGGTAGGAAATTCCTAGAACTATCAAGCATGTGAGATGGCAAGTGAAAGAAACTCCTTGGCCTGTAGGAATTCCAAGGTTGGGCGGAAATAGAGAGGGATTCAATTGCTTAAGTGCCGAAATACCCGTAATGAAGTGTGGCTGGGGGTATTTATAGGGGAAAGGCTAACATGTGTGAGTTGCAATCCTCGAATGAGAAATGACATGTTGAGTCTGAGCAAATGAGAAGGAGATAGACTGATGATTCAATGGAATTGGGACACATGGTTAGGGTAAGAGATACGAAAAGGGATGTGTCACAAGCGGCATGCAGCTTATGCTTGAGCAGCCCAGGAAAAGTCAAAGGGGTCAGGACTCCCTTTACAAAACCTTGTTTAAGCCCAATAAGCCAAGAGACACACAGCTCTAATATGGGACAATCTTATAGTTCTAATCTAGGGCAATATGGTAATTCATCATCTATATAATTGATCTAAACCAATTTATAATTTTGTTCTCCCTTTGTGCTTGGATATGCTTTGTGATTTCACTGAACGTTGTTTAAAGAAATAATATAAACATAATATTTCTTATGGAAACAGATAGAGTTTTTGAATTTGCAGTCACCAAATCCAGACATGGGCTGCAATTCTTCTATATTTAATGGAAAAACATATGCTTCATCCTACATGCACATCATGACTGACATTGTATCCTCATTTTGAAATATTCTATGACTCCAGGTCAGCTTTTGAGCGAATGGTTTTCTGTGACATGTTCCACTCAAAAGACTCTGGTTGGAGAGAATGCACTTCATGTGGCAAGGTGAGTTGGTGATCTACTGGCATCAGTGAGTTGTTTTTTGTTCCTTACCTTCCCCTTGTGCTGTATCTGATTGAAAATGTTGTTGGCAGCGTCTCCATTGCGGATGCATTGTATCCACATCTTTATTTGAGCTACTTGATAGTGGTGGTGTGAATTGTGTTAGCTGTGCAAAGAATCCTGGACTTCACTTAGTAAGATCAGTTTGCACATCAATCTCTGTTGTCCCTTAGAAATTTTACACATGTATACCTTTTTAGAACATGAATTTTATAAATTTTACTTTATCATATTATAATATCTGTAATTGGTAACTTAATTAGGTTATAATAAGGTTTTGAATTTTCATACGTGCCCTAGTCAACTAGTGCAAACTGACTACTTATTTAGCTGCAAGATAAAACAGGACCTTTCTAAAAAATTATTCATTTAATTGGTCCCAATTTCTAGATGATTATTTCTGGAGGTTTACTTTTATGCTGTCATATTTACATAACTCTCAGCATTGTGGTTGACAGAATGACTGAGGGAAAAAATGCAGCATCCATAAATATAGTATAAATATGTTATGGTTAGCGTACTCTTAATTTTGGCTTTTTACAGTATTATATAATTTCTTTCAAGTGTTTGTCCTGGCATTCCATTTGGTGTGTTCGTATTTGTATGTTAGTCATAAAAAAAAAACATTAAATAAAGGATTGGCTGTTACTAATTCCAATTTCAGTTATATGTGACACTTAATAAAAAATTTCCGCAGATTACAAGTGATGAAAAGCCTAATGGATTTGGCACATTGGCAGTAGATAATGTTGGTGATCAACGGCCCTCTTTGGTGGACAAACAGGTTGATGGTGGTACTGTTGGAAAGATGACGCTTATGCATTTGGGCCATGATTTAGATGGTACTGGGTTGAACTTGCTCCAACCTCAAAACAACGACACAAATGGAATTTGTGTGCAAATGAAACAGGAGGATCTTTTTCATCCTTTTGGTGAAAATGGAAACCCCTCTTTTTCAAATCTAAACCAGGCATCTATTGGATCATCTCAAACTGCCAAACCTGATATTTGTAAAAATATGGGGGTTAAGGATATGTATGAATCATTGGCACAGACAAACCTAAGTATCACCCTTGCTGTTCCTTCAGGAAATCCTAATCCTTGTCCTGGTGCAGTTTCTGAAGAAAGAGAACAGAGTAAGACACCCTCTCCCTTTCAACAAGGGCCTAGGTCTCGTCATCTTTTACCCAAGCCACCAAAGCCTGTCCTTGTCACAGGTTCGGAGCCAAATATGGGCGTGGCTCCACAGATACGTGTTGCAAGACCACCTGCTGAGGGACGTGGGAGGAATCAGCTTCTTCCTCGATATTGGCCCAGGATTACAGACCAAGAATTACAGCAAATTTCTGGAGAGTATGTATTAGTATGCCCCTTTTCTTATAAAATTTATAAATAATTTTTGTTACACCATTCATCAAAAGTAAATTACCCTTAGTTTCTTGCGTATTCATGGGCTCTGATAGTGATTTCCTTAACTATGTGATCTTCAAGTCCAAATTCCACCATTGTGCCATTGTTTGAAAAGGTTCTGAGTGCTAGCGATGCTGGTCGGATTGGTCGTTTAGTTCTCCCGAAAGCATGTGCTGAAGTAAGTATCATGTTGCATGTTTAGCTAGTGGAATCATAATTATTGTGTTTTGCTTTTATTTATTTAAATTTAGGAAGCTTATTTGTTTTTTAGCTTGAAAAAAAGCTTTATATAAGTTAAAACTGAATCTTTATGCAGGCATATTTTCCTCCTATCTCTCAACCTGAGGGTCTGCCTCTGAGAATTCAAGATGTGAAGGGAAAGGAATGGGTGTTTCAGTTCAGATTTTGGCCAAATAATAACAGCAGGATGTATGTTTTAGAGGGTGTAACCCCTTGCATTCAGTCCATGCAGTTACAAGCTGGTGACACTGGTATAGCTTTTTCATGCCTGGATTACTTAGAATTTAATTTATCTCTGTATGATATTCTTCAGGTTATGGACATGACATCTGTATTATATTGGGTGGTTGAATCTCCTAGATTGTGAAGTATTTTATTATTAATCAGGCTTGTGTGCAGCCAAAAACATTTACTGCACATTTGGTGCGTAGGAATTAAATGGAATTGGGGGGAATGTAATTGAATTTATCACTTGATCATGCTCTCCATTCAAATTCTCATTCCATTCCTTTCCTATCCCATTCCATCCACAAACCAAACATGATGTTAATATCTGATAATATTGAGGTTTTCTCATGCCTCTGCTATTTCCCTACACAAGGATGTGTTTCTGAAGCTAATTTTTCTGTATATTTATTTTTTATTTCCTTAAGAGCCTAAGTTGGTATGGACTTTTTTATTTTGCTGACTCATGAGATTTTATCTATTTGGTTTTTAGATAAGTGCATTCTGAATGTGATAGCTGCATTTGTTGGGCCTTTCATTCTTTTAAAAGATGGTTTCAACTACACCCACAAGTACTTGTCATGATTGCTGGTTGATACCCAATACTTGAGAATTGTCAGTTAGCTGATTCTTCCTATGTCTGAAATTTTGCTTTATTTGTTATCATCTTCTTTTGATTTCATCTTCTTTTTATTATTTGAGGTATATTTATTTGACTTTTTCTGATTTTTATATTTTTCCCTGCAGTAACATTTAGCCGGATGGATCCTGAAGGAAAACTTATCATGGGATTTCGAAAAGCAGCTAACTCTGTCAGCATGCAGGTAATATATCACTGTAAATTTTCAAGTTGGCAACTTGGCTCATATAATCTTAATACAGAATTTTTAACCAAGCAGGACAACCAACTATCTGCTGCTCCTAATGGTGCTCATTTGAGTGAAACTATTTTTCCGGGTGCAATTGAGAACCTAGCTATAGTAAGCGGTTACTCTGGCCTTCTTCATTCTCTGAAAGGAAGCACAGATCCCCACCTAAATGCATTATCCAAACATTTAAGTTCAGCTAGTGGGGATATTAGCTGGATTAAAAATGAGAAGCATGGCAGTCGAGCAGGGGAGGGCTTGCTGCTGCCATCATTTCTGGTTCCAGAAAGGAGAAGTCGAAATATTGGATCCAAAAGCAAGAGGTTGGTAATTGATATCCAAGATGCTCTGGAGCTAAGACTAACATGGGAAGAGGCACAAGATTTGCTTCGTCCGCCTCCAAGTGTAAAGCCAAGCATTGTCACGATTGAGGATCTTGACTTTGAGGAATACGAAGTAAGTAATTTCCAGAATTTTTTGAAATTTATATTGTTTTAACCCTTTTTTCTCCATCTTTGTATTTTTATTTTATATAGTATCTGAACTTAATCTTCCATCATTTGTCTAATTGGATGCCCTATTTCCTTTGCCAGTGCTGTCTTTTCTTTCCCCTTTGATTTCTTTGAGTCCTGTTGCTTAGAAAGAAGAAAAGAAAAAAGAGAGGAGAGAAGAGAATTGGTTAATGTAAGGAGGTGAGAGAACAGAGTAGTCATACCTCTTCTAGGAGATCAGACCTTATAATATTAAAATACTTCTTGCAAAACACCCTTATGAATAATGATTTGATGCAGTCGCATACTGTTATTAATTAACACTTAACCCCTTTGTTAGCAAAATGATTTTACCTAGGCTCCTAACACTCTCCCTCAAGCTGGGCCATACATGTTTTGCATGCCCAACTTGCTTTCTTACGGAATACTGGACTGCGGGTAATGAGGATGGCAGCCTGATTATTGTGATACTTGATCATGGGCTGATTACAGAAAAAATCAAATTCCTGCATGAGGAGTTTCAACCATGTCAAATCACATGCAGTATGCACCATAACTCAATACTCAGCTTCTGCACTTGATCTATCAAATATCAACCAGGTTTTGCTTCTTGCTTTTCCAATTAACTACATTAACCTTCCACACACGTGCAACGTCCTGTAGTTTGCCTGTAAGATTTCAAGCCTGCCCAGTCAGCATCTAAATAACCTATTGACAGTGTTTACTGAATGGGAGAACCTAGTCAAGTCGATAGGTATCCCTCTTTATTTATAATGTGTCAAGTACATCTTGATGGCCATAATACCATTACTAACTCACATTACTAACATAAAGTAATACCACTTAATGTTCCCCCTCAAGCTGGTGCATAGATATCTTATGCCCCTAGGTTGTTACAAATCAATTTAGTCCAAGCACCCCCAAAGATTTAGTGAACAGACGAGCAAGTTGGTACTTGGACTTCATATGAGCAGTTGCAATGAGCTTCTGCACAAGTTTACTCTGAACAAAATTAATGGAACATTGATTATCTCACATCAACTTTGTAGATTGGGATTGTGGAAAACCAAGTTCATCTAGCATGTTTTAAAAGCAAACACCTAACTTGTTCAGCAAAATTTGTTTCAAATGGTGCAAATTTTCAAAGGCATAAAGGACTTCATTGAAGACATTTGTAGCTGTAGCTGAATTCCAGTTCAAGTAATGATTGGGATCAAATGGGGTAGCTCAACATATTTAATACTTTCTTCCCGGGATGATTAAAAAATGACATTTCTATCTTTTACTAACATTTTTACCAAAAATGTTAGTAAAAGAAGGGTAGCTGTCGATAGTGATTTTTTCCCTAATAAAACAAAGACCGAGCTGAACATATGAAAAAATTAAGTCAAAAATAAAAAGAAAAAGGAAAACAACATGATGCGGTCGATGGGTGCATTCAAGCGTTTGACCGGCCACTATTCCCACCATTATTGTTTGGCGCCCCAAACAGGCGGTTGATCGGTCCATTTAGGTGGTCAACCGACGCCAACAATTTCCAATTTTTGTATTGCCCTCTTGTGATTGACTTGGAAATTTGGGAGTGCCATGTGTCTTATGGTTGCGACATGTCAATCGACAACATTGACATTTGGTGGTTGGTAGTTAATGGTAGTTAATTTTGAATTTGAATTTTCAAAATTCAAATTCTAAGAGGCTTTTCTCTCCATTTCGATCTCTTGGGGGAGAAATAGGGGCATGTCCAAGTGGGGGCAAGGAGAGAATTTTTTATGTTTTTTGTAAGTTCAAATAGGGAGTTTGGTTGAAAGAAAGAAAAGAGACAACTACATCTCTCATCCTTTTTTTTGGGCATTTGAGGAGTGAATTTAAAAGAGGAAGTTCTCCACTTGATCTATAGAGGCGTTTTTTCTCAACAAGATTAGTGCCTAACTCATCTCTTCATTCATTTTTACATGTTTTATGGGTTTTTGTACGTTGAGACATGATGATGTATTTTTGAATGTTCATGGTCAATGCTGCATGTTTTCTCTTTTAGTTTATGTCAATATTGCATGCTAGAGGTGTAAGGATGTTTCTTTTAATTTTATGTAAAAAAAAAAAATGTTCTAGAACCAAGAAAATGCATGTTGTCTTAAATTTTTCTTGTAGGCAGTTGACTGGTTCTTTCAGGCGGTCAACCACATCTTGGTCAACCACCAAATCCCAAGAGTGCATATTTTTCACTTTTCCATGGTTTCTCTAGGATTTCAAGTGTAGGTCTCTATACTCAGTAGAGTGCATTTGGTTGAGTTTGAATGCTGTTTTTCTAGAGGTTTTCATGGTTTTTCCATAAAAAACTTTAAAGTTCTCATTTCAAAAGTGAATTCAAATGGGTTTTCACAATGTTTTTCAAGTTTTGCAAAGTTTTCATACACTCTTGGAGTCATACATCTATGATGTGATTTTTTGATGTTTTACAAGTCTTTTAAAAACAAATTTCAAGGCGGGTTTATGGTTCTCTCAAGTGAAAGGGGAATGAACAAACACGCGGAAATTCCCAGAATACAAAACCTGTGAGAAACAAGATGGAGACAAGCACACGCCAAAGAAAATAATCACACGCACGCACAAGACAATATTTACGTGGTTCCGCAATTTTTACTATGTCCACGGAGTTGCAAAGATTTCACTATTATCAGGGAAGTATACAGAGTGCAGCAATTACAGAGTTTCTATCACTCTCAACAAGGAAAAAACAACATGCACACACCCTAAACACCAAAGTGTTACCTTTGGATCGTGCACACAAGAGCTCACAACACTCACCACGCTGCTGCACACTTCTACGCTGCTCTCCACACATAGACGAACACTAGAAGTATATATCTTAGGGTTTACAAGATCATAACTTTCGAAATAGGAAAGTTTTGCTGAAATCTCGCACAGAAGATTGTCTCCGTCGACCTAGTCGCACCCCTGTTCCCCATGGTCGCGACCTAGTTGAGCCTCACGGGAAATCAAGAATCTTGAACTTTAGCATCCTCGACCTAGTCGCACCATTAAGTCTTACTGATCGAGATGATGGTCGAGCCTATTAGGATTTCGTCCTTCAGGATATCTCATAATCTCAACTTGGTTGCCCTTCAGGGACTTCTTGGTCGAGCACTTGGGCGAGACTCTCAGTATTTTTGGACAGGCCCGGGCCGCTCCATGGATTAAACGTAACTAGGCTCCACAAAGCCCAACAAATCTCCCATTTGGAGACTAGTTCAATCACCAACATCAATCGAAATTCTCTGAAAGAATAATCACTCATCCCTGCAACTCATCCTCTTGTCCTCAAGCTAGAAGGCCAACTGAAGTTGCACAGCTTCTCAATAGTGATACCCTTAGTCAACATGTCTGTTGGGTTCTTAGATCCACAAATCTTCTCAAGTATAACCAGCTTATCTTCAATAAGGTAACGAATAAAGTGGTATTTTGTCTGTATATGCTTCGACTTTGAATGAAAAGTCGAAGTTTTAGTAAGAAAGATTGCACTCTTACTGTCACTGTGTAAAATGCCCATCTTCTGCTTCTTACCCAATTCATCTAAGAAACCATGTAGCCAAATCATTTCCTTTCCAGTTTCAGTTGCTGCAACATACTCAGCTTCTGTAGTAGACAAAGTAACAATCTTTTGTAGATTTGAAGCCCAAGATATAGCTGTACCACCCAGAGTAAATACAAACCCAGTAGTACTCTTTCTACTGTCAGTATCACCAGCAAAATCAACATCTACATAACCCTGCAGTTTCAAACTTGCACCTGTGAAGGAAAGACATGTATCTGATGTACCCCTCAGATATCTTAGAATCCACTTGACTGCGTCCCAATGTTGCTTTTCAGGCCTACTCATGAATCTACTCACAACTCCCACTGCATATGCAATGTCTGGCCTTGTACACACCATGATATATATCAAGTTGCCAATAGCTAAGGCATAGGGCACCTTGCTCATGTGGTCCCTTTCTTCTTCTGTTTTCGGTGACTGTTCTTTGCTTAGTTTGAAATGACTACCCAAGGGTGTGCTCACTGGTTTAGCTTTATTCATGTTGAATCTGCTAAGAACTTTCTTCACATACTCTGACTGTGAAAGCTTCAATGTACTATTAACCTTGTCTCTAATGATCCTCATTCCAAGGATTTGCTTTGCAGCTCCCAAATCCTTCATTGCAAACTGCTTTGACAATTGCTTCTTTAGTTTATTAATCTCCTCAATGCTAGACCCTGCAATGAGCATATCATCTACATACAACAGTAGAATGATGTAAGAATTTCCGAAGAACTTAACATAGCAACAGTGATCAGCTTCACGTCTCTTGAACTCAATTCTATGCATAAAACTGTCAAATTTCTTGTACCACTGTCTTGGAGCTTGTTTTAGGCTATACAAGCTCTTCCTCAGTTTGCAGACTAAATTCTCGTCCCTGGACAATGATCCTTCTGGTTGACTCATGTAAATGTCTTCCTCCAAGTCACCATGAAGGAATGCCGTCTTCACATCTAACTGCTCAAGATGTAGGTTTTCAACAGCCACCATTCCCAATACCAGTCTAATTGTAGACATCTTCACAACTGGAGAAAATATTTCAGTGAAGTCAATGCCCTGTTTCTGCTGAAACCTTTTGACAACTAATCTGGCTTTGTAGCGCTTGCTACCATCATGTTCATTCTTTATTCTGTATACCCACTTGTTGTGCAAAACCTTCTTCCCTACTTGCAATTCAGTTAGTTCCCATGTCTGGTTCCCCAACAAGGAATCCATCTCATCCTTCATGGCTAACTCCCACTTGCTTGAATTTTCATCTTGCAAGGCTTCATCATAACACTCTGGCTCACCACCATCAATCAACAGGAGATAATTCAGAGCGGGTGAATAACGCTGTGGAGGTCTAATAGTCATGGAAGATCTATGAACCGCAGCTACAGGTGTACTCTGATCTACCTGTGATTCTACATTCTCCTTGTCCTCTTCACCCCTTTCTTGGATAGTGCTTTAAGTCAACTCATCTAAAGTTAACAAACTCAGATTTCTTCTGATCTATATCTGTGACATCAGACACTACAGTTGACCTGTCCTTGTACATAACCTATTAATTAAATATCACATTTTTACTTCTGGTGATTTTCCTGTTTTGTTCATCCCAAAGTCGATAGCCAAATTTCTCATCACCATAGCCAATGAAAAAACATATTTTAGACTTTTCATCAAGTTTACTACGAGCATCAGAATCAATATAAACATAAGAAAAACAATCAAAAACTTTTAAATGAGAAAACTTTACCTCTTTATCGCTCCAAACCTCTTCAGGATGTCTAAAATTCATGGGAACCGAAGGTCCTCGGTTTATTAGGTAAGCTGCAGTGCTAACAGCATCAGCCCAGAAAGTTTTTGATAGTCTAGCATGCAACCTCATACTCCTAGCATACTCATTGAGAGTTTTGTTCATGCGCTCAGCCACACCATTTTGCTGTGGTGTCTCAGGAATGGTCTTCTCCATTCTGATTCCATATGCAACACAATACTCTCTGAACCCTCCATCTATGTATTATCCTCCATTGTCTGACCTTAAACATTTTACTTTCAAACCCGTCTTAGTCTCAACCATAACCTTCCACTTCTTAAAAGTGTCAAATACATCAGATTTATTTTTCAGAAAATGAACTCATACCTTTTTGGTTGAGTCATTAATAAAAGTAATGTAATACCTTGAACCTCCAAGGGATGCAATCGGAAAGGCCCCCACAAATCAGTGTGTACTAACTCTAATTTTTCAGCCTTCGGTGTTCTTCCGGTTTTCAAGAAGCTCACCCTTTATGCTTCCTTAAAAAGCAGCTTTCACACAAGTCAAAATCAATGGACTTCAAATCTGGTAGCTTCCCTTTTGACATCAGCATCTTCATCCCTTTCTCACTCATGTGACCAAGTCTGCGGTGCCATAAACTTGTATCAGTACTCGCTTCAGCAATTGCAACTGTGTCTCTTAAACTTGAGGTCATATATAGAGTACCAGACTTCTTTCCACGAGCCAATACTCTGGCTCCCTTTGTAACCTTCCAAGTGCCACCAGCGAACAACATTGCGTGCCCTTCATCATCAAGTTGTCTGACAGAAATCAAATTCCTTCTCAGGTCAGGAATATGTTGTACCTTCTCTAGTAACCAAACAAACCCACTGGGCAATGACATCCGGACGTTTCCCATGCCCACAACATCCAAGGCTTTGCCATCAGCCAAATACACCTTACCGAAATCACCTGCAACGTAGTTCTGTATGATTTCTTGGTGTGAAGTGATGAAATGAAGCTCCTGAATCCAAAACCCAATCATCAAGTGGACTGTCTACTGCAAGAAGTGATGCATCCTGTACCTCTTCTGTTACGGCAGTAGCAGATTCATCTTCATTCTTCTTCTTGAGACTTTTGCATTGCCTCCTGAAGTGACCCGTTTTCCCACAGTTCCAGCATTGTCCTTTTTTGCCAGATCTCAATTTGCTTCTGTTCCTATTAGAATTTCCGGATTTTGATCTGCCCCGATTTGAATTTCTATCATTACCTTTGCCTCTTGTCTTAAGGTTTAGGGCAGAACCAGATCCTGAGGTTTCACCAGCATCCTTTCTGCGAATCTCCTCAGCCAAAACTAAATCTCGTATGTCATTATACTTGGTTTTTCTTTTCTCGTGGAGTTACTTACAGCCATCCTCATGGCCTCCCAACTGTTTAGCAATGAAGCCAAAACGATCAATGCACGTATCTCATCATCAAAATCAATTTCTACATATGACAATTGATTTTTGATTGTGTTAAAATCGTTCAGATGTTGTGCATTGGATGCATTCTCAGCCATCTTTAAATTAAATAGTTTCTTCATCAGATGTATCTTGTTATTTGTAGATGGCTTTTCATACATACCTGACAAAGCCTTCATCGGATCTGCTATGGTCTTCTCCTTTACAACAATATGTGCAATAGACCTAGACAAAGTTAATCTGATAACTCCAAGTACCTGTCTGTCAAGGAGAGTCCATTCCTCGTCCTTCATGGTCACAGGTTTTTCTCCTAGAAGCGGTTGATGCAACTTCTACGCATAGGGATAATCCTCAATTTGCATCCTCTAGAATCCAAAGTCTGTGCCATCAAACTTTTCTAACACAGACGCCTTTCCTGCTTCCTCTGCCATTGCTCCCACTCAAGCCTAATCGTAGGCTCTGATACCAGCTAGAAGGGGGATGAACAAACATGTGGAAATTCCTAGAACACAAAACCTGTGAGAAACAAGATGGAGACAAGCACACGCCAAAGAAAATAATCACACGCACGCACAAGACAATATTTACATTGTTCGGCAATTTTACCTACGTCCACAGAGTTGCAGGGATTTCATTATTATCAGGGGAGTATACAGAGTGCAGCAATTACAGAGTTTCTCTCACTCTCAACAAGGAAGAAACAACGTGCACACACCCCAAACACCAAAGCGAACACCTTTGGATCGTGCACACAAGAGCTCATAACACTCACCACGCTGCTGCACACTTCTACGCCGCTCTCCACACATAGACGAACACTAGAAGTATATATCTTAGGGTTTACAAGATCATTACTTTCGAAATAGGAAAGTTCTGCCAAAATCTCGTACAGAAGATCGTCGCCGTCGACCTAGTCGCACCCCTGTTCCCCTTGGTCGCGACCTAGTCGAGCCTCGTGAGCAATTAGGAATCTTGAACTTCAGCATCCTCGACCTAGTCGCACCATTAAGTCTTACTGGTCGGGATGATGGTCGAGCCTCTCAAGATTTCGTCCTTCAGGATATCTCATAATCTCGACTTGGTCGCCCTTCAGGGACTTCTTGGTCGAGCACTTGGCCGAGACTCTCAGTATTTCTGGCCAGGCTTGGGTCGCCATGGATTAAACATAACTAGGCTCCACAAAACCCAACATCAAGTCCCACAAAAAATCCACACTTTTTCAAGTTTAAACAAGGAAAATACCATTTTTTCAAAGCAATCACCCATGAAGTGGCTTGAGAGTAGAAAAAAGGAGTTTTCTTAAATGCTTAACTTGACTTTAATCTCCGTTTTACAAAGTTTTCATTGGAAAATCAGTTTTCTAATGAAAAACAAATGCTTTTTTATAAAATTTCAAGTGGCTTTCAAGTGTTTTTCAAAAGATCATCAAAAACTTGTTTTTGGAAATGTTTTGGTGAACTACAGGTGGCTTGATTCCTTCTATGGGGATATGTAGGCAATTAACTTGGTAGATTCAATCACAACTAAAAAACATAAGTGTTTTATTTATTCTTTTCTCTTTTCTCTTTGTTTTTTGTGTCTTTTGTTTGAGGAATTTGATAAGGCATCCAAGTAGTGAGTTCTCATGGGGTATAGGCCTTTTCAAATGGGTCGAGTGCAAAAAGCTCAAATTTCAGAAAACAAACAAAACATAAAAGCAATAGGAAGCGGTCAACCGCACTCTGTAGGTAGTTAACTGCCTGATCTTGCAAATGCATTCTTTGACTGTTTTTCATTCTTTTTTCAGATTTTTGAACTTTTAAGTGAGAGAGAGAGAGAGAGACACACACACACTCACACTCATATAGGGTAATTGCTGCAACCATTCCTGGAATTGGGGGCTAAATCTTTTAAATCTCAAACTAGGAAGATTTAAAAGTCTACCTTCCCTATTCACCGTGGTACTCCCGAACCAGATCTTTTCTAAGAAAAGGTCTTCATTTATTTTTAACTTTTCAAAAACTAAAAGCCACTCCATTTATAAATAAAAGGGTAAGTAAAGGAATCAAGGGTTTGGTTCATTTTTCTTATTTTGGTTTTCTTAAGTCACCAAATGTTGGCAACCAAAAACTGGTCATTTAAACCCGGTGTCAACAATAGGCAAATTGCTTCTTTTCTTCTATCCACTTCAATGCCAAGAAAATCTTGTAGCTCTCCCCAATTCTTTGTTTGAAAATGTTTCTTTATATACAGTTTCACGCCTCATTTCCGCTCATATGATAGCGAAATAGTAATGTTATTAATATAAACAGTCAAAATCACTATTCCACAGTCGCATCACTGCATAAATACTGAATGATCAGCATGTGACCTTAAAAATCCATTGGAGGTAACAGCATGACTGAAATTTTCAACCAAGCATGCAGGGATTGGTTTATTGACTTATTATACTCCTGACTATGAAACCAATGATACCGATATCTTGGCAGCATTCCGAGTAACTCCTCAACCAGGAGTTCCACATGAAATTCTCCATTGGTAGAAAATGGTTATTCCATTAAGCAGGGAAATCCTATTTTAATTTTAAAAAAGCCGAAAGATTATGCTCCCACTCTTGCAAGAATGGACTAACCAGGTCAACTACCTAGTTACCCATTAACAGCCTTTTTCAAACTACAAACTTGCCCGACTTTATCCCGTGAGAACAAACCTGTGTAGTTGCTCCATATCAATGTTTTAAAAGGCGCAGGCGTAAGGCGAGACATTTTACCCTCCGGGAGGCAAGGCGTAAGCATTTTAAGACTGAATTTTTTAAAATAATTGATAAATAAAATAAGTTTATATATACTATAAAAATGAGAAAATTTTTAGAATAATGGAGAAAAAAATAAAAACATAATTCTTAAGTATCATATATGCCAATTTTAGCTAACAAACTCAAACAATGCATGTTAAAAATAAGCATGAGCCATAACTTTACAAAAAAAGAGAAAAAGCCAAATTAAAGCATCACAATGTCTCATCATCCAAGATTCTAATTTCTAAGAATCTAAATCTAAATCAACAAAGTTTAGAGGGAATTATCAAGATCTTCATCAAAGTCCTCATCTTCATCAAACTCATCTATAGTAGGAGTTCTTCCGCTTATAAATTCCTCCTCTCCCACTTCAACATCATTGTCTTCCTCAATTTTGATCAATGTTGGCCTCTTGCCTTTGTCTTCAGTGCCTAGATATTCAATAAAGCTATAGGTTAGGAGTTAGGAGAAATGGAGAATTATAAATTAGTAGATTAAAAAATGACTATTGATATGTATGTACTCAAGTTCTCACAATAATCACTAATCTTCCTTTTGTTAGTAAATATAGAATGCGAGCTATCAGAAGCTTGTGTTGCTTGAACATCATCTCCTTCAAAAGTACCACTGGCAAAGCTCTAATAGCATCAACATCTAGGAGATTTTCATCATCAAACCAAGAAGTATCTTTTGGGAGGATAGGTTCTTCCTTCTCTGTGATCCATTCATCATATGAATGCTACTTCCGGCACCAATATTGGATCATAATTTTGTCTTCCTCTTAGAGCTCTCTCCCTCAGTTTGGTGTTGTACTTCACGTAAACTAGAGCATTCAATCTTTTGTGCTCTACTCTATTCATATTTTTCGTATGAATCTACAATTGAGTTTAAGCCATTTAAATTTTTAGTTGAGTGAAACGATAATAACATGGAATTTGTAAGAACTAAGAATCTGCTCAAATGTGCTCCAGTTCCTTTCACATCCACTAGCACTACATGTCAAGCTAAGAACACAAATAGCAAACTTCGTCAATTCTGGGGTCTTTGTCCCAAAACGCTTCCACCAATCAGCTACAAAAGAAAAAAAACATGTTTAAGTTCCAAGTTTTAAGGAGAAACAAGGATAGAGTACTACTAATTAACTAATTTTTACTGAAGTATTATTTTTACCTGGGCTTCTTAACATTTTGGAGTCAACAGCCACTCGAGTCCCAAAATCCCCTCGTGCATTATCAAACAAATCCAATAGGATGTCTGCAGCTAGCCTTTCCTCATATCTCAACATTCTATCCATGCATTCAAATAGTCCTTTCTTCACTTCTTCACAATTAGAGAAGTTATCCTTATTATGCAATTGGGGATTTAAATAATATTTGTAGCATGTAAAGGGTGATGAAGTTGCAGAGTACATCTATCATCTATTTTTCTCCAAATGGGTCCATACTTCTTGGCATTTCTAAAAAAAATTGCAGCAATTTTTTCCTTCGCCGAATCCATCAACTCATAGCGAAACCCCATGGCTGGTCTTTCCTCATAATCAACTTCCCTTAGAACACACACAAGAGGGACAACACTCTTGATAACATAAGCCACATGAGGCCAAAAATGTTGGTCAAATAAAACTATTGAGCGATTCCGTATACCTTCATGCATTTTTGCATATGTAGAAGTGCACCACATCTCTGAAGAGAACATAGATTGAAGGCCTCACTTTTGTTTGTAAATGCTCTGAAGTGTAAAAAATGCAGTAGCAAAGTGCGTCACTCAGGGCGGATGAGTTCTTTGTTGTTGGTGAAATGCTTCTTCATCGTTGCAAGTACATAGGAATGATTATAAATAAATTTCACAACTTGCTTAGCCTTTAGGATTGTGGTTGCCTGGATCCTTAATTTGGCAATATCCTCCAACATGAGATCCAAACAATGTGCTGCACATGGAGTCCAATAGAGTTTCTCCCTCATTTCCATAACCTTTTTTTCCACCATTTATCATGTTCTTTGCAGTATTAATTATCACCTGCACAACATTATCCTCACCAACTTCCTCAACCATCTCATCCATATACTTAAACATCAAACCACCATTTTTTATAGAATCAGAAGCATCGATGGATTTGAAAAACCATGTACCAACAGGACTATTCACAAGGAAATTAATCAAGACCCTTGAACACCCATCAGTCCATCCATCAACCTCATATTTAAGGATCCACGTCCTCATCTCTTGCATAGATGAGGCTTGAAGCCTGGCTCGTAATTAGCAATACCATCCACCGTAACACGCCAATATACGTCATCCATCAAATTAAATGGTAGAGCATTATTGAACATACAATTGCCAACTTTCCTACACGCTTCATTTCTTTGTTCCTTTTTCCATTTTGAGTTTAGAGTGGATTGTTTGGTGTGTGAAAATGAAAACTTATCCATTGGACCTCTAGCCCTAGGATTAAGGCCAGTCTCACTATTTTGCTACTCAATATCTCCAACTAATAGAGACCACTCTGAGTCCCTCCTCCTGGACCCATCCCAATCTCTTCAAAAAGTTCATTTATTTTACCCTTCTCTTCTTGGAATTTTTCAAGAGCAATCTTGCACTCACCTCTCACGTTTTGAGGAGCTTTTGGGCAAGGTTTTAGTCCCTTCCTTGTACCTGCCAAATGATGTTTAAATCTTGTGACAGTACCACTGCAAGTTTGATCACAAAATTTGCATCTAAAATATTTTTCTCCATCAACTTCTTTTACGTATTTCCAAATAAAATCTTTTTTTTTTTCCTGCCCCTTTGAATCACTTTCAGACGTGTTTTGTTTATTGAACAGGAACAATCAGCAGCTGCAGCAGGAACTTAAAACTGAAAATTGAAATCCGAAACAAAGACCTTAGACTAAGATGAAATCTTGAAGCAGAGAGGTTGTAGAGGGTCGCTGCAGAGAGAAAAGAGGTTTGAAGGAGTTGCCGGAGGCAGATCAAAGCTTGGAAGGGATCCTCGACTCGTTGGAGAGAGATGAGAAGCTTGGAGGAATCGTCGGAAGCAGTCGTGGAGTTGTCGGAGAGCGACGAGAAGCTTGGAAGAATCGTTGGAAGCAGTCGTCGGTGAGGGAGAAGGAGCTGGAGGAATCGTTGGAGAGCTACGTTGAGTCGTTGGAGAGGGAGAAGGAGCTGCAGGAATTGTTGGAGCTATGGACGCTTCGTCGAGTCGTCGGAGAGGGAGAAGGAGCTCGAGGAATCATCTATGAAAGCTTCGTTGAGAGAGGGAGGAAGAAGCTTCGTTGTGGGGGTTTAGACGAGAGGTTCTGCGCTGGTTCGTTTTTTTATTTTTTTATTATTATGTTTTAAATAAGGCCATCCAGAAATGCGAACGCCTTCCAAATTGAGGTGTAAAATGCGAGATTTTTTCCCTGAGGCGTACACCTTGTCCCCTAAGGTGTACGCATTTTAGGCTTTACGCCTTTCCAATTAAGCCTTAGGGTGTTTTAAGCTCAAAATGCCTCAAGGCACGCCTTACAAACACCTTTTAAAACACTGCTCCATATAGACCTCTTACTCCTAGTTACCATGCAGAAAGGCATTCTGCACATATGTTGGCAAGGCAACCAGTTTTGAGTCAAGCAACAGTGATAGGATCTCTAACTTAGTGTAATTGGGAATCTGGGGAAATCATTTCAAAGTAGTCGACTCAAGAAGCTTGAGGGTAGCCCTTAGCCACTAATCTGGCTTTGAACCTCTCAATTGTGCCATCAAGCCGATATTTTGCTGTATATACTCATTGATATCCAACCACTTCTTTAGCAAAAGGTAAATCAACGACTTCCCAAGTACCATGGTTACACAAAGCATCCATTTCATCCCCCTATAGTTTTTAATCAGCCAGAGAGGGTAGGTTGGAGCCTAGCGTGAACACTTTGCAGAGAAGGTAGGGTCTTTCTAGTCAATACATGACTTTACATTGACACCACTGTGACTGCTTGGTAAACTGGACAAGAATTTAGCAGCTAGAACTCCTTATGTTGCTAGATAAGATCATTAATGTGATAATTGGGGAAATGATAAACATTCAGCTCCTCACATATTCCTTTTTATGGAAGTGAACCCCCTTTGTCCATTTTCAACTCAAATGTCTTCATACAGCCAATTATTGAAGCATTCTTCTCCTGAAAATATGATTCAAGAACAGGCTGAACAGCATCCAACCCGTGCTTTGCAGTGTTTAAGAACTTAAAGTTGGAGGAAACTTGTGGCTCCATGCTACTCCAAACTTAGTGATGAATCATGATATAGTTATCCCTAAACCTGGTCTTGTTCCCCTTGGAAGTCCATAAGTTGGAGAAGGTGAATCAGCCAAGAATTCTGATTTCCCTCCAGCTCCAGCAAATACCTTTACATCCTGAGCCCAGATATGATAGTTCCTGCCATTCAACTCTATGTAGGTCATTTGCTGACCTACGAAATCAGATCCGCAAGATGCTGAACAGTAAGTTGACCAGGAGACTTTTGATCATCCATTCATCCATAACAAATTTTCTCCCATGCGTCACCAAGAATGACTCCCGTGGCCCAGGACTCCAGGAGATCACCAAAGAAGTGAGATGTTCTGCAGATTGCAGAAGTTAAGAAACATATCCTTCAACACCTCAAACACATCAGTTGTAGGTAACTACTGAAACAATGATCTGCCGGGCATGGACTAACACACAAAGCACTTTAGCACTTGATATTTCTTTCTGACTCATAGAGAAAGAGTCATTTACATCACTCAAACCCAAAGAAACAGCAGCCTACCATTAGGTTGCTGCACGTGAACAAACAAGAAGAGGAGAGTGGGACTATTAACTGTAATCAAAATACAAAGTGCGTCTCTATGTTTGCAGCATAATGATTTAGGTCTCCTAAGGCTAAATGTGATTATATTTTGTTGTTAAGTATTAGACTAACACATTGGCTAAATTTGGATTCACGGTTGCAGGATGTATGGAAACTGTTAGATTACCACTTTACCTAAAAGCATAAGCTGTTAGGTTGTGGGCCAACAATGTATATCAAGCTTTAACACTCCCTCGCACACACAGCCTCATAGCACATGGGGAGATACACACACGATAGATAACATCCATTACAGGGAATACAATAATTTTTTTTTAAACACCACATAATAAATGCGGGCAATGAGACTAGAACCCAAGACCTCCTGGTAATCAGCTCTGATACCATGTTAGATTACCGCTTTACCTAATAGCTTAAGTTGTTAGGTTGTGGGCCAACAATGTATATCAAGCTTTAACAGATTTTTGGCTGCCCATGAAATGTTGTTCAAGGCTCTAAAGTTAAACAGGGAGAAACATGGACCATAGAAAAAGTTAAGCTACAAAGAGGTTGGAACCAGGATTAATAGGTTTGATTTGGATGTGATTATTTTTTTTTCAGTTTTATATTTTCAAAAAAAAATTTATGCTTCTCTAAAGAAGGAATTCAACCAGGGTTTTTGTTGCTTCGGGTAAAATCTGATCAAAGGCAGCAAATGAGTAGTTGTATTATTGTTTTGTTAAGAACTCTTTATTGGTTGTCTGCCTTCTTCAACTGTGTATGATTGTGTTTTGTGTGATCATAATCTGCAATTCCATTTGACTATGGCCATTATTGTAGTCTAGCAATGTGGTTGAGGACTGACTAACCAAGGCCAATTAATCTTTCGCTACCTGCTAAATGTGTTGAATACTGTGAGCATGCAACACATCACAGCACTCAGCTAATAGTTTTTTAATTGCGTACATTTAACTCAAATTCGTCAATAATGTGGAAATTGGATTGGACACAAGACTGCAAGTCTTAAGCTGATGTTAGTTGCCAATAAACTTTTCAACCACAATCGATGGGACATAGTTGGAAATTAGGATGTGGGACAAAACTACAGAAGTCAGTAGAATTACTTGTAATTGAAAATAACTATATTAAGTAACCAAGGAAAAGCAATTGAAGCAAAGTTTTATCATTTCAGCGAAATGTGTTGAATACTGTGAGCATGCAACACATCACAGCACTCAGCTAATAGTTTTTTAATTGCGTACATTTAACTCAAATTCGTCAATAATGTGGAAATTGGATTGGACACAAGACTGCAAGTCTTAAGCTGATGTTAGTTGCCAATAAACTTTTCAACCACAATCGATGGGACATAGTTGGAAATTAGGATGCGGGACAAAACTACAGAAGTCAGTAGAATTACTTGTAATTGAAAATAACTATATTAAGTAACCAAGGAAAAGCAATTGAAGCAAAGTTTTATCATTTCAGCGACTTTCAGCTATTTCCTTGGGAAATTTGTAAACATTAATAATAAGGAAAAAAAGAGTGTTTGTGCAACATTTTTTATGTGCATATGAGCGTATCCTGGGTTGCTTATAATTTTTTTATAAGAAAGCTATTTCTAACATAAGTTTTTTGATGGTCTTCAATCATTGACTGCATTTAGAATTTCCCATAACTATTGTGATTAAATTTTTACTAGAAATAACTTTATTGCAACTCCAAACCATAAAATTCTATTGAAGGAAAAGTTTTATCATTTCTGCCGTGAATCACCCCAGCTATTTGCCAAGGAAATTTTCAATCATTAATAATGAAGCAAACATGACTGATTGTGCCACACTTTTCATGAGCAAGTTCTGGTTTAATTGCTTGTAATTTTCCTGTAAGGAAACTATTTCTAACATATCCATTCTCTGATAGTCTTCAGTCATTGGCTGTATTTAGAAATTCTCACCATGGACGCATGTTCTTATGAACCAAAAATTGTTCAAAATTAGATGACAAAGCAAGATAGAAAAAAAAAAAAAATTCATCACAATGTATGTATTAACTGGAGAAAATAAATAACTTACATGCTAGTTTTTCTATGGAATAGTTAAGATAGGTTAAAAGGAATTCATCAACTTTATGCATAGAGATGGAGATAGGGTTCAAACAAGCCCTTATCTTTCAGGTGTTTCACACTTTTGATGAAATGTTTCAGTGTGACAAACTCTTGGCATGACACTCCTGAGATGCACAAGTCTATTTTATGTTGTAGATCAGCACTGAATTTGCTATTTTCTGTAAGTCATTTTGTGCCTCACTAGAAATTTCTGGTATTTTTGAAATGATGCATCAAAGATACAACTGCTAAATTACTGCCCCTTGAACTCTTTGGGTTTGGGTTGGAAATCAATTGTGTCATCATCTGAGCCTCACCCTACACATAAGCAGCTCCTGTCTCTGCTCTAGCACACAAACTCTGGTAGTTTTCACATCATTAGTCTACTATTTCTCTCTCTCTTTCTCTCTCTCGCAAACGCAAACTGTTAAAGGTCAAAAAATTTATTGACATACTTGTATAGCACATAAAATTGCTTTATTGATGTTATTTTGAACATGTTCAAAAACCAATTTCGAAACTATTAAAGTTTGATACATTGTTGTTCCCACAACCTAATAGCTTAAGCTTTTAGGTGAAGTGGTCATTTAACATGTTATTAGAGCTAGTTTCCAGGAGTTCCAAAGTTCTAGCCTTGTTGCCTGCGTTCATTGTGTGGAGTTTAAAAATTATTGTATTCCTTTTAACGGGTCTTGTTTATTGTTTGTTGATCTCTCCACATGCTATTGGGCTGCATGTGCGAGGGAGTGTTGAAGCTTGATATACATTGTTGGTACTCAACCTAATAGCTTAGCTTTTGGTAAAGTGGTCATCTAACAGAAACTAAGTGCCGAAGCAATCACAGAACAACTAAACAAATCAAGCAAGCTCAAGCAAACGACAAGGTTTATAGTGGTTCGATTGCACATGACCTGCGTCCACTCCCCAAGAACTCCACATGGGAGTATTCACTGTCTCTAACACAAGCACAACACGTGCTCTCAGGCTTTCAGCACACCGACTATCAGTCCAATAAAGCATGGCTAACAAAGCCAATGGGCAAACAGTCCATGGATACTCTTCCAAGATTATAATAAGTAGATGAACAGTTAAACTTAATCTTGCAAATGTAAAATTAAATATACTGATAGAGTGGAATAGATATGTGAGTTCAGAGTAATTGAGCATTTCAACATGTGGTCAGCAATACAGCAGTAGCAACATAAGTCAACTTATGGTAGTGAGTAGATGATGAGTTGAGTTGTGCAGTAATCCAACAAACAATATTTTCTGTAGTTCTGCACTTTCTGCATAATACACGATCTCAAACAGTGATTCAGCAAAGGAACTGAGCTTTTTGATGATCACGGGCGCAAAATTTAATCTTTTCAAGACAGAGAAGCAAAATCAAGAATATCACTCAAGGTAGGGTTTGGGTGTTCTCTTTCTATCTATATTTTATTCTCTTTCAAATCACTTTTGTATCTGGGTTGTATCTTGTGTCTTTTCATTTAGGAGTCGCATGCTATGGTTATAAAGAGGGAAGTATGTTAGGGTTTGGCTAAGGTTTGACTGTTGCTTCAAAAAAATCTTCAAACAGCTTCTTCCTTTGCTTGGAGTTTCTATATTCTTCACTGCACAAAAACTCTAGCAATTAAACCAGGGCATTCAATTCAGTACAAATGAATATTTAGGGCCTCTTGCTATTCCAGAATTTGCGACACATATTTTTGAATTTAAACATTATCAAATCTAGCTCATAAATTCTTGTCTAATGTGTACCCATCATTTGTAATAATTTATAAATTAATTGCAACAATAATATTAAAAAATACCACCTGAGTCCACTCACGGGCTACTGGGCAGAATGTAAGTTTCTGTTCTGTCCACCCACGAGTCAACTCACGGTCCACTCATGCAGATAGGTTGGCTTGATAGCCTCTCATGAGTCTAATTATGCCAAGCATGAGTTGAGTCATTGTACCTAGTACCTGCCTGAAAGAAGAAACGATTGGAAAAAATATATTTCTTCATTATTTTGTTCTTATGTACAATCCAATATATAATACAATTACCTATTCTAAACAAGGAAACGATTTCCTATTGAATAATATCAAATCTCCCATAATTACCCATTTTCCTAATTTGTATTTTATTTACAAAGATTTTCGGGGTTGATATTTCTACACTCCCCCTCAAGTTGGATCATAAATATTAATCATCCCCAACTTGCTAATAAGATCATCAAAGCTTTGTCGTCCCAAGCCTTTAGTGAGGATATCTGCAGTTTGTTCCTTGGTTGGTACATAAGTCATACATATAATTCCTTCTTCAATTTTTTCTTTGATGAAGTGTCTGGCTACCTCCACATGTTTAGTCCTGTCATGTTGGACTGGATTAAGAGAGATGCTAATAGCTGCCTTATTGTCACTTTAGAGTTTGATAGGAAGGTTCACCGGTACCCGTAATTACTCCAATAGTTTTCGTAACCACAATCCTTCACAAATCCCTTGAGCGACTGCCCTGAATTCCGCTTCAACACTACTACGAACCACCACATTTTGTTTTTTGCTTCTCCAAGTCACGAGATTTCCCCAGACGAATGTACAATATCCTGTGGTGGACCTTCTATCTTCCACTGATCCTGCCCAATCTGCATCTGTAAAGATCTTTACTTTCTTGCTTTCACATTTCTTAAAGAAGAGTCCTCTTCCCGGGGATCCCTTGAGATATCTAAGGATCTTGTATACAATATCGAAGTGAACTTCCTTTGGTGAATGCATGTGTTGACTTACTACATTGATTGCAAATGCAATATCTGGTCTAGTATGTGATAGGTAGATAAGTTTGCCAACCAATCTCTGATACCTCTCCTTTTTTACTGGTTTTCCACAATCTTCTACCCTTATTACTGTTTCTATCAGGGTTTCGCTGGGTTTGCACCCTAGCATGCCAGTTTCAACTAGGAGTTCGGTAACATACTTTCGCTTAGAAACACTAATCCCCTTTTTCGTTCTTGCCACTTCCATGCCCAAAAAATACTGCATTTGTCCCAAGTCTTTTAACTTCAAATTCATTAGCCAGAACCTTCTTCAATCTCTCCATTTCTACAGTATCATCACCAGTAAGGATTATATCATCAACATACACTATTAGAATTGTTTTCTTACCTCCTTCAGACTGTTGGAAGAATAGTGTATGGTTTGATTGCCCTTGTCGATACCCTTGATTCTTTAGTACCTTTGCGAATCTGTTGAACCACGCTCTCGGAGATTGTTTGAGACCATATAACAATTTCTTTAGTTTACACACTCTGTTTTCTTCACCTGTTCTACTGAATCCTGGTGGTATAGTCATGTAAACTTCCTCTTCTAATTCTCCATTTAAGAAAGCATTTTTAATATCAAGTTGTTGTAGTGGCCAATCTAAATTGGCTGTCAGGGAGAAGAGAACCCGAACTGTATTTAAGTTTGCCACTGGTGCAAATGTCTCAGTATAGTCAATGCCATAGGTCTGTGTAAAGCCTTTTGCAACAAGTCTGGCTTTATATCTTTCAACTGTTCCATCAGATTTATATTTCACTGTGAAAACCCATTTATAACCTACTGGCTTCTTCCCTTTTGGTAGATCTGTCAACTTCCAAGTTCCATTTTTTTCTAGGGCTCGCATTTCTTCCAAGACTGCCTCTCTCCATTCTGGTATTTCTAGAGCTTCCTGAATGTTTTTTGGTACTTTCATCCTATCAAGATTAGAGACAAATGCACGATATCCTGTAGACAAGCTTTTATAAGACATGTATTTCGACCAAGGATATTGAGTGCATGACCTGGTTTGTTTTCTGATTGCAATAGGCATATTGATAACATTAGGTGCAGAATTATCAGAGGAAGACTCAATTGCTAGATTAGGATAAGTCAAGGGCTCATGATTATTCGGAGCCATCACCGGTTCCAACGCTTTTGGTGCCTCAGGTATGAGATTCTCCCTCTCCTTTGTTTTTGGCTTTCTCAGTAAACAAGTATGTCTGCGTTGTTTTATTCTCCTGCATCACCCCCTGAGGGTAAGTGTTCAGTTGTGTTTGGCAAGTCGGGAAGTAATGTAATGGAAGACTCAATAGTGGGTCAGGGAATGAAGTAACTGGAGTAACCGCAGATTCACTAGTAAAAGGATCAAAGAACCGATCTTCACTCCTCCATTTCTCCCCCTGAAGAGAGGGCTTTGAGAAATAAGGAGTGGTTTCAAAAAAGGTGACATCAAGACTAACGAACAGTCGTTTTGAGACCGGATCATAGCATTTGTAGCCTTTTTGGGTAGGTGAATAACCAATGAAGACACATTTAATGGCACGAGGATCCAATTTATCGCGATGGTGTGCATGGACATGAACAAAAGCAGTACAGCCAAAAATTTTTAGTGGGAGACTGGAAGGGAGTCGAGAGGTAGGAAAGTTTTCCTAAAATTTCTGAAGAAGAGTGACAAATGAGAGTGCTCCACTTGGCATTTGATTAATGAGATTTGTGGCTGTTAAGATGGCATCGCCCCAAAAATAATGTTTCATGTGGGTAGTAAACATTAAAGCCCGGGCTACTTCAAGTATATGTCTATTTTTGCGTTCAGCAACCCCATTTTGTTGAGGGGTATCCACACAAGAACTTTGATGAACAATCCCATGATCTTGAAGATAAGTTCCCAGGATGGTATTGAAATATTCCGTACCATTATCAGTACGTAGGATCTGAATATGAGTCTGGAACTGTGTATGAATCATGGTATGAAAATTGATAAAAATGGAGCGGACTTCAGTTTTGTCTTTCAGTAAGTAGACCCAACGAAGACGAATATGGTCATCGATAAAGGTCACAAACCATTTTGTATTGGTGCGATTTAGGGAACGTGAGGGACCCCATACATCACTGTGAAACATAGCAAATGGGCGAGATGGTTTGTATATGGATGATGGAAAAGAAGTACGACGATGTTTAGCAAGCTCACACACTTCACATTGAAACTCAGAAGCCATTTTATTTGAACAAAGAGAAGGAAACAAACGTTTTAAATATTGAAAATTGGGATGACCCATCCGTGAATGCCATTACAAAAGTTCACTATTTCTAGAAGTAGATGCAGAATCACAAATTGCAGTATTACATAGTTTATTCAAAGTTTCCTCCTCAAAGTAGTAGAGTCCCTCATACGCTTTAGCAGTGCCAATCGTCTTCCCCGATGATAGGTCCTGGAAAACACAATGGGAGGAAACAAATTTAGCGGAATAGTTTGAGTCTTTTGTTAACTGACTGATAGATAACAGATTGCACGATAACTTGGGGACATGTAAGATTGATTGTAAAGTTAAGGAATCAGATATGCGGTTACTTCCTTTTCCAGCAACTCGTGAGAGAGATCCATCTGCAATTTTCACCTTCAAATTCCCGGCATATGGGGAGTAGGATGAAAAATATTGATACGACCCAGTCATATGATCGGATGCACCCGAATCAATTATCCAAGGGCATTTGTAACAAGATTTGATTTTTAAAGCTGACAGATGATTACCTCGATGAGCCAGAGAACCAGGGGAAGACTGACTCGATGTTTGCATTGATGAAAACATTTTATATAACTGATCCAACTGTTCAGGACTGAAGACACTGCCGGATGGGGTATCATTGTTCTCTCCTTGTGATCTTTCAGTTGATCCGCCAGTGTTGGCCTGGTACCCACGATTTTTGTGGTATTGTCTCGGTTTCCAGTTTGCTGGTTTTCCATGTATCTACCGACAGGTATTTTTTGAATGAACTGTGTTTCGACAATGTTCGCACCATATTTTTCCTCTTTGTGGTCGTTGACTAGGACCTCTTGGGCCTTTTAATGCAAGAGCTGAGGCATCCGGCCCAGCATGTAGCCAATCTAATTTTTGGGCGAATCCATGTACAGCTGGGTCCAGCCCAGCGGATTCATTTTGGGGCCGCAACATCACCCGCCTCCTGTTCTCCTCCCTCCTGACCTCTGCGAAGACTTCTCGGGTTGAAGGGAGAGGTCGTCGGCCAAGGATCCGTCCCCTCACGTCGTCGAGCTCTCGATTCAGGCCGGCAAGAAACTCGAAAACCCTCTCGTTTTCGAGCCTCCTTCGGTATCGCGTGCTATCGCCGAAGCACTCCCACTCCTCATCGATGCTCAGATTGAGCTCCTGCCAGAGATGACTCATCGCCATGAAATACTCGGTAACACCTCTCTCGCCTTGCCTCATATGCCATAATCGGGTCTTGATGTCGAAGATTTGTGAGTAACTTTCGACATCGGAGTACGTCTCACGTACGGCTTCCCAGACCTCCTTCGCCGTTGGCAAAAACAAATAAATTTTTTCGATTGATGGTTGCATCGAGTTGACGAGCCAAGCCGTGACCATGGAGTTTTCAGACCTCCATCTTTGCAAGGCTACAGTGTCGGAAGGGTCTGGTTTCCTTCGCTCACCGGTAAGATAACCAAGCTTTCCTTTTCCCTCAATCACCAGTTTCATGGACTGAGCCCATTCACGGAAATTTTTTTCCGTTTAGTTTTTCCAATGAGTGGAAAGACTGTGTTATCATCGTACTCCCATTGGACGTAACCTCTGAATCGCCGGTGATGTTTGCAGAGGAGGTAGAGTCTTTGCTGTCAGCCATTGTTTAGCTGGGTTTAAGAAACCCTAGCTCTGATACCATGAAAGAAGAAACGATTGGAAAAAATATTTCTTCATTATTTTGTTCTTACGTACAATCCAATATATAATACAATTACCTATTCTAAACAAGGAAACAATTTCCTATTGAATGAAATCAAATCTCCCATAATTACCCACTTTCCTAATTTGTATTTTATTTACAAAGATATTTGGGGTTGACATTTTAACACATAGTTCACTCAAACTTGCCTCCTCAAAGTAGTAGAATCCCTCATACGCTTTAGCAGTGCTAATCGTCTTCCCTGATGATAGGTCCTGAAAGACACAATGAGAGGAAACAAATTTAGCGGAACAATTCGAGTCTTTTGTTAATTGACTGATAGATAACAGATTGCACGATAACTTGGGGACATGTAAGACTGATTGTAAAGTTAAGGAATCAGATATGCTAATACTTCCTTTTCCAACAACTGGTGAGAGAGATCCATCTGCAATTTTTACCCTCAAATTCTTGGCGTATGGTGGGTAGGATGAAAAATATTGATAAGACCCAGTCATATGATCGGATGCACCCGAATCAATTATCCAAGGACATTTGTAACAAGATGTGGTTTTTAAAGCTAACAGATGATTACCTCGATGAGCCAGGGAACCAGAGGAAGACTGACCCGATGTTTGCATTGATGAAATCATCTTATATAACTGATCCAACTGTTTAGGATTGAATGCACTGCTGGACGGGGTTTTGTTATTCTCTTCTTGTGATCTTTCAGTTGATCCGCCAGTGTTGGCCTGGTACCCACGATTTTTTTGGTATTGTCTCGATTTCCAATCTTCCGGTTTTCCATGAGTCTCCCAGCAGGTATTTTTTGAATGACCTGTTTTTCGGCAATTTCACACCATATTTTTCCTCTTTGTGGTCGTTGACTAGGTCCTCCTAGGCCTTTTAATGCAAGAGCTGAGGCATCCGACCCAACGTGTAGCCCATCTAATTTTTGGGCGGATACAGGTACAGCCGAGTTCAGCCCAGCGGATTCATTCTGAGGCCACAACATCACTCGCCTCCTGTTCTCTTCCCTACTGACCTCTGCAAAGACTTCTCGGGTTGAAGGGAGAGGTCGTCGGCCAAGGATCGGTCCCCTCACGTCGTCGAGCTCTCGATTCAGGCCGGAAAGAAACTTGAAAACCCTCTCTTTTTCGAGCCTCCTTTGGTATCGCGTGCTATTGCCGGAGCACTCCCACTCCTCGTCGATGCTCAGATTGAGCTCCTGCCAGAGATGACTCATCGCCATGAAATACTCGGTAACACCTCTCTCGCCTTGCCTCATATGCCATAATCGGGTCTTGATGTCGAAGATTTGTGAGTAACTTTCGACATCGCAGTACGTCTCACGTACGGCTTCCCAGACCTCCTTCGCCGTCGGCAAAAACAAATAAATTTTTTCGATTGATGGTTGCATCAAGTTGACGAGCCAAGCCGTGACCATGGAGTTTTCAGACCTCCATCTTTGCAAGGCTATAGTGTCGGAAGGGTCTGGTTTCCTTCGCTAACCGGTAAGATAACCAAGCTTTCCTTTTCCCTCAATCACCAGTTTCATGGACTGAGCCCATTCACGGAAATTTTTTTCCGTTTAGTTTTTCCAATGAGTGGAAAGACTGTGTTATCATTCGTACCCCCACCGGACGTAACCTCTGAGTCGCCGGTGATGTTTGCAGAGGAGGTAGAGCCTCCGCTGTCAGCCATCGTTTAGTTGGTTTAAGATACCCTAGCTCTGATACCATGAAAGAAGAAACGATTGGAAAAAATATATTTCTTCATTATTTTGTTCTTATGTACAATCCAATATATAATACAATTACCTATTCTAAACAAGGAAATGATTTCCTATTGAATAATATCAAATCTCCCATAATTACCCACTTTCCTAATTTGTATTTTATTTACAAAGATATTCGGGGTTGATATTTTAACACTGCCTGCATAAAGATCTTTAACTCAACAATCTGAAAATCATTATATAACGACAAAAATGAAAAGTAAAAATTATCAAAAAAGCTTTGGAGTCATCAAAATATCATGAAATGTGTGAGTAATACATAATCATGTAATATGACTATATTTCAACATATTCACTAGATAAGCGCAATATTCACAATATTTGCACGTATTTCAAAATTGGGCATTCATTCAAACTAGTTGCAATGCCTGGCTATTTTTTTCAAAGACCTAGATGTTACTGCAATGAGTTCTCAGTGTTTTTGGATCTTCAACATTAGTAAATGAAGTCCTGTTCAATCAAGTAATCATCCATGTGAAATGTTGCATGTTTATGGTTTTTACCTATCATATTCAAAACTTTTTTGCTGGTAGCTTATGGAGGCAGATCCACATATTAGTTTGTGTCCCCAATCCCCAATCCACTGTAGATGTATCTTTTCTTTTACAGTTAAATGGTTTAAATTTTTGTTAGAGCTTGATATACATTGTTGGCCCACAACCTAACAGCTTTAAGCTTTTAGGTAAAGTGGTAATCTAACATGGTATCAGAGTTGGTTACTAGGAGGTCTTGGGTTTTGGTCTTGTTGCCCGCAATTGTTATGTGGTGTTTAAAAAAATTATTGTATTCCCTGTTGTGGGTGTTATCTACTGTGTGTTTCTCTCCACACGCTGTTGGGCTGCACGTGCAGGGAGCGTTAAAGCTTGATATTCATTATTGGCCCACAACCTAATAGCTTAAGCTTTTTGGTGAAGGGGTAATCTGACAAATTTATTATTTTTACTACTGCCCTCCAAAAGAAAAATTCTTAGCTCCAGACCTGCTAGTTTATGTACATAACATTCACATCAAAGTAATGTTTTTTGAAAGACCTGCTAAGGATGTGAAAATGGATTTACTGAAACACAGGAAATTTGAATTATAAATGCCACTTTGTTCTGCAGGTGTGCTATGTAGTGGTTTTTAAATTATTGTTGCTGTTGTTTGTCATGCAGGAACCTCCAGTTTTTGGGAAGAAGAGCATTTTCACAGCCCGTTCATCTGGGTAATGATTGCCATTTTATTTTTACTTTCTTTCTCTTCTCCAAAACATTTTAACCTAAGCTGTATCCAACTTGGAAATTTTCAATTACTGGTAATTCTGTTCTGTGGAAAATATTGCTGGAACTTCTAGAAAGTGGATTTCCTAGAATTCTCATAGCATCTGCATTAAATTCTTTCAAATTAGAAATTTGAATTCAAGTACCAATGATAATGTTTTCCTGTCTTAAATGTCGCTGGAAAATCTGGAAAAATGGTAGCACTTCAATCCCAAGTGCATGTGGGCGTTCTCATAATATATATCACACTTGAAGAAATATAGATCCCTGGAGATTGTGGTGAAACAATCATGCATCCACGCACAGGAGCATATACCACCCTTTGTTCCATCTATGCTTCTTGTTTCATACAGCTACATGTCCAGTTCCTCTTATTTTTATTTGCCCTCAGCAAAGGTACATAGGTATAGGTTTTCTTTAACTATTAAAAAGATCATTACCGACCTTAAGTGCCGCTCGTGTGGAGTTAAGAAATCCACGAAAAAGGTACTACGTGTGCAGCTGGATTTCTTTTTTCTTCCTGGGGAGGCGGCAGGGGGGAATTGTAGGAATCTTTTCTCTCTAAAGGTTTGTGCTTCCTTCATGAGTCTCTCTTCAAGTAAGGGGCACATTAATATCAATATATCTGTACTTGTGATCGAAGTACTATATTCATGTATTCACTTATGTGTGTGTGTGTGTGTGTGTTTGTCTATTGATAATTAAACATTAGATACTTTCTATACTAAAAACGAGTGAAGCGAGTCATATGTAGAGGCTGTTGTTTCTTTTATAATCTGTCTTAATGCTTCCTTTTAAGTTTTGAAAGAAATCCTTCTAAAGTTTCTCTTTTGGTTGTCTTTTATAATTTGTCTTAATACTTCTTTTTATTTTGGAAGAAATTTTCCTGAAGTCTCTCTATAGGTGGCAAACTTCTCTGAAAATTGTTTTTACATGTGTTTATTCCATATTTTCTGCACTTCCACCTTTCCTTTGTATTTTTAAGATTTTCATTTTCTGGCAGTAATCATATGGGCAGACCCTTTCTTATTCTTTTAAATAGGATGGGACAAAGAAATCTTTAATCAGAATATTAAAGATATAATTGATGGAAATATTTTGAACAGGAAAAAGGGAAATCATGATTATTGCATATGATTTACTAGCATTTTTTCGTGTTATCAGAAAAAAAAAAAAAGGTTGTTTAAGGTGTGTTTGGCAACTTTTTGGTTTGTGCTGTTTCAGTCCATTTCTATTTATGCTACATATGGTTTGTTTGCATTTGCAAAAATGCTGAAATATATTAATGAAGGTTTCTGAAAATATGTTTTTCGTTTTGGCTACCAAACCATGTGTTAACAAACATGTTTCAAGTCATTAGGCTTTTAAGAATGTGGAAATATAAATGAAAACAGCTCAAACCACAAATTTTCCGAATGTATTGCTAGACTCAAAAAGCTTAAGATATTAGGGAATGGTCCAAAACCTTGCATACCAAATTGCAACACCTCCCCCACCCCCCCCAACCCCTTGCTGGATCTCCTCTTTCCTGGTCCCTTCCTTCCGGCTAAGTCTCATATTTTGTGAGGAGGCTGATAACCATTTATGGATGGCAGAAGACATGCAATTGTTGGCCAAAATATTAAGATCAAATGATTGAGGAATCTATTTCGCTCCTCCTTGCCTTTAGAGATAATGTTATGCACGAGACAATCTAGCACTAATAACAGACATCTTAAATGGTTCAGCTTGCATTGTCACATAGCAGTATTTACTCCTCCTGATGCAGATCTTTGTGTTTGAATTATTTATAGTTTCCTTGAGGCTTAAGGTTGATAAATTCATCTAATTTTGAACTTATCATGTTTGATTTTCTAGGGAACAAGAGCAATGGGCACAATGTGATAGTTGCTCTAAATGGCGTAGGTTGCCAGTTGATATTCTGCTCCCTCCAAAGTGGACGTGTGCTGACAACACTTGGGATCAAAGCAGGTCAGCAATTGATTTATACATTTCAGTATATTATTTGGAAGACAATAAATTTTCAGGTAAATCTTTATGCTCTATTTTGTGCCCGCAGGTGCTCATGTTCTGCACCAGATGAATTGAGCTCAAGGGAACTCGAAAATCTTCTAAGACTGAACAAGGGTATGATGCTGGAATCTGTGCACTTCTATTTGAATTGGGATTGTTCTTTAATAAAGTTCTTCCTGTTACAAATTTTTTTATTGTGCATATGTTTATTCATACAAGGACAAGGGGCATGGTGGAAAACTGTCAGTTGAATTTGTCCGTTTAAGCAATTCGATTTGGCAGTGGGTGAATAATGTCGAAGTAATTACAATTGAATGATAGAAAGTAAGATATTTTTTTGATTAATGTCACAGTAATTACAGTTGCAAAACTAAAAATAAGACAGATTGAAGAAACATGTCCTTATCTATTGGGGTACATGGTCCATCCCCTGTCAGGTTGCTGGCTCAAACTCTAGAAGAGTGTAGAGTGAGATTTGTGTTGCATAGCCTTTTTCCTCTCCCTCTCTCTCTCTCTCTCTCTCTATATATATATATATATATAGACACACACACACACACACACATGTATATATATCTCTGCTTGTTTGTGTAAAATGTACACGTAGTGCATGCTCATGTGGTCTCTGTGTGTTTCTGTAATGAAATGCAGTATGTTTGTATTTGTTTACATGCGCTCAGACACAGGTTTGCACAATTTTGCCCAAAATGAATGATTGATATAAAAGTATTGATATGCTGCTTAATTGATCTCAGTAGAGTATGTATTAAGTCTTCTTTTTTTAATTTTTCCGGAGCTTTGTGATTGTACTCATGGGTATTTGTTCTCTTTTCCCTATCCCAAAAATTGTTGCATAGAGTTCAAAAGACGGAGACTTGCAACAAGCCGTAGGCCAACCCAGGAGCATGAATCTTCGGGCCTAGAGGCTTTGGCCAATGCTGCAGTACTAGGGGACAATGTGAGTGACCCAGGTGCCACATCAGTTGCGCCCACTACCAAACACCCTAGGCATCGCCCTGGCTGTTCATGCATTGTTTGCATCCAGCCCCCCAGTGGGAAGGGGAAGCACAAGCCCACATGCACATGCAATGTGTGTATGACAGTCAAGCGACGTTTTAAAACCCTCATGATGCGGAAGAAGAAGCGTCAATCAGAACGTGAAGCTGAGATTGCTCAGAGGAATCAGCACACATGGGGTTCTAGGGATGAAGCAGACATAGACAATGCCTCCAGACATGTAACGTTGCAACTGGAGTCTTCAGAGAATGATGCCAGGTTGATAAATGAGTTGGAATCAGGGGCTCAAAGTAACAACCTGTCCAACAACGTGGGTGACTCTGGAAAGGCACAAATAGATTTGAATTGTCAGCCTGACCGGGAAGAGGAGTTGCTTGTCGGGAGAACTCGTATGAGCATGATGAGCCTTCTACAAGTGGCGAGCCTTCCTTTGGAGACATACCTGAAGCAGAATGGTCTTACAAGCTTGATTTCTGAACAAGCTAATTCAGGTTCAAACGTGTTGCCACAAGGTGCTGGAGAGAGTGAGGGACAGCCTCAGGAGGACTGCCGCCCTATTTCTACTGTTCAAGAGAGGGAGAGCGGGGGTGATGAGGGGTGTCCTGTGCCAGATCCAGGCGAGTAGGATCCCGTTTGAAGGAATTTCTCCCTTTCTTCCGCTCCACACCCCCCCCCCCCTCCCTCCTACTCCTAACCTTTCTCGGCCCTTGTTTTAACCCTTTTTTCCCACTAGCCTTTTCTTTCTATGATTACAAATTTATACGTCGTCCTTTCAGTTGGGTGGTAATGTATTTGTCAATAGTCAAAGGATGTGTCTTTTTAGTTGTCATAGAAGGTGTATTATTAGTTGTGATATAATGTGGTTCAGTGAAAAGAAAAAAAAATTGTCATAAATGTGCATTATGTTCATATGATGTTTTAATTGACGAGACATCAAAATTTTATGTCTCTAATAGAAGAATCTGTGTAGCTTGTGTGGATTCGACTCAGATGAATCATGTCAAGAAATCAAAGGACACGCAGGACAGTTGAAATTAGAAAAGCTGATGCTACAGTGATGCTAATGGTTCATTTTCATTTGTACAGACACTTTGTAGTTCCAGCCACTGAGTTCTTTTTCCATCATTCCCACTAGGTAAGTTGATTTGTATTGTCACCTTAAGCTTACAGGTTTCATTTTTTTCATTTTTGGTCGACTCTTACAAACTGCTTCTTCAATAAAAGTCTGCATGATAAGATCAGTTGCCTAAATTAAGCTGATGATTTTCTGGATGTGAAGGACGCTGTACCTTCTTTCCCCAGTCTCAAAAAACAGAAAGCTCTATTCCTAGTTTGATGCTTGACATGTATGTAAGAGGTCGAAACCTTTGATTTCTCTTTGTTGCAATGGTGCACGCAGGTAAAGTCTTACAATACTTCTTCAATTTTTTTAATATAGTTTCACCTTTTGAGTTTTTAAAAACTATCAAAGAACTCCTTGAGATTTACTTTTATTGAGAAAATGAACATTTCATTAATTAACCGTTGCTCAACCATTAAATCTAGTTAAAAACATAAATGATCTAGGGGCGGAGGACGCTGATCTGTAGATTTGGTATTGTACTAGGGGGTTCGAAGGGCTCGTTGGTGGCTAGAGTTCTTATGTAATAATAAAAAAAAAAAACATAAATGAGAAGATTACCTTTTCTTCTAAATTTGGTAAGAACGGCATAAGAAAATAATATTAATTTAATAAATCAAGTTGAAAAAATTAGTGTTAGGTGTAATTGGTTTTGGAAATTAAACTTGTAAGTGAAGTGAAGATTTGACTAGTTTGGTTAAGCCAATTGACACATGCATAAGAACGTAATTTAATTATTATTTTCAAAATTTTAGAAATATAAAAAAAATAAATAACAAAAATAATTCAAAAAAATCTTAGATAATTGTATTGTTCCCAAATATTGCTATATACATTATGTGCAAATTAAATGACTAAATTTATATTTAAAAATTAAAATATAAATTAAAAATAGGTTCGGATTGGATGACATGTCAAATTGCAAATCACCTTCGTGGTCTAGTTCAATACAATATTTAGTGATATACCGATTTAGAAAAATCAATGAATTGTCTTGATTAAAAGGTCAACTAAAATGTAAATATGAGTTATCTTTATCCATTTAACATTCTTATTCTACATATAAACGAACTAACACTTGATTTTATAATTTTAACTTATAAAGTATGAATTTTGAAATTTTAATTTAGTTTTCTTTTTTAATACTATGTTTCACAGGTAACTTGAATTTAAAAATATTGAATTATGTTTTATTTGTTGTATAATTTGTTTAGTCATTAAATTTTTAAAAAATTATATCTAACAAATATTTTGTAGCGTTATAATTATTGGGTGTCTCCTAGGACACATACCAATGGTTAAAGTTTGAGACATCCTTGTTGGAGGTCTTGGATTTGAACATTCGAAGGGATGAGAAGGGATATGGGATAGGAGATGAGCTACCTCTCTTTGTGTAACCCAAGCACAATATGAGCTTTCAATTGGCCAAAAAAGAAGAAGAAATGATTACTAGGTATTTTTATGATTTATTAGCAATTTTTATTTTCATATATTTCTTTTAGACATTTGAAATAATAATAGACTATGACAGTTATGGTGTAATCTTAAAAGGGGGGTGAATTGGGTTTTAAACTTTTTGGCTAAATTAAATTTATCATTTACTACAAATCATATCCCGTTCAAAATATAAGCATGTAATGAGTACAAACATACACATGTGGAGCATATCTCATTTAAATTAAATGTGTGTACATAAAATAATTATAACATTAAATGACAAAGCATACACGTACGGAGTTTAAAGTGCAAAAATTAAATGAGAGAGAGAGAGAGAGAGAGAGAGAGAGAGAGAGAGAGAGAGAGAGAGAGAGAGAGAGAGAGAGAGATAAAATTTGTTATCGAGATTCGGCCAATCTTGCCTACATCCTTGCCTTGGGGAAAGTCTCAAAGATTCCACTAACCTGCTCACTTAAACGGGCAGAGTAGAAGCCGTTTACACTTCTTCTTATGGGCCGGAGTCTCCCCAACTCACTTACTGGGCGGAACCAAATCGGTTCTCCTTATGGGGCGGAGTCTCCCCAGTTCTATCACTAGGTTAAGCCAAACTGGTTCCTCTTTACGAGTTGGAGTCTTCCCAGTTCAATTACCAAGTTGAGCCAAAATGGTTCCTTTTTATGGGGCGAAGTCTCATCAATTCAATTACCAAGTTGAGCCAAAATGGTTCCTCTTTACGGGGCGGAGTCTCCTCAGCTCAATTACCAGGCTGAGCCAAACTGGTACATAAAATAATTTTTGTACAAAGAAATGCTTCTGAAAAAGTTAAGTTATACACATTGAAATCTAAATGCACTCTTATATGATTTAAACAATGAAGCTCAATAGAGTGTGATTGTCCACTCAAAATATTTTTCAAATAGAAGTGTATGAGAATTTTGACCTTTGATACATAAAAGCACAAGTAGGCTCACAAGCAATATATATATATATGGATGTAAGATATATGCTCAAGCCATGCTTGGATGACAAAGAGATTTCTCCAAAAATAATTTTTTCAAAAGAAGAGTAAGGGAGAAATTTGATCTTTGTAAAACAATAAAAGAAGAGGACTTCAAGCAATATATATGAAAAATATAAGCTCAAGCCTCTTCAAATATAACCCCAAAAATATTTTCCACAAAAATGATTTTCAAGAAGGAGTAGGAGAAATATTACCTTTGAAAGTACAAAAGAAGATGGTCATCAAGCAATATATATGTATGATATATGCTCAAGCTTCTTCACAAAAAAACCCCAAGAGTATTTTCTCCCAAAATAATTTTCAAATAAAAGAAGAGCAGGAGAAAAAAAATGAGAATTTAAGAGAACAAATGGGGTATGGAAATGGGAGAGAATCACAAAAATATTTAACTAACCTTCCAACATGATTTTCTAACCTTTTCAAGGTGTTTAAGGTTTGTGTTTATAGGCAAAAACCATTTCTAACCGTTATATGACCGTTGGGGGAAGATTACATTATTTTATTTTGAAATGTAGCCGTCTTATAATCGTTATCGTTCTGACATCGTACAAAACTGTCTATTATTTTTCTGGGCTCTCCCAAACCGTCGACTGTTTTTTCCTGAAAGTATTCAGCATGAAAAGAATTTTCTATTGTAGATATCTTTCAGTATTTTGGTCATAACTTTTTCTATATGACTCCAAATTGGACGTTCTTAGTATCAAAAGAAAGCTAAGAGAAAATCCCACAACTTTCATGTTGGATACTTTTAAGATAAGAAGTTATGTATTAAAAAAAATGCTCATTTCTATAGTCTAGTCGACTGGCTAGTTGACCGACCCCTTTGTAAAAATTAGTTTTTGCCTTCTTTTATCTTCAAAACCATTTAAAACCTTTTGGTATAATTTGAACTTTGAATAAAAAGGTTTTTCATGAAAGATCGTGGTTCCTAAGGTCAATTTAAGGTCAGGTAGAGCTTCAATTTAAATCAGATGATATGCATGCACAATTGAAACCTAATTTACTATTACAACTTCAAAATAAATAAAATTTTCATGCTTTGCTCCTTTACAATTCCATGGAATACGCCAATTGGTGTGCTAGTTTAGGTGCTCTTTACGGCTTCGATTCTGCATCCGTTACTTGTGCTTACAGACATGTAAACCTGCTCACATTTAATACACAAGTGAGATGCTATGGTTTGTCATAATTAAAAGACTCAAAAAGTCAACATACTACTTTTATTTTGTTGATGTTAATTATTTGATCCAAACTGATTGAATTGGTTGGAGTGGTCATTTCGAGAATTGATTTTATCTTTGATTCACTTAATCAGTTTTCAAAACATCATGTGAGCTAATTTTCTCAATTTAATTAATCAAATTGATGTTATTTCAAATTATCATTCTATAAGGGGTAAAATTTATTAATTTATTTTTATATAAATGTAACGATTGACTAATAATCAACTAATGGAAGATTTATTTGTTAATAAAATTAAACTTCAAGGGATTTTTTGGTAGTCTTTGAAAATTTAGGAGATGGAGTGTTGTATTTAAAAAAAATCAGGAGGTGTTGTTAAATTTTACCCTATTTTGTAACAAAAAGGAGAGATTATAGCAATTAGGGAGAAATGTATACAGTGTACTCACAATTAGTAATAATTAAATATTTAAATAAAAATAAGGGTAAAAGATCTTCCCTGAGGTTTGACAAAAAGACAAAGACCTGATATGAGATTTCAAAAATTCTATTGACCTCCCTACAGATTTCAAGAATGTCACTTACCTTTTCTGAGGTTTGCCAAAAAGATACGAACCCCCCCCCCCTGGGGCGGCAAAAAAAAAAAACTTGTCTTTTGCAAAATATAAAAGTAGAATTGTGTCTTTTTGACAAACCTTAGGGAAGATCTTTGAAATTCTTGAAACTTCATGAGAGGTTTCTGAAATTTTTGAAACCTTAAGGTAGATCAGCGTCTTTTTGCACCTGAGGGAAGAGTCAATGTCTTTTGCCCTAAAAATAATGAATAATTAAAAAATAAAAGTAAATTAGTAATTGGATGTGAGTACTGAGTAATTAAATGTAATGTTTAATTAAATATTATATTTAAATAAAACTTTTAATTATTAAATTAGTAAATAAAGATTAACAAACATTTTTTTTTTTTTACAATTAACGAGAATTATTCTTCGATAAATATAGTCAAAAACTTGACCGGTGCAAACTGCAAGTGCACAGTATCGTAATTTTGTAATATAATGATGTGTAGAGTATCGTCCTCAGGGATTGATGTCTTAATTTTACCAAGTACCGAAATTTTACTAACCTTGATTTTATTTAGAAAAATTAATAATTTTAGACTGCGAAATTTAAACAAAGCTACTTTAAATAAACTATTCAGAAGAATTTAAAACTGGATACCGCGTGTCAAATTGATGATGGTGAAAACTTTTAGGAAACCGATTTCACCTAGTTTCGCACTATGCTTTACTCATTTAGCTAATTTAACTTCGTTTTCTCTATTTGTTAGTAAATCGCCAATTTTTTTCCAAAAGCCTCTTTCGATAGTCAATCGGAACCTATTCTTGTTTATTATTTAACATAAGAGTATGCAAATTAATAACACAAGAACGCAGTAAGACCCTCGATTTTTAATGCTACGTAGGTTCATTCAAGTCTTTCGATCTCTATATTTACCTATGCTGAATTATCCAAGATCTATCCTATAATCCCCCCTTTCGGTAGCAAATCACAAGACTAAAATCATTTAATTAATGACCAGTTAATTAAAAGCATTAGACACAGAATAATTCAAACAAACATTAATGAAAACTACTTCAGATTAGCATCAAAGAGCAAGCATAGTTCGAAACTGGCTACATTGTTCTCCTAGAATTCAAAAATTTAGTTCATTCCGAAAATTAAATCCAACATTACAGATTTCACCATATTTTCTTCAATTTGGAGTGTACGGAAAAGATCAACACTCGCCACACCGCCGTCGCGTGTTACGAACACCCCGAACACCGCCGTTGTTCGCCGCCTTCCGATTCTGAAAAGATAGTATTTTTTTCGTGCTTCCAACTCTCCTTTGCTCGCTGTGTGTGTATCTTTGTAGCACCCCCAAAAGAAAACCACAAGAAAGCTCCCCAAAAAATAATTTTTCCAAGAAACTTTATGTGGTTTGGCCTCCCTTGTGTTTCTCCCCAAGAAAAATCTTTTTTTTTTTTCTCCTATGGTGCGGCCTCTCTCCCTCCAGCCCCAGCACAGGCTGCTCTCTCCTTCCTCTCTTCTTGCACATGGCTCCCTCCACAAGGAAACCCTCCTTTGACTTTTCCAATTCCTTTCCTTTTTGTCCTCTCTTTCTTTGCTTTTCTTTCCTTTCTTTTTTTCTTTCCATTCTTTTGTCTTTCCTTTGTATGTAACCAGCACCTCACCTTCTGAGATGACACGGCTGCATGGCCGGGTCACATCTCATTTTTTGATTTTTTAATTTTCTTTTTTTTTCAAAGGTACATGAACTGCCCTCCTCTTTCAAGCCCACTTTCGACCCTCTTATAGCTCATAACTTTCAAAGCTTAAAACACAAAAGATGTAGAACTCTTTTTTAGCTTTTCTCATAATTTTGAATTAGTTTGATCGGAGCTCGAATGAGAAAGTTACGCCAAGATTACGAAGAATTGTCTAAATAATCCATAAAACAGCGTATGCTAACTTCACGTCTGATTTCGGCCTTGATGCTGCCAGTATTTTGCAAAACACAAAACACGAAAATTGTAGATTGTTTTCTTATCTTTCTACGGCATCTTGAATCATATGAATCAGAGGTTGGATGAGAGAGTTACGCATAGATTGCAAAGTACCGTCGATTTTTTTAGCTTCCAACAATTGCTCTGCAAAAAAAAAAAAAAAAACCAAAATTTCATACATTACTCAATAAAACCCAAATTTTATAAATAGAACACAATGTTAGAATATTGAGAGTAATTAGGCATTTAAATACAAAATATCATTCGCAATGTATGAATTAAAGCACCTAATTACGCAATTTAAGCGCGTAATCATATGACAAACTTACAATTTATTAATAATATTAATTTAACTACATGTGCATTAATTTCTTATATTTTTAATATCATGTTTGATATACCCCAAATATATCACCTATGTCACACCCCGAACCCACCAAGTGGGGCCCGGGGTGTGATGTGATCCAATCACTTGTGTCTAATACTATAACCTCAATCACACAGCGGAAAAATAAATAAACATCCATAATAATATACCAGAGTTCTATATAAACATTCCAAAATTTTCCCAACATCCAGGTGCCATATATATTCATCTCATAAAACTAAAAACATAAACTCAAAAAATACCTCGAAGATCTGTACCCTCTCACAAAAATGCTATGCCAACAAACCCGGTCCCGAGCTCGCTAAGCTCGATCACACGGAGGTCCTGAAAAAGATGAATTGTATAACAGGTGAGACACATCTCAGTAAGACGGAATAGATTAATACTAGTGTGTGACTATCATGATTTTAGTCTATACAAAATATCATCAGTTGTTAATTAACCATAGTTATAAAACCATTGTTAGCCCATACTCTCTCTCTCTCTCTCTCTCTCTCTCTCTCTCTCTCTCTCACACACACACACACACACACACACACACACAAAATTATTTATAAGTGAAAGTTTTTGAGGATAGGGAAGATTTCACGCCCATACATGTACCTTCTCTCTGCTCTAAACCATTACAACTATCGGGGCACTCACCTTACTCAGTAAGCCATCAGGGTTATGTTTATAAGTGAAGTCTCCGAGAATAGGGAATATTACACGCCCATACATGTAACTTCCCTCTGCTCTGGCACCAGACTGTAATTACCAGGGCACTCGCCTTTCTCAGCAAGCTCTAGAGAGGAGAGTTTATTTCACTTCAAATACATATATTACTACCATATTTAATACATTTAATACGTTGTTACTTTACTCTGTATGAAATTATCTCTGTAAAACCCAACTCTTCATAATCTTTGTCTTTCAAATATTACCAAGCTCTTCATATGCTTTGTTTTCATATACTTTACGCTGTTCTCTTATCACATACTCTGTTTTCAAATTTCACATCCTCTGTTTTCATATATTCTGTATTCACATACACTGTTATGTATTTACATGCATTGTTCTATTATACTCGGGTTAAATCTACATATATGAATTTAGAACTTACTTTAAGATGGATAAAAATCGACATGCTTCCCCCCATGACAGGTTGTGCGACCCGTAGGCTGGACTTAACCGTGGTCGGTCCACTAGAGTTAAATCAATTCCCAACTCTTCATTCTGCTAGTCCGATTGGCTTTCCTATGATGGTCTAAATTTCAGGGGGAACTCTACCCTTCACAGTTCAATGAACTATTCAATACCAACTCTCTCTCTCTAAGACTTGTGGTTGCACTAAGCTCTCCATAACTCTCGCAATGGTACCATGCGTACTATGGTCCACTGGAGTTCTCAAACCATACCTTGCAATTTAACATTAATATTCTGCCATGAATAAACAATTCCAAATGTAGTATAATCCCAACACATTTCAGTATTTCCACATGTTATACATATTTCATAACTCAACACAATATTTTCATTTTTCCTCATGCCACACAATTTGAATAATACACATATTTATATAACTATTGAAATAATAAGTCAATTCATGTTCATTATCTACTTTACTGAAAATATCGGTTAAATTATCTTCATAATTTATCATATACTCAAAATAAGCGTTAATAAGCAAAACTGAGATAATTAACCCTACTCACCTTGACCAATTTTTAGAAAATGTAAAACAATTCCGACCAATCATTTCAACCAGTCAAATTATCTAGAGAATCCATTACTTAAATCCTGTAGCCTTTTTCTTTATTTTAATCGGTTCATTTTCGAAAATAATAGCTATTAACTCGACCCTAGGCTCAAAAACCTCATTTTAAACGGTTGGCTCCATGGACTAAGCCCAAGTAAGAAATCTCCTGTCAAGAGACCACACATCATTACTTTGGATCAGATCATCACCCGAATCAAACACAACTAGGCTCCATAAAAGCCTAACACGAACAACTTTTGAACTTTGGGGGGGGGGGGGAACTAATATACCCCAAATATTTCACCTACCCTAAAGAGAAGGCAAGTGCCCAACATTAATGGGGGAAATCACCTACCAAGTCAATTGCTCGACCATAGCCATTAACGCCGGCCATATATTGACCGAAGTGATCCACGCCAAGCGCTATAAATGACATAACTACCAGGGTCAAACCTGGCCAGTATAAAAGGGGTACTATGGAGAGGTTAAGATATCTCATTCTAACCCAATTTCACTGTTTCTTATAACCTTTCTAAAGCACTCCCTTACTTAGGCATTGGAGAGATCCCCGGAGTACACCCTAGGTCTTCCAAGCAACGTTTGTTTTCGTCCTTTTCAGGTGATCGGGATCGGAAAGCTTGCTGGAGGTCAAATCGACATTTTTGGCAGCAACAATATTTATGATAAGTAAGACCCACTAGCTTACAAACTCGTGAGCTCTTCCTCCCTTGTCCCATCCATCCCCAAATGGAGCCTTAGAATGCAATTAGGCAACATGCCTTTTCTTCATATTGTTGACTTTTTGAGTCTGATCGCTGTTTTGATGTTGACAAAACATAAGTTTCTTATATGTGTATTTAGCATGTGAACATGTTCATATTTCAGCTCCACATAAGGACAAGGGGAATGGAAGCCTGAAGGACTTAAACCTTATACTCCTGACGTATTACATAGGAAAATGAAGAGCAAAGAAGAGAAGACATGTATTTTAATTTTTAATGCATTTAGGTTTATGGTTTATAATAATGCATGCCTTAGATGATGTGGTTAAATGCTCAGAATTATAGTAAACAGACCTTAGGGACTAACACTCTCATAGAAAGCTTTTTGCATAAACACACCAAGGCTTTAGAAATATTTTAAAAAATAAAATTTGGGCTCAAAATAATTTTTACAAAGACCTCGGTCGTCCGACCCTTTCATGTTTTAAACATCTCAGTCGACCGTCCGAAGGACTTAAACCTTATACTCCTGACGTATTACATAGGAAAATGAAGAGCAAAGAAGAGAAGGCATGTATTTTAATATTTAATGCATTTAGGTTTATGGTTTATAATAATGCATGCCTTAGATGATGTGGTTAAATGCTCAGAATGACAGTAAACAGACCTTAGGGACCAACACTCTCATAGAAAGCTTTTTGTATAAAATATTAAGCTCACACCAAGGCTTTGAAAATATTTTAAAAAATAAAATTTGGACTAAAAATAATTTTTACAAAGACCTCGGTCATCCGACCCTTTCATGTTTTAAACACCTCAGTCAACCGACCTTGCCTTAAGGCTAAAAATGTATTTTTTCTAAGCCCGGTCGATCGAGCCTAAATATGCTGCACATGCTCAGTTGACCAACCTTTATATTTTGGCCTATTGAGTAGTCCTAGCCGACCGACCTTTTAGCCTTAGAATGGCTTAGTCGACCGACACTGTTCACTCAGCGGACCTGTCATTAAGACAGCTGACTGAGTATCGGTCTTTTGCAAATTGGCCAATGGTTAGCCGACCAATCATTTTCTCAATTGATCGTAGCCCTTAAAAATTCAAATTTTGGCTTAAGATAAGCCGACCGGCACCTTCGCTAGTCGATCGACCCTCTTGGGTTGCCCTATTTTTTCAGCGCTAAAAACATGATTAATTTTAATTAAACAAATTTAAAATGTCCTCCGTGTCCCCAAATGGTCATATTTTCAGAAACTCTATATATACCCCTTTTATTAGCTCAATTAGCAAGCAGATTAGCCTAAAAATCCTCTCAAATATTTTGTATTTAAATTGTTACTCTCTTTTCCTTTTCTTTGAAAAATATTTTTGAAAGAGAGCATTGTTTATTTCTCACATTCTTCTTTAGCAAATTCATTGCTCTAGAAGTTTGTAGAAGAATCATTCTAGTGGGCATATTTCTTAGCATTTGAAAGCATTTACGTACTCTCACTCAGACTTTATCTTGAAAATCATTTTTTAAGAGTAAGCATATAGTTTCTCCTACATATTTTTCTTGATAAATATTTTTGGGGAAACTTCATATAGCTTGTGAATCTTGGTGCACATCTATTGCAAAATCAAAAGGCTCATTTGTGTTTGTTTGTAAAATTATTTTTGAGCCAAAAACCCTAGCTTTTTTGAACAAAATTTTTGAATATTGTTTTTGAAGAAAGTATTTGAGATTTTAAGATCTTTGAAAGCTTATTGTGCACCTAATTTTTTTTATCAAAGATCATATACATCTCTTTGGGTAAAAACCATTTGAAAGCAAAACCCTAAGTTCTCTTACACTCTTATTGAAAAATATTTTTGGAGAAATATTTATTGGGGTTAAATCTTTGAAACTTTTATTATACACATTTTATTCAAATATTGCTTAAAGTTTATTAAGAAAATATCATACTCTACTGAGCATAAATCATATCATCTGAGAGTGCATTTTAGAGCTTCAATTTGTACTCATATGCTTTTGTAGAACTATATCTTTGTACACAAAAATTATTATCTTTGTATTCCAGGTGTGGCCTGAAGAGGAATATACCATCCTATAAGGTGTACCGGTTTGGCTCTAACCTGGTTAGGTGAGTTGAGGAGACTCTGTCTCGTAAGGAGAAATAGGTTGTGGCTCAGCCTTGTAATTGAGTTGAGGTGACTCTGCCTTGTAAGGAGAATTGGTTGTGGCTCAGCCCCGTAATTGAGCTGAGGAGACTCCACCTCGTAAGGAGAACTAGTTGTGGCTCAGCCCCATAATTGAGCTAAGGAGACTCTGCCTCGTAAGGAGTATTGTAAACGATGTCACTCTGCTTGGTTAAGTGAGCAAATAGTGGAATCCTCTTGCTGGTTAGCTTGAGGTGAGGACATAGGTAGGATTGACTGAACCTCGATAAAAATAATTGTCTTATTCTCTTCCCTATACTATTTACTTTCCAGCACGTGCATGTCTATATTTAAATTGTTGTGTATGATTTAAATATTTGCATATCTCAATATCTATGGAATTGGTAATTGCTTAGATAGATCCTAAGTTGTGAAATACTGACTGTGGTTTTAAATTGAACACACCTAGCCTAGGAAGAATTTTTTAAATACCCAATTCACCCCCTCTTGGGAATACACCATTCATATCAATTGGTATCAAAGCCTTGTTGCAAAAAGCTTAACCGCTTATGTTAAAGATCGCAATGACTCAAATTGGTGTATCCACATTCAGTGATGGACAATCTCTTACCAGGCCTACATTATTCTATAGGGTCGATTACACCGCCTAGAAGTTAAGGATGAGCATATTTATAAAATCTATGGATTGGAGGGTCTGGCAGGTGATTGCTAAAGGAAATTGTGCTCCTGTAAATAAAAATGATTTTGATTTAATTAATTCTATTGCCATGGATATATTTTACTATGCTTTAGAGTATAATATCCTTCATGAGATCATGACCTGCAATAGTGCAAAAAAAATGTGGGAAGAGTTCGAAAAGAGATATGGAGTGTCTAATAAAGAAGAGACCGCCACTCCAAATTATGGGAAAATAGCTTTAGCAGATGAAGAGGTATATGATTCTCACTCTGTATTTGTTGATTATTCTCGTGCTGATTGTGTTATATCATGTGATGAATCATCTGATGCCTCCTGTGAAAATTCTTCTAAATCTTGTGATAAATATTGTAATAAATCTGATAGTGAATCATGTAGTGTATATGATGCTAAAATTATGCCATCTTATGAGAATCCTTGAAAGAAATTTATTAATGCTCATAAGATTACCACCAAGATGTCTAAGCAGAAAATCTTTTTGAAAAACAAGAGTAAAAGGTTAGCAAAACAATTAGAAGATCTAAAAGAAAATCATGCTATCCTTGAGAATAAAAAGATTAAGAAAATACTGAAAATTATCTGCCTGGAGGGAGAGATGGGAGATGACTCAGGATGTTCATCAAAAGCTAAAAATGAAAAGAATAATCATGATAAACCCTTAGAAGTTAAAAAGAAAAATCTTTTCAAAAAGGCTTCGTATTCAACTTATAAATCCCATCGTCATGCTTCTTCTAGTAGAAATAGAACAAATAAGTATAACCTTTCACGTACATATAAAACTTGCTTATACATTGGAAAGAAAGGGAACATTAGATACACGTGTAAATTTAGAGGTGCTAGAGGCAAAGACTAGAAAAATGGCATGGACAATTAGGAAAGCAAACCCCTCAGAACCAAAGGAAAAATGGGTTCCAATAGGTATTACATAATCACATTATTCTTCCTTAGAACTTAGGATTAGTTAGAATAAGAGGTTGTGATGACTATAGGCTCAGGAAGTGATGTGTGCTTAAAATGTCAAATCTTAGTATATGCATTCACTATACGATATTGTTATACTAAGAACCATCAGAAAATCAAGCCAATAAGAAAATTCAAGTAAGATATCCAATTTGAACTTAATGTATATATAATGGTTGGTTACAATATGAGATTGTTGATTACAACGTGCAAGCTTTGAACTGAAAAGGAATGAGTTAATATTTGCTTAAATGAGACGCTGGTCTCACCATCACTCATTTCATTCCTTTGAAATGTTCAAAGTAAAGGTTGAGAGCATATCTAGCTAAAATATCTAGAACCTTATTTTTCTGAGATGAAAACCTTAGATCATTATCTTATATAATATCTCAAAAGCATGCTGGAATAAAATCCACTTCCAAATGGACAAAAGCATCTCTGCTTGCTTAATAACTCTTAATGCTTAACTCATGCTCAAATATGAATTCCTCGAGTTAAGCTTATTTTGTCCATCGCACATAATTGAGTTTCAGGGGTCCATCTCATACTATACATCATCTTACCCTAAACTAATTTTTGAATATAAAAGTCTAAATCAAAATATTAGTCATCACTCTAGACATAAGCACTATTAATCATAAATTCCTTATTCTGCCGGTGCTTATTGAAAATCATCCTTTCTCCATCTGATTAGGGGCATTCTCTAAGGGATTCAAATTGTATATCAAGTCATATTAAGATATTCCCTTTGAGCTTTAAAATATAAAAACCCTCTATTTTGGTTCACCATCTCCTCCATAGGAACTCTTTACTGAATCATGATCATATCTGGTAAAGATTCATTCTTTCATTGGTTTGTATCCTTATTCTAAATTATGATCATATCTGAAAAGGATACTTTCCAATCTCAAAAGAGCATTGTTAAAAAATATTCATATACTCCTTGGTGCTCATCATCTAAATAGTCTGGACATATTCACTTGAACAAACATATCTTGAATATGGTCCATTCGTAATCCTCCTAAGTACTCTTCTGAACTTAATGCATGATTTAATCTTTAAGATTATTTATTCAAATTCCTTTCATAAGCTCTCAAACTTTAAGTCAAATCATTTAGAGCTTTGCATCCTTAAAATGGTATTGAATGACCAAGATGATTGCATTAGGTTTCAATTTAGAATAAGACATAAAGTTTAGAGAAACCTATGCACGAGAAGTTAAATCGAAAGCCATTCATACTTGCGCCTCTCACACGCATTGAGATTCATATGAAAAGAGGCTAAATAGGATTTATTCATTGAAGGAATATTGATTGTGACTTTTTGGTCCATTAAAGCCTATACATCTAGAGTTAAGTTTAAATCATTGAAAATTTAGGGCCTTGGCTAAATTACTTGATGAATGAAAAAGGCATAAAATGAGTATAACGCATATCTTAGGGGGAGCATTATCTTCATAGTTCTATAAATTAAATGCTCTCATATTCATATTTTATGATCATAAGCCTTTACGTGGACAACATTGCAGATTATTATTCATAATGTATTGAACAATTAAATATATTTGATGGATGGTTTATTTGTTTTATGAACTATTATTGACTACTGTTTTGCATGCTTAATCTAGAACGCCAACTGCATGGCTGATGCAGTATTGTGAAATGCATGTTGGTGGTTGATATTAGGAGTGCATGCTAATTGAACTGAATGCCACCTACATGGCTGATGCAGTGACTTGTGAATTGCATGCTGTAGAAACTTCTAGGATATTTGGTGCACGTGTTTTTGATATACAGGTTTGTAAAAATGTTCTATTTACAGACGGCATGCTGCCTAAATTTCGTTATATTTTTACCAAAATGATCAAAATCCATAAACCATGTGCCTAAATAATTATGATTTCATGCATGCTTTTATGTCCTACGTAATTATTACATAACTATCTGAGTATAGCCTTGTTGGCTATCAAGTGCTAAATTGAATGCAAAATGCAGTAAGCATGTGCTGAACCGTTATAATATGTTGCATGCTGGACTTTATTTTAAAGGATGACAGTGCAGTGAATGGATATCTAATCTTCATATTTAGATTGAAAATGCATGCATAAGAACATATATAGGAGAGCTGAGCTCCATCCCTATGGTATGCATCATACATGTTTAACTTTTTGAATATTGAGGATCTTATGAACACCCTGAACATCATATCCAACTCGTAAAGCTGTATGATTAGATATGGATTGTTCTCGGTAATGTGCAATATAGTATGCCTTAATATCTATATTTCTGATGCATTTGTGGCCTATAGGGACAACTATACTGATCAGGTGATAAATATAACTAATAAATATAGTTTGTTTAAGTGATTTAAGATGATAGCTTATATTGATTAGTATTCTTAATGAAATTAATCATTGGGTAGTATAAGCAGTTCATTGCATCTAAGCTATAATTCAAATTGAAAGGGGGAGCATCTAAAATTCCATCTTATTATGCTCACCAACACTTTTGGCTTAGATCTGTTTTGAATTCATTGTGGCATGTGCTTAAATGTGATGATTTTATTGAAAATATTAATTTGAAATATGTTGATTAGCCACAATCATATATGTAGCCATATGATCTTGATTTAAATTGCAACATCCTTAGGATCTATATGGTTTTATTTTTCTAGTCATATTTTGATTTTGGACATAAATAACTACAAGAAAAATTGTGTTTGCATGATCTATAATGTAAGAAATCGACCTGAGAAATGTGGATTAAATAAATAAGAAAAGAGAAGGGAAATTAAAAAGGAAAAATCAGTAGGGTTCGTTTAGACGAGGCTCCTTCTTTTGTCGACAAAGTCCCTTCTACAGCTCGGCAACAAAATTCAGAGGTTTGTCGGCGAGTGAATGCTGAGAAATTTTGGGAATTCTGAAATCTTAGGCTCGTCGACGAGGCTAACTCCGTCGTCGACGAACTTCCTTCTTATGTGTTAGCTTTACCGTGATCCCAAGAGGGGGGTGAATTGGTATTTTTAGAATTAATGCTCTAGGTCAGTATCCTAACAGCAATATATTCACAACCCTAAAGTCAATCTAGTGCAAGTAAAATAAATCAATTGTAATATGTAGCAGAAATTAAATAATTCAATTTAATCAACTAAGCATGCACCAGAAAGCAATAAAGAGAAGTGATACGTAGAAGTATTATCGAGGTTCGGCAAATTGCCTACATCCCCGCCTTAGCTAACAAGTACAGAGATTACCACTATAATGCTCACTTAAACGGGTGGAGCGGCACCTAAACTGTAACGACCTACTTAATTAATTGATTTTTTTTCCATAATAGCAATTAACATACTCTGATACCATCGTGTTAACCTAAGCAGCGAGAAGCAGAATCATATAAACATAACCTAAACCATTACATTCAATACTAGAGTTCTGAAATGTTTTGCAATATATACAACATAACTGTATCCCCAAAAATGCCCTCAACTAGCTAGGGCTACACAAAATCATTCCCAAAAATGATACTCACTCTCTGATGGGGCACTACAGACGCCCTCTATTTGCGAGCCTGATCCGCTCGCCTACCCGGATCACCTGAAAAATATTGCAACACTGGGATGAGCCAACGCTCAGTAAGAGAAAATATGCTATTACTAGTGTGTGGCAAATAAGCTACTATATATCATGAAATTTGTTTCATATAAACATGAATAACTGAGTACAAAAGTACAGTACAAATAATAAAGCACACCACCCCTTTTCCCTATTGCTTAACATATTAGTATTATGGTTATAATTCAAAATACTTATAGTGTACATAAGTAGAGTCCCTGTTTCTGTAAATCCGTACGTATGTGATAATAATTGAAACTGTTCCCTGTGGCTATCTGTGTCATGACATGCCCCTCATGACGAGGTTGTGTGGCCCGTAGGCTGGATTTACCCTGACTGGCAATAAATCACTGAACTCTGTCAGTCGACCTGCCCACCTCAACCCATATCTGGATGGGGAGCCTAACCTCTTCAAGGGCCTAGGTGGTCGACTTTACCACGTGTATCTGAATAGGTGGTTGCACTCGTAAAGTAACATAGTATCTGTAGCAACGGTACCGTGCTCTGTAACTGCAAGTCCAACAGGGTCTGATATCATATAATATATTTCTATACATAACTAACTGATTTACCATGATTCTGAAGTACTGAAATAACCATGATGCTGCATAATGTACTAAAATCTGAATAATCATAACATGGAATTGCATATTCGCAATACTGGAATTCGTATAATCATGGTACTGAGATTCATAAAATCATGGTACTGAAATATCGTCAAATCATGGTACTGAAATCCATAAGATCATGATGCTGAAGTTCGTATAACCATAATACTAAAATTCATAAAATCAAGAAACTAAATTCGTAAAACATATCCCCGTACCATATACATAATCACAAGCCACACGATACTAAAATACGTAATTTTTCGTAAATAAATAAATTGTATAATATTTAGAAATTTCCTAGCATAGCATATTTCCTTTACCTTAACTTCGAAAAGCCCCTACTGTACTTTAGCCCGACACTCGCAGGGCCTCCTACAAAACACCCTGAAACCAATATTTGTCAGAACTAAACATCAATATTTTCCTACCTACATTATTTCCTATAGCTGCCATGAGGCTAAAAAGTGGCTAAAAGGGCTTACCCTGAATTTGGGATGATTTCCAACTCTGATTTCCCGCGATCCACTCCAGTAGAAGCGTAGAGAACTCTGCCAGGAGCATCGTGGTAGCTTCGGATCGTCAATCCGGCGATTGGTGGGGCCGAAAATGAAGAGAGAAGGGAGAGAGAGACGTAGGAGAGAGAGAGAGAGAGAGAGCGGCGAGAGAAAATGAGAAATATCTCGGTTTCCCGCCTTTTATAGGGCCAGGTTCATCGACGAGCCCTTCACAAAATTCGTCGACGAGACCCTGTGTTCGTCGACAAAATTCAGAGCACCCCGAACCGTCTCTCGGTATTTTCTCGTTGACGAAACCCTGTGTTCATAGATGAAATTTTGAAGACCTTCGTCGACGAGACCCTGTGTTCGTCGACGAAGCCTGGCAAAATTATGAAATTATGATTATTTAATATTTTCTCCAAATTACAACGTCGTCGACGAACGCGAAGCGTTCATCGACAAAGTCTACGGCCTCCTTCTATTTCTATTTCTATTTTCTCTCCCTCTTATTATTAAAAACGCTATTATTCTTCGAGTCACTACATAAACAACCAGGTCAATTAGCACATGGCTGACCTTAACCTTTACACACAATCCTTACTAGGCTGGATTACCGCCCTCTCAAGCTATACCTGGAATACAATAGTATTTTCTCAATCAACTGGTACAGTGATTATGCTTTCATGTAAAGCAGGTGTGTACCCCATACGTGCAGTCACATACACATAAATGATATGAATATAATATAAGCTCAGTGATGCAAATAGTTGTGCTATCAACACTCAATATGGTATAATCAGTGAAATGTTCAAAAGTGTTCAATACAAGCAATATCTTGGAATTTAAGCAAAACACGGTTCAATAGCAAATCAATATTCCAAAGATATCAATCAAATATTCAAACTAGTTCAAGAAGATTTTCTTCAATGAAATAAGCACACTACTAGTTTGAAAATATTTTTCTTATTGAAAATATCTTTGCACAACAAAAATCAAAACTATTGGACACTTGCAATAACAATGCAAATATCCTAAGCTTACTAGTTTATCACAACACAAGACTTATAATATTAAAATCTGTGGGATAAACCTAAGCTAAACTCCCCAAAAATAATATCACAATCAAACACACAAATGGGAGTTTCTAGCAAAGTCTAGCAATCACAAGTACTCTAAATATGCTCTCACAATCTCAGAATGTATCAAGGAAATGAAAATTTGAGACTATTTGGACAAAGAGAGTATTTTCAAAAGAGAGAATTTTTGGCTAATGAAATTGCTAATCCTTCCAAATGAGCCTATATTTATAGGCAAGGGTAAAATTATAACCGTTTGGGATTCGTTGGGAATTCTTAGAAAAGTTTCAAATTGTTTAAACACAATTAACCCAACTTAACCCGTATTTACCTCAATTAAAAAAATTTTAACCCGACGAGGTTCGGTCGCTCGAACAGACACAATAATAAAAGCCTTTAAAATCAGTTCGGCCGCTTGAGTTATAGTTCGGTGGCCCGAATCAAAGTCAAAAACATTTCTTCATAAATTCGGATGCCTAGTCATAGGTTCGGTAGCCTAAACTCGTGTGTTCGGTTGCTCGGGGCTCAATTTGAACTAAATCCCTAGGTAGCCCGAGTTCATGAAATGTCCTTTTCAAGTGGTTCGAGCGCCCACAAACGGTATGCACAAATTTGGTCGGTCGCCTGATAGCCTAAGTCAAATGTTTACTTCTCAACAATTCGGGCGTGTGAGGAGTTTTGAACTCTTGGGGTTGGTCACCTAAGCTCTCTCAATTTCCCTAATAATATTCAATTGAAGTGCATTTTTAACACTCCTGTATTTTGTATGATATATGTGAGAGTGTTGGGACCTAGAGTCATACTATGGTCTTACTAAGCTTACTATATATCCTATATGCATGATATGTAGGTAAGTAATACATACCATATCCCTAGTTACTATTACAGACCCATATTACATTAATTGAATTGGCAATACAACTTAAAATCTTCAGGGTCTTCATGTTGCTTCAAGTGTCATTCCTTGAGATGCTCATCTAAGCCTACACAAACACTTGAAAACCATCAAATACCTAATTATTTGTCATTATCAAAATCGGGTGTGACCTATAAGGTCAACATTTTCCCCCTTTTTTGATGATGACAAATACATCATGTAAAAATTGGTATAACCTTAGAAGGCTCCCCCTAAAAATGTGCATTATGTAAAACTTTAAATAATTTTTCATTTAAGTTCAACTTCAACTCAACCCAATTTTCTAGTTAACCAAATTTTTTTTTTGCCCTTTTATTCATCCCCCCTTTTAGCAGCAGCAAAAAAGGCAATGGGTAAGAATCATTTGTATACAAGAGAAGTTTGAGAATTTTTAAAAATTTCGGCAACATGTCATTTGAAAATAAGACATTTCACAAAAATTCCTATATAAAAATGACCTGTTTGGAGTATTTAAGACCTAACTGTTTATCCACAACTAGGCAACTCAAACAATTCTAATATGATTAAGATATAAAATATAAGTGTAATCATCATCATGCAGTAAATATGAGAATTATGCATTGCAAAATATAATTAATTTCACAAAGTCTAAGCCAATAAAAGATATCAACAGTTATATTATTTGTTAGACTTTAAAAATTATTTGAAAGTTCCCCCTGAATTTATGCAAATTATGAAATATCTATGAGGCATCTCTACTATGCATGAGACCTAATTCACGTCTAATTTATATGAACCTATCTTATGGAAGTGGTTTAGTGAAAATGTCTGCCCATTGCTCATTAGTGCATACAAACTCAAGAGTCAATCCCTTTTCTGCACATGATCACGAAGGAAGTGATGTCTAATTTCAATGTGTTTAGTTCGTGAATGTGAGATAAGATTTTTAGAGATGTTGATTACATTAGTATTATGACATTTAATCGGTACTGTATTATAGTGCAATCCAAAATCCATAAGTTGTTGTTTCATATAAAGAGTTTGAGCACAACAACTTTCAGCAGCAATATATTCTATTTCGGCTGTGGATAAGACAACTGAATTTTGTCTCTTGGAGAACCAAGAAACGAGAGATTGTCCTAAATAGTGACAAGTGCCGCTGATACTCTTTCTATTAACTTTACTACCGGCAAAGTCAGCATCAGTATAACTTACAATTTTAAGGTAGTATGCTTAGGGTACCATAGTCCTAACTCTATAGTTCCAACTAGATACCTAAGGATTCGTTTAACTACTATTAGATGAGATTCCTTAGGAGCAACCTGAAACCTAGCACACATGCACACACTAAACATAATATCAGGCCTACTAGTAGTGAGATATAGAAGACTCCCAATCATGCCACGATATAATTTCACGTCAACAGGGATCCCTTGCTCATCTTTATCAAGTTTAATGGAAGAACTCACAGGAGTACCAAGAATTTTACAATCTTCCATATTAAATTTCTTTAGCAAGTCTCTGACATATTTAGGTTGACATATGAAAGTTCCATATTCATCTTGTTTTATTTGCAGCCCTAAAAAGAAACTAAGTTCACCCATCATGCTCATTTCAAATTCACTTTGCATGCATTTGGAAAACTTATTACACAATTCATCATTGGTTGCTTCAAAAATGATCTTGTCAACATAAATTTGAACTAGAAGTATATCATCAATTTTGGATTTGATGAAGGGTGTAGTGTCAATCTTGCCACGGGTAAACCCATTTTCTAGTAGAAAACCACTAAGTCTCTCATACCAAGTTCTAAGAGCTTGTTTCAATCCATATAAGGCTTTAGATAACCAGTAAACATGATCTGGATATTTATGATTTTCAAAATCAGGTGGTTGTTCTACATATACTTTTTCATTAATATAGCCATTTAGAAAAATGCTTTTAACATCCATTTGAAACAATTTAAAATTTTTAAAAGCGCCATAAGCAAGTAGCATACGAATGACTTCTAACCTAACAACAGAAGCATATGTTTCATCAAAGTCTATCCCCTCTTCTTGATTACAACTTTGGGCAACTAGTCTAGTCTTATTCCTAGTTATTACTCCATTCTCATTTTCTTATTTCTATATACCCATTTAGTTTCAATAATTGTATGATCATTAGGCCTATGAACCAGGGTCCACACTCTACTTCTTTCAAATTGATTAAGTTATTCTTGCATGGACATCACCCAAGACTCATCCTCTATGACTTCTTTAATATTTTTAGGTTCTTCTTGGGACAAAAAAGCAAAATGACTCACTAGGTTCTTCAAGGAAGATTTTGTGGCTACATTACGGGATGGTTCACCTATGATTTGATCTACATGATGGTTCTTAATGAATTTCCAATCTCTAGGAAACTCCTGAACTTCATTTTCATTGTCATTATCTTCAGATGATTTATCATTTACTTTTGAATTTTCACTTGCATTGTTTTCAATAGATAACTTGTCTAAACATTTTCTAATGTCAATGTCATCTTCATCATCTTTATTAGAAAATGAATTAGATTCATCAAACACGACATGGATAGATTCAATGACAGTCAATGTTCTTTTATTAAAAACCCTATATGCTTTACTATTAAGAGCATAGCTTAGGAAAATGCCTTCATAAGATTTAGAATCAAATTTCCCTAGATGTTCATTATCCCTAAGTACAAAGCATTTACAGCCAAAAACATGAAAATAGGAAATATTAGGTTTATGGTTGTTCCACAATTCATAACGAGTTTTATTAAGTGACAGTCTAATCAACACCCTATTCATGACATAACAAACAGTATTTATGGCCTCGGCTAAAAAATATTTAGGTAAGTTATGTTCATTCAGCATAGTTCTACCCATTTCTTGTAATAACCTATTCTTTCTTTCCACCACACCATTTTATTGAGGGGTCATATGTGCAGAAAAATTATGTGATATGCCCTCTAGGTCACAATAATTTTCTATGCCTTCATTTTTAAATTCAGTGCCTCTATCACTTCTTATATGGGTTATCTTATAGCCTTTTTCATTTTGAATTCTCCTACAAAACTTAGTAAACTGTTCACATGATTCATTTTTATGTAAGAGAAATAGCACCCATGTGAACCTAGAAAAGTCATCAACAAAGGCAAAAGCATATGATTTACCACCAAGACTTTGCACAGAATTAGGACCAAACAAATCCAAGTGAAGCATTTCAAGTGGTCTAGTGGTAGATATAAATTTCTTTTTCTTAAAATTAGATTTTGTTTGCTTACCCATTTGACATGCATCACAAATTTTATCTTTTACAAATGATGTTTTAGGCAAGCCTTTTACTAATTCTTTTCTCACTAGTTTTGACAATAAGTCCATGCTAGCACGTCCTAAGCGCCTATGCCATAACCAACTAGCTTCATTTATTGCTGAAAAACAAGTTACTTGTTGTGAAGCTAAGTTATCAAATGTGGTAGTGTATAATTTTTCATGGTGATCTGCACTAAAAAGAACTTTATGATCTGATTTACTTTCAATTATGCATTTATCATTTTCAAATGATACTTTATATCCTTATAACACAATTGACCTATGCTCAACAAATTATGTTTCAGCCCATCAACTAATAAAACATTATCAATAACAAGGGAAGGATCCTTACCAACCTTACCTACGCCGATGATGCGTCCCTTTGCGTTGTTGCCAAACGTCACATATCCTCCATCCTTGGGAATGATTGATGCAAATTTTGCCTTGTTGCCGGTCATGTGCCATGAGCATCCGCTATCCAGGCACCACCTGTCCTTGGAGGAAGACGATCTTAAACATACCTCATCACCGTGTGCCATTAAGCACAGATTAGCAACCTTTAAGTCACTGCGGTCTGATTCTGAGTCACTGCTGCTTAATTTATCCTATGAAGTGTCTGCCTTCATGGTTTTCTTCTTTTTTCTTAGCTTCCTTTTTCCGTAGTGGGCAGTCCGGCTTGATGTGCCCAACTTTGTTGCAGTTGTAACATGTGAGAGCATTTAATTTTTCTTTTCTTTTGCTAAACTCTCCATTCTCAGATGTAGACTCCGTATATCTTTTGTATGACTTTCTATTCTTCCTGAAGAATCTGCTAAATTTTCTAGTTAGCATGGCCATATCATCATCAGTGTTAGGTTCGCTACATTCACTAGATGTATTAGTGGAGGTTCTCAATGCAGTCACCTTTTTCGCCCTATTATGTTCATTGAGTCTCTCATTTATGGTTAATTCATACGTGATCAGGAAACCTATCAATTCATCTAGATTCATGGCCTTATGGTCTCTACCATCAGAAATGGCTGTAGCCTTAGTTTCCCAAACAGAAGGCAAGCCTCTAAGGATCTTTCTAATCATCTCATATGTAGGATAGGTCTTACCTAATGCATGCAGTGAGTTTATAATGTGTGTGAATCTAGTGTACATGTTCTAAATGGACTCACCTACATTCATCCTAAAGGCCTCATATTCACTAGTCAGCACATCTATCACACTATCTTTCACATCCCTAGTACCTTCATATGTGACTTCTAACTTATCCAAGATTTTTTTTACAGTAGTGTAATAACCCAGGGAAAAAATTAATTAATTAAAATTATTAATCAATTAATTAGTTAAACATTATTAAATTAATGTATTAAATAAACGAGTAAAAAGAAATAATATGAAAAAAAGTTAAGAGTAATTATTAATTAATTAATTAAATATTATTAAATTAATTAATTAATTAATTAAATAAAAAGAAATAGTAAAAAAAAATTGGAATAAAGATATATATATATATATATATATAAAAGATTTAATAATATAATAATATATATTAAATGTAATAGGATGGATTGGATTTCAATTTGAAATCCAATTCCATCTTCTTCTTCAGCGCCTCTCTGCATCTCTCTCAGTTTCCCTCTCTGTCTCCGTCTCACTCCTCTGTTATCCTTCTCTTTTTCACAATTTTGTCGGCCTAACGAGCGCCGATCAGAAAATGGAAGGTACTGTTGGGTTCCTAGCACCGCCACCGACATTTCTACTGGAGTGGATTTACTGTGGGAGCAGCGTAGACACCACTCCTGGGGAAAGGTATATTTCCTCTAAATCCTTAATTTTTCCTTAAATCTAACATTAAATCGACGATCAAGCAGCACCACGGGATCTTAGTCGTGATTGTCGTCATTTTGGTGTGAGTAAATTTTGAATTGGGGTTTTTTAGGCCCCACTCCAAAGTGAGAGTGAATTTTAGAAATTAGGTAAATTGGTTATATTTGAGGGTATAATTATTTATTAGAATTTATGGGCGTAGGAAATATTAAAATAATATTTTATTTATAGTTGATTTAATGGAATTAAGATTTTTGATTCAAGGCTCGGGTGAGTGTCGCAGGTATATTTTCGGGGTCCCTGTTGACGTAGTTCAAGAAATCAGGTAAGAGAAAAATATATATATTAAACCATAATTTTTATGAATTTAATAGAAAATGAATTGTGTTACATAGACATGTTTATGTCTCGGTATGAGTTTAAAATGCCAACCATTTAAATTATATTTTTCTGAGTTTAAGGCTATTTATTAGATATGTATATGTGAAAATGAACTGATAAAAGTGAGAAATATTTTCAGGATAATTATGTAAGAAATGGAAATTATATTTTTAGTATTTAAATGCTAAATGTGGGTTGACCTATTTTACAAGGCAATGTATGAATTTTATTGCTAAATTGTGTGGCATGAGTAAATGTAGTTTTGTGCAAATATATGTTAAATGTACGAGATGCAGGCTAAGTAAGTAAAACATTAAGAATGAAATAAGATATGAGTCATGCTACTTGTGTATGTTAATGCAACCATGTAAATGTATGACAACTGAAAAATGTTGGGTAAAACAGTTAAAAGATGTTGAGTAAAACAGTTGAAAGATGTTGGGTAAAATAGCTAAAACATGCTGAGTAAAACAGCTGAAAAATGTTAGGTAAAACAGCTAAAAAATGTTGAGTAAAACAGTTGAAAGATGTTGGGTAAAACAATTGAAAGATGCTGGGTAAAACAATTGAAAGATGTTGGGTAAAATAGCTGAAAGATGTTGGGTATGTAATGAAATGAAATGAAAATGGAAATGAATGAAACAAAAATGAAGTGTGAAATGTGAACAAGGTAAAATGGGAAAGAATCACTTAAAGTGAAATAAATGAAATGTTAAAGTTATGAACATGAACATAGGTGAATGGTTGAATAATGACAGAAAGAATAACGTATTATGATATTAGAAGTATCTATGCTCGTAGAACATGTTACGATTGGGTGGGGCATACTCTTCTCCTGAGGGCTTGCTGAGAAAGGCGAGTGCGCTAGTAACTTTAGATGTGGCAGTAACTGCATAACGTACTAGGGCAGAAGGAACCTACTTGTATGGGTGGATAGATTTCCCTATCCTTGGGACTTTCGCTGATAAACCATTGTTTGAACTGTGTGAGTACGAGATCAATCTAACACTAGAGGGTTTACTGAGTAAGGTGAGTGCCCTGATATGCTTCAGTAGTGACTTTCGGGTTGCCAAATGTATCAAAGCAGAGGGGTGCTACTTGTATGGGTGGGTAATCACCCCTATCCTTAGGTAATCTCGTGGGTCAAATCTTTTGCATGTGATTGATTAAATTCAGAGAATGATTCCAGAAATTATGTTAACAATTTTCAAATGTTAATTATTATGTTGTTATATAAACCCATGTTAGCCACACGCTGTTTTAATATATTGTTTCTTCCCTTAGTGAGATGTGTTTCACCCGAATATGAATTTATCTCTTCAGGATTTCCTCGAGATCGAGCTTAGAGAGCTCGAGATTTTATAGCATTTTTTGGAAATAGAAAGAGAAAAAGGTATATTTTTATGTTAATTTTGAGATGTATATTCTATGTTTTATGTTTTATGTATTGAAGTCTTCAGATATATGAATAGTTGTGAATACTGGTATTTGTGGATAATGTTTTGGAGACATGTATATATGTGAGTACAGGTGGTGAATAGTTAATTTGGAATATGAATAGGAATAGTAAACTCTGGTATTATATAATTGGAGATTATATTTACGTTTTTCGCTGCGTATATGATGTTAGTGTGTGAATTATCTGGTAAATGAATGGATTAGTAGCACTCCAGGCCCATGTAGAGGGTCGGGGCGTTATATATGGTATCAGAGTAAAGTGCAGCCGGAAGTATGATTAATTTCACATCGTTTGGATATGGAAATATTAGAGTATTAGGTTAGGGATGATTTATACCGAAATATAGGATTGAGTTGCGATAAGGATAAAGATGGGTAGATTAAGATACTGTTAGGAACTCTGAGTTCTATTTCGTAAGCTTGGGGGCATAAATCCCTTGATGGTTTTCTTTATTTTTCTGAAGAAGTAGTTAACTTCAGAAAATCATGATAAATCCAGCGATGGTGATGTTTCTGAGCAAAGAAATTAGAACTTGGAATTTGAACTCAAAGGTTAGGATGGTTGATTTAGGGAGAAAAATCTTTGAAGAAGAATAATTTAAGTGATGTGATTTAATGGTTTGTAGTCAAGTTGGGTATTTGATATTTAAATTGGAGTATATGGAAATGTGTGGTATGAGGTTGGTTAGTTGATTTCAGAGGTTATGGTATTAGGGTAAACCAGCAAGTACCTTTAGGTGGAGGTGAACTAGCACGAGTGTACTCGTTGATTTTCGATTGAGGCAGATGTTGTCAAAGGCGCAGATATGAGTTTATGATTAAGGTAATGATGATTTAATTTGGCTTTGGATGATTGAGAAGTTTATATGATGATTTTATTTCATTGTGGATAATGTAGGAATTCATTGGATAGATATTGGCATATGTGAGATGTGTTTAGTTATGAATTCTTGAACTGAGGAAATGATTGATTAGTTGGTAAAAATTTCGATGATGAAATTCTTTGAAGGAGGGAAGAATGTAATAACTCGAAAAAAAAATTAATTAACAAAATTAATTAATTAAAATTATTAATCAATTAATTATTTAAACATTATTAAATTAATGTATTAAATAAACAAGTAAAAAGAACTAGTACGAAAAAAAAGTTAAGAGTAATTATTAATTAATTAAACATTATTAAATTAGTTAAATAAATAAATAAATAAAAAGGAATAGTAAAAAAAATTTGGAATAAAGATATATATATATATATATGTTTATTATAATATATTTATATAAGTTAAAGTATATATATATATATATATATAATATTTAATAATATAATAATGTATATTAAATGTAATAGGATGGATTGGATTTCAATTTGAAATCCAATTCCATCTTCTGCATCTCTCTCAGTTTCCCTTTGTCTCCGTCTCACTCCTACGTCATCCTCCTCTCTCTCCTCAATTTTGTCGGCTTAACGAGTGCCGATTGGAAAACGGAAGGTGCTGTTGGGTTCCTAATTCTGTCACCGACATTTCTACTGGAGCGGATTTATCGTGGGAGCGGTGTAGGCACTACTCCTAAGGAAAGATATATTTCCTCTAAACCCTTAATTTCTCCTTAAATCTGTCGTTAAATCGACGATCAGGCACCACTACGGGGTCCTAGTCGTGATTGTCGTTATTTTGGCATGAGTAAATTTTCAATTGGGATTTTCTAGGCCCCACTCCAAAGTGAGAATGACATTTGAGAAATTAGGTAAATTGGTTATTTTTGAGAGTATAATTATTTATTAGAATTTATGAGCCTAAGAAATATTAAAATAATATTTTATTTATGGTTAATTTAATGTAATTAGGATTTTTTTTATTCAGGGCTCGGGTGAGTGCCGCAGGTATCTTTTCAGGGTCCCTATTGGTGTAGTTCAAGAAACCAGGTAAGGGAAATATATATATATATATATATATATATATATATTTAACCATAATTTTTATGAATTTAATGGAAAATGAATTGTGTTACATATACGCGTATATGTCTCGGTATGGGTTTAAAATGCCAACCATTTAAATTATGTTTTTCGAGTTTAGGGCTGTTTATTAGATATGTATATGTGAAAATGAACTGATGAAAGTGGAAAATATTTTCAGGATAATTATGTAAGAAATGAAAATTATATTTTCTGTATTTAAATGCTAAATGTGGGTTGGCCTATTTTACAAGGCAATGTATGAATTTTATTGTTAAATTGTATGACATGAGTAAATGTAAGTTTTGTGCAAATATATGTTAAATGTATGAGATGCAAGTTAAATAAGTAAAGCATTAAGAATGAAATATGATATGAACCATGTTGCTTGTGTATGTTAATGCAACCATGTAAATGTATGATAGCTAAAAAATGTTGGGTAAAATAACTGAAAGATGTTGGGTAAAACAACTGAAAGATGTTGAGTATGTAATGAAATGAAATGAAAATGGAAATGAATGAAACGAAAATGAAGTGTGAAATGTAAACAATGTAAAATGGGAAAGAGTCACTTAAAGCGGAATAAAATGAAATGTTAAAGTTATGAACATGAACATAGGTGAATGATTGAATAATGACAGAAAGAATAATGTATTATGATATTAGAAGTATCTATGCTCGTAGAACATGTTACGATTAGGCGGGGCATACTCTTCGCTTGAGGGCTTGCTGAGAAAGCGAGTGCGCTAGTGACTTCAGATGTAGCAGTAGCTGCATAACGTACTAGGGCAGATGGAACTTACTTGTATGGGCGGATAGATTTCCCTATCCTTGGGACTTTCGCTGATAAACCATTGTTTGAACTGTGTGAGTACGAGATCAATCTAACACTAGAGGGCTTACTGAGTAAGGTGAGTACCCTGATATGCTTCAGTAGTGACCTTCGGGTTGTCAAATGTATCAGAGCAGAGCTGCTACTTGTATGGGCAGGTAATCACCCCTATCCTTGGGTAATCTCGTGAGTTAAATCTTTTGCATGTGATTGATTAAATTCAGAGAATGATTCCAGAAATTATGTTAACGATTTTCAAATGTTAATTATTATGTTGTTATATAAACTCATGTTAGCCACACACTGTTTTAATATATTATTTCTTTCCTTCTTGAGATATGTCTCACCCGAATATGAATTTATATTTTCAGAATTTCCTCGAGATCGAGCTTAGAGAGTTCGAAGTTTTATAACATTTTTTGGAAATAGAAAGAGAAAAAGGTATATTTTTATGTTAATTTTGAGATGTATATTCTATGTTTTATGTATTGAAGTCTTCAAATAGATGAATAGTTGTGAATACTGGTATTTGTGGATAATGTTTTGGAGACATGTATATATGTGAGTACAGGTGGTGAATAGTTAATTTGGAATATGAATAGGAATAGTAAACTCTGATATTATATAATTAGAGATTATATTTATGTTTTCCGTTGCATACATGATATTAGTCTGTGGATTACCAGGTAAATGAATGGATTAGTAGCACTCCAGGCCCACGAAGAGGGTCGGGGCGTTACAAGACCACAATATAGAATGTTCATAGCAATGGTCGTCAAACTAACAACTTTCATATCATCATCATTATACTCTTCCTTAGTTTTAGGAACTCTAATTGTACCCTTTGTTTTCATAGGAACATAATTTCCCTTAGAGATGATTCTCCACACCTTCTAATCTGTATTTTAAAGGTATTTCGCATCCTATGTTTCTAGAAGGTGTAATTAAAACCACTGAAAATCGGAGGTCGTGTGGAAGATATCCCCTCAGGGAAAGGGGTCATGGAGCTATGAGCCATATAAGATCTTTTGCAAAATAACTATGAGTCTATGCTACATGGCTCTGATACCAAATGTTAGCTTTACCGTGATCCCAAGAGGGGAGGGGGGGTGAATTGGTATTTTTAAAATTAATGCCCTAGGTCAGTATCCTAACAACAGTATATTCACAACCCTAAAGTTAATCTAGTGCAAGTAAAATAAATCAATTGTAATATGTAGCAGAAATTAAATAACACAATTTAATAAACTAAACATGCACTAGAAAGTAGTAAAGAGAAGTGACACGCAGAAGTGTTATCGAGGTTCGGAAAATTGCCTACGTCCCCGCCTTGGCTAATAAGAACAAGGATTACCACTATAATGCTCACTTAAACGGGTGGATCGGCACCAAAACAACCAAGTCAATTAGCACAGGGCTGACCTTAACCTTTACACACAATCCTTACCGGGCTGGATTAACGCCCTCTCAGGCCACGCCTGGAATACAATAGTATTTTCTCAATCAACTAGTACAATGATTATGCTTTCATGTAAAGCAGATATGTACCCAATACGCACAGTCACATACACAACAATGATATGGATATAGTGTAAGCTTAGTGATGCAAATAGTTGTGCTATCAACACTTAATATGGTATAATCAGTGAAATGTTCAAGAGTGTTCAATACAAGCAATATCTTGGAATTTAAGCAAAGCATAATTTAATAGCAAATCAATATTCCAAAGATATCAATAAGATATTCAAACTAGTTTAAGAAGATTTTCCTCAATGAAATAAGCACACTACTAGTTTGAAAATATTTTCCTTGTTGAAAATATCTTTGCATAACAAAAAGCAAAGCTATTGGACACTTGCAATAACAATGCAAATATCCTAAGCTTACTAGTTTATCCCAACGCAAGATTTATAATATTAAAATCTGTGAGATAAACCTAAGCTAAGCTCCCCAAAAATAATATCAAAATCAAACACACAAATGGGAAATGAAAATATGCTCTCACAATCTCAGAATGTATTAAGGAAATGAAAATTTGAGAGTACTTGGACAAAGAGAGTGTTTTCAAAAGAGAGAATTTTTGACTAATGAAATTACTAATTAATTGCTAATCCTTACAAATGAGCCTATATTTATAGGAAAGGGTAAAATTATAACCGTTTGGGACTTGTTGGGAATTCCTAGAAAAGTTTCAAATTGTTTAAACACAACTAACCCAACTTAACTTATATTTACCTCAATTAAAAAAATTTTAATCTAGCGAGGTTTAGGTGGCTGAACCGTGGTTTGGTCGCCCGAATAGACACAATAATGCCTTTAAAATTAATTCGGCAGCCCGAGTTATAGTTCAATGGCCCGAATCAAAGTCAGAAACATTTCTTCGTAAATTCGGGTGTCGGGTCATAGGTTCAGTAGCCCGAACTCGTGTGTTTGGTCGCGTGGGGCTCAATTTGAACTAAATCCCTTGGTAGCTCGAGTTAGTGAAATGTCCTTTTCAGGTGGTTCGGGTGCCCATAGACGGTATGCAAAAATTTGGTCGGTCGCCTAAGAGCCTAAGTCAACTGTTGACTTCTCAACAGTTCAAGTGCTCGAGGAGTTTTGAACTCTTGGGGTCGGTCGCCCGAGCTCTCTCAATTTCCCTAATAATATTCAATTTAAGTGCATTTTTAACACTCCTGTATTTTGTATGATATATGTGAGGGTGTTGGGACCTAGAGTCATACTATAGTCTTACTAAGCTTACCATATATCCTATATGCATGATATGCAGGTAAGTAATACAGACCATATCCTTAGTTACTATTACAGACTTATATTACATTAATTGAATTGACAATACAACTTAAAATCTTCAGGGTCTTCATGTTACTTCAAGTGTCATTCCTTGAGATGCTCATCAAAGCCTGCACAAATACTTGAAAACCATCAAATACCTAAGTATTTGTCATTATCAAAATCGGGTGTGACCTTATAAGGTCAACATTATGCTCGTCGACGAGGACGCTGTCTCGTCGACCAAGCTGGCCGGGTCAACTAAGTTGTAAATATCTATTTCATTGCTTAATGGAGAAGAAACTTAAAATCCTCTCTCTCTCTCTCTAGAACTCGAACAAACTCTCTCTATCTCTAAGATTCAGGTTATCTGTTACTTGAATCGACGTTCGACGTTACTACGTGGATTAAGGGAGGAATCTCTACGATTATAGCGGATCGAATCTTCGTTTTGAGGATTCTCGGGTTTTGCCCTGAAATCAAGGTAAGCGTCCGATTTCATTTTTAGTTTGGTAGATATGTAGTAGATAGGAATATATTGAAGTTATGTTCTTCGATTCTTAGGTTTTGGGAACTTGGTTTGCTATTTTGGAGCTGTTTAGTTTGTGTTTTGGTTTTCAGGGAAAAGTAAGGGGTTTCTGTTTATATCAGTTATTTTTGTAATCTGAATTGGTAAAACTATGATTTACGATTCTACGGATGTTTTGATTACATATTTGGGAAAATCTATTGGGTGAAATGACGGGATTTTCGAGTTATAGTTTTTGGGAAAATTAAGGGTTTCAGGTATCATCTCTGTTTCTGTTGGAAAACTATATATTTGGTTAAACTGTAATATAGAGATGATCGTACCTTTGATTAATTTAAATTGTATTTTCGAAATATCTGATATAAGATTGTTTGTTTACCCAAATAAGTGTGGAATGAGCTAATATATTGAATGATATGTTTTGTAGAAAAGCGTGCCGATTAACTACCGTAGGCTGTGAGTAATTGAAATGAGATATAGGAACATGAGTTCCAAAATGTTCCAGGTTTTGTAATGCCGAGTCGGGAAAAAATTGAAGGCCTAGGACAATCGAAGCGTGCTAGTTAACAACTGAAGGCTGAGATATGAGGTGTGCCGGAATAATACCGTAGGCGGCCGAGTCGATTAACTATCATAGGCTCAGATATCCGGCTTGAGGCCGAGGGTGTGAAATACCACCTATGATTTTGGTTGGTCACCGAAGGGTATGAGTTTGTACCATGTTTGCACCGGTTGAACGCTATGAGGCTTAGGCTACGCCAGGTTACCAGGGGGTTTCGTGTCGTACGACCGGTTTAGGCCGAAGAGTGTGACGACACTAGACCGAGGTGTTTTGTGAGATGTATACTGGAGCTGTATTGTGAAAATACTAGAATTGTGAAATGTTTATGTTTTACTGTTGAAATAACACTCATGTATCCACACATTGATATAACATGTTTCTCCCTTATTGAGAGGTGTCTCACCCCTATCATACAAATGTTTTTCAGGTCCTTCGAGTAGTCGACCCTAGCATTCTAGCGTTTTAGGAGCTTCGGTGTTGGTTAGCACTGTCTAGGTACTTGTGTAAGTACTAAACCGTGGCCGGGGTGTCATTTTGAGTTATGTGGATACCCGGGGATTATGTTTTGTATTATGGGACTAGATCTTGATGTTTTATAGACTTTGGTATGGTGTTATGAATGTATTAGGTTAAATTATTCCGCTGCGTATATACATTGTGTATGTCACGATGTACAGGGTATATGCGAACCCTACGGGGTTAGACCCTTATATTGTGTAGTATCATGGATGGTTGTATGATACAGGGACATGTTAGGTTCCTAAATCACACCCTGGGTCCCATTTTCGGGTTCGGGGCATGACAACTTGATATAAGAGCTAACCAAGTTGTTAGGTCTTGTGGACTTAGTTAGGCGTGATTTTGTGAACATACTAGAGTATAGAATGTAGGGAATGGGTAGAGTAGGTCGAGGGTTGTCTTGTAGCTAGATAGGGACCCATTGACGGTGTTCTGTATTTTTCCTGGAATGACAATTTCAGTAAAATCACGGCAAACCATTGATGGTTTTGTGTTTGTGCGGTAGGGCAGACCTGGACCTGAGAGTCTAGAAGTTAATATGATTATTCTACAATAATTGTGTTAATTGTGCTATGATATAGGAATGCTAATATATTCCTATACTATTTTCAGAATGGAGCCCAATGATAGCAACTGGGATAGTAGCTCGGAAGGGACTGCGAGTGAAGGGTCTCCTTCCATGCCTCGGGGTTTGACTAGGCATATTATGCGAGAAATCGGGCGAATTGTTAGGGGAAGGGAGCTTCCACCTATAGCTTCGGGTTGCACCGTTGAGAAGTTCACCCGCATGCATCCTCCGATGTTTACCGAGGGATCCAACTCGATTGTAGCAGAGAACTGGGTGCAGAAGGCAAAACAGATACTGAAAGTTTTGCACTGCACCGATAAGTAGAAGGTTCTCTATGCTACGTTTTAGCTGACAAGAGAAGCTGAGAGGTGGTGGATGGCGGTGAGTCTTCTTGAGGAGCAAAGAACTGATTCATCAGGGATGATGTGGGGTCATTTTAAGGAGATATTTTTTGAGAGATACTTCTCGACTTCCGTCCGTGACGCAAAGGCAGACGAATTCTTGAGTTTGACTCAAGGGACCCTAACAGTGCAGAGTTACGCAACTAGATACATTGAGTTGTCTTGCTTTGCGTCGCGTATAATCTCGAAAAAGTACGAAAAGGCTCAAAGGTTCAAGAAGGGCTTGAGGAAGGACATCCGTAGGCTAGTAGGAATGCTACAGATTCGGGAGTTTCTTGTTCAGGTGGATAAAACTGCCCTAGTTGAGGCTAGTCTCCGAAAGGATGAGGTGGCACAGGATCAGAAGAAGAGGTCGGTACCTTTTGGTTCTTAGACTGGTTCCCGTTAGGGGCGGTGGAAGAAAAGGAACTATGGTTCGGGCAATTGTTAGAATACGGAACTGCAGGGTCCACAGGGGGACCAATCTCATGAGCATTGTGCTAGGTGCTACAAATGGCATGATGGTGAATGCCAGCAATTTACGAGTAACTGTTATAACTGTGGCAAATCAGGCCATAAAGCCCAAGACTGTCGTACTCAGATGACTCGTACGCCTACACCGAGTCAGAACCGGGAAAATAACCAGGTGCCTCAGAGAAACACAGCTCAGACGAGGGTGTACTCGCTTACTCTAGCCGATGCAGAGCATGCTAGCAATGTGGTGATAGGTACTATGTTACTGCTTTTAAATAAAGCTGTTGTTTTATGCAATTTAGGAGCAAGCCACTCTTTTATATTCTGCAAATTTTGTGAAACTGTGTGGGGCTGAAACCCAAGTGATGGATGAAGGGTTGTCTGTGGTTACACCGTCTGGGAGTGTAGTGATCTGCAAGAAGATGTTAAGGAACTGCCCAAGGTAATTTAGGGAAGGTCGCTACCAGCAAATTTGGTATTGTATAACATGTTCGGCTTTGATGTTATACTGTGGATGAATTGATTATCTTCCAGTTTTGATGTGATTGACTGTCATAGGAAAGTGGTGGTATTCATACCTCTTGGGGAAATGGAGTATGAGTTCGTAGGATCGTGTGTACGTTCGACACCATAGATTCTGTAGGCAATGCAGGCGAGAAGGTTACTCTTGGACGGTTGTTAGGGGTACCTAGATCGTGTGAAGGAACCACCTCAGGATGATCTGAAACTCGAAGATATCTGAGTGGAGAAAAAAAAATGAAAAGAGAGAGTGGAAGAGCGTGGAGAGAGAGAGAGAGAGAGAGAGAGAGAGAGAGAGAGAGAGAGAGAGAGCGTTTGGAGGGGGTTTTGTGAATCTTTATTATATTATATTATATAATATTAATATATCATTATATTTTATTATTAAATCAATAAAAAATTATTAATTAGTTAATTAATTTAAATTGTTTTTATCACACTTACTCACATATTATTTTTGGGGTCATTACATCATCTAAGAGTGCATTTTAGAGCTTCAATTTGTACTCATCTGTTTTTGTAGAAGCATATCTTTGTACGTAAAAATTATTATCTTAGTATTCCAAGCGTGGCCTGAAGAGGAATACACCGTCCTGTAAGGTGTCCCGGTTTGGCTCTAACCTGGTTAGGTGAGTTGAGGAGACTCTGCCTCGTAAGGAGAAATCGGTTGTGACTCAACCTTATAATTGAACTGAGGTGACTCCGCCTCATAAGGAGAATTGGTTGTAACTCAATCCCATAATTGAGTTGAGGAGATTCCGCCTCGTAAGGAGTATTGTAAACAGCGTCTCTTCGTCCGGTTAAGTGAACAAATAGTGGAATCCTTTTGCTGGTTAACTTGAGGCGAAGACGTAGACACAATTGGTCGAACCTCAATAAAAATAATTGTGTTATTCTCTTCCCTATAGTCTTTACTTTCTAGCACTTGTATATCTATATTTAAACTGTTAAGTATGATTTAAATATTCGCATATCTCAAAATATGTGAAATTGGTAATTGCTTAGATAGACCATAGGTTATGAAATACTGACTATGATTTTAAATTGAACACGCCTAACTTAGGAATTTTTTTTTAAATATCCAGTTCAACCCCCTCTTGGGAATACACCATTCACATCACATACAACTTACATTGAATTTTCAATTTTCAATTTTCAAAGTCTTTTCTTGCGTTTGAACTTGAAGAGCAACCCTTCCCCACTCCTCATATAATTAAAAGAAAGAAAGAAAGAAAGAAATAAACAAACAAAGGAAGATACGAATGAAATACAAAATACGAAAAAATAAGAGACCAAATTCTATCTTGATGTTCCAAAGCTATGCATATAAGAAGATTTACACTACATTTAGTTTGCGAAATCAAATGAGATAAGAATGGAATGAAATGAAAAGAAAATTTGGATGACAATTGTAACAAAATCAAGTGATAAATTCAATTCAATTCTATCGATCCCATTCCATTTCCACATACCAAATGTTCAGTCTAATAATTTATAAACTATATACTAGGGATACATAACTTATGCAATCAAATAACTTTAAAATTTTAAAATATTTTTATAACTCTCCCATGATGTCGATTACCATTTTTCTTATCCAAATAACTTTTCTTTTTTAAAAAACCTCCACCATAATGTGGTATCTCAAGCAATATACTCTTCATTTAAGCATGATGTGAGTCACAAAGCTTGAAATTTGACAACATAATTAGGTAATTTGAAGAAAAGGAATGTGAAACTTAAGATTGCTTCTTGCAAAGCCAACAAAAAATGTACCCAATTACCTAAAAGTGTACATAAACATTGGAGTACAAAATTATTAACATTTCCAAAGCAAATATACATCTTGAATCCAACATAATACTCTTAAACCCAACACTACCAATCGCTCAAGTCTGAAATACCGAGTCTATTTCGTGATGTAATGTTTATAAAGTTGCAAAAAGGCTAGTAATTCCATAAATTAAACTCATACATGCATCCAAACTCGTGCAAAAGATCACATTCTTTTTTTTTTTTTTGGTGTGGGTAGAGAAGGTCAAGGGCAAACCATGGTTGTTGTGTTGGGTAGAAAGTAGGGGGGCAAATCATTGATGTTGGACTCCATACAACAATTTTCAAGTTTCATTTTTCTTCAAGAATGGCAGGCTGGCAGCCAACCAAGAAGAGGATAAGGATGGGCACCTTCTTCCTTAATTAAGGAATCAATTCTTCTAAGTAGGTTGCAGGATACATCAAGTTAGATAGACAAAGAGTCTGTAGCTCAATACCTCACAAGTCAATAACGCTCCTTTCAAAGCCATTGCGCCTTTCGGTGCAAAAAATGACAATACACACAAACACACACATTGTTTCTTTAGAATTTGGATAGGATGTACTTGATTTCAACAGGAGGTGGCTTTTTCCTTGGTGCTTTGGTATTCTTCTAAGGGTAGGAAGAACATTACAATCTATAGAAAGTTGCATAAGCCCAGCCAAATCGAGGCCTGCACTCTTCTTTTATATCTACAAAACAGCATCCATTCCCTTGTACCTTTATGAGGGATGGAATGGCGGAAGAACCACATCTTTATCTTCTATATATCATGTAAAATCACCATTAAAAGGGCAAAGAAAAAAAATGAAAAAATGCTTACTATGAACATTCAAAATCCCTCGACGCTAGTTTTTCGAAAGCTGGCTGATGATGATTTCCGACTTTCCTGCCGCTCAAGTTCCTCCAAAGAGAGGGTGGAGGAACAAGCGCGAGGAGGTAGGGCCAAGGGCAATGTCTGCCTCCTTGTAGGAGAAACAGATGGTCGGGTTTTTGATGGAGGTGACGGAGAGAAACTCAGCCTGGGTGTCGGAGTAATGATCCCGTTAAGGCTAGGGGATCTTGAAATCTGTTTTCCAGCAATTGCCGCAGGCTCTTGTAGTGGAAATCTGCAGGAATATTTCATGTCCTGTACAATTTTGAGATGCTCTACAATGGTTCTCATGGTAGGCCTCTCGAGGGGGTCAGTTTGCAGGCATCTCTGAGCTATGTCAGCCAGTGCCCGAGCAGCTTTTGCAGGAAAACGGCCCTTCAACTGAGGATCCATGATAAGTGACAGCCGGCTGTCATCAGACAGGAAAGGTCGGCTCCATTTGACCAAGTTCCTCTCTTCCTTGGGATGGCGGCTGTCGAGATTCCTCCGACCAGTTAGGAGTTCAAGAAGAACAATCCCAAAACTCCAAACATTGCTCTTGGGCGTGAGCAATCCTCTTTCAAGTGTCTCCACCGAGAGATTCGCCAAAGCCTGAAGGATAAAACATTCAAAAAAATATTAAGGTTTGCAAATACCAAATGGTTCACAAATTTGATTGAAAAGTTTAGCAGTCCAAGACAGCAGCCAGAAATGGCAAACAGGTCAACACAAGTTAGGATGGGTGTTCATGGCTGACTTATGCTTATTATGTACAGTATGGGCAGACACAAACCCAGACACCGCCGATGGAATAAGATAAAAGATGTTAATGAGTAAAGATTTGGTTATTGAACAGGTTTTCATCATCCAGGATGAAAATGATGTATAGAACACAAGAAGTCTTAGTAGTAATAATGGTTCACAAACAAGAAAAGTATCTTACAGTTGGAATTAGAAGGCTTGCTACTATTTGTTAAACTTGATATGAGTACTTACAACTGAACTATTGGAAATCTCTGTCTCAGGAATGTGGCCAACACATCCATACCCTGAAAGCTTCGCACTAAAATCCTTGTCAATCTGTATGTTGGCAGTTGAAAATTCGTTGTACATTGCCTGTAAATACAACAGGAGCTTTGAGTAAAAGCAGATTGATGTTATTATTGTACACTATTGAACTATCTGGAGATTTTCTGACTGAAAAGTACAGAAAAATGGATCTCCGATCAACTTTTTTTGCCCAAGAAAAATAAAAATAGAATAGGGAAAACATCCTTCCATACTCCAACATGCATTGTCATATCTATTTACTAGCAATTTCAAATACATATAAAACTAGTACAATGCAATAAGCCATCACCCGATGACATTATGATTCTAGGAACTACAGGAATAATGACTGCAAGGGGCATAATGTATTGCAGAAAGCAGTTTGAATCATCGTCAAAAACAAATAAACCCAATTACCTGGAATGGCCCTTCTTCATGCAAGAATGTAAGACCTTGTGCAGCACATAAAGCAATTTTCATTCTTGTATTCCAATCTATTGGGGGACCATCTGATCTTCCATACAAAAGCCGGTCTAAGCTTCCATGAAAGAGCCTCTCGTAAACCAACATCCTCTGTTCTGAACCCTCGCGTGCATGGAAACCAAGCAATTTGCAAAGGTTGGGATGTTGCAAAGATTCAAGAGTGTTCACCTCACTTATGAATTCCCTTACACCCTGGAACAAAATCAACATGATAAGACTATTTATCAATGTGCTCATCATTTTCAGGTCTCTCAAAACAAAATCAGATGAGCAAGATTTTGGAAATCTATAATTAGGACTTTCATCACGTCCCCCCCTCTGCTGCAACCAAGCAGAATTTTTGTATAAAATAGAATCTCCTATGTTTCTAATATATAGACAGATCCAATCCTCTAAATTTCTCTACTGCAACAATGCAATTATGCACTCATACCCAGAATAAAGAGGGAAAGGATGGGGAGCAAACAAAAAAGGTGCTTAGGCACCACCCAATGACACCTGTTGAATGCTGAAATCTCCTTCATCCATTCAGTATTTCCAAAGTTTAACACTTAGATGGTCACTAAGCAAATACCTAAAAGATACCTAGATTTCTTATTCTAATTATTTTTCCAATCTAAGAGCATAAAAAAATTTTAATAACTATGTTTCTTACAGACACAGTATTTCTTACAAGTTCCAGGAGAATCAAAAAAGATAAAGGGAAAAAAAAATTCAAGAACGAAATGGCCCCAAAAATATGGAAAGTTACTAAGATACTACATCAACGACAAAGTAATGCAACCAAACCTCCAAGGTCTTCCAAACAAATAACCATTTTCACTCAACAACTTTTGTAAGGCAAAGGGCAAAAAAATAATACAGATATTGTCAGTACATCCAAATAAACAGACACTCATATGTTACCTGAGTGGATGGATGAAGCCGAGTAACAGTGGCCTGAAGCCTTTTTGAACCTGAAGCATCATCCCCAAAGGAAGCCTTATAAATCATAGATGAAAGACCTTCTGACATCCATCGATCTGGGGAGAAATTGTGGCAGGCAGCCGCAATCTCTTCATAGGAGAAGCTCCGGAGTGATCCCAAAGGTGGTAGTGGTAGTGGTCCAGAAGCAAAGAGAGGGCCACTGGCATTCCCAGCCTTAAAACTTCCCATGGCCTTCAATATAGTAGTATTCTGGGGTGATGGAAGAGGAAGAGGTTGCGGGCTCGGGGGCCTCTGCTCCTTGACCCGATGCCTAGTTTCTTCCTGTTCATCACATTCAACTGATGCAAGGGCATCTTGCTCTGCAGCATCAAGGCTCGAAGGAGCCGACAATGCCCGTGTTCTACTGTATAGAACTTTGTCAACAGGTTGCGTGGGTTTACCTCTGTTTCGAAAACTTGGGGGTGCTGATTGCAGTGAGCGACCCTGAATTTGAGGTTCAGGCAGTGTAGTGGGCAAAGTCTCTTGAGGTTTGACACGCTTAATGTAAGTACCCTGCTCTGGCCTCTTCTTCTTACTCTTCAAAACTGGGAAACAACCCATCTTGTGTTCTAAATTCCAGAAAGTAACAAGGTTTTATTTGTTCCTGCTAACACAAACGTGCAAAGAACACACATCATTGGAAACCCAAAACATGATATGAACACAGACCTTTATCAGTTCCAAGCTTACAGCAAATGACTCAATCTTGAAATTTTAGCATGATCATCTCACCACAGCAAGAGAAAATCAAAGAAAACCATTTTCACAAATCAGTACATCTAAATGGTTCGGAGCAAAATGCTATTTCAGCAGCTAAAAACGTAATGATAATGATATCCACCAACCACCACATGGTTTACGACAACTGCCTAAAAATCAAACTAAGACTAACTACACTTTTAAAAAAAAAAATTTGATTTCTGTCGGTGAATATTATAGTAGAAAACATGATGTTACCTGTGACGACAGATGCAGTGACAGATCTCATTAGAATAGAATTTGACCAACTTTAGCTTAGGGTTTCAGTTTTCCAATTAGAATTAGAAATTTTGAGTACTTTATTTGTATCTATTCATTGCTTCAAAATGCATTCTTCATTAAAATCAATGAAAACCCACATAGTCAGATCTCTCTCATCTAACCTCAACCTTAAAATACAGATTCAGCAGCTTCTACTAGGCATTACAAGAGTGATCTCATGAAGTAATGAAGATGATGATAATTCAAAGAATATATATATATCATCAACGTGCCAAATTTTAATTAACCTTTTTGACACTACTCAAAATAAGTAAATAAATAAATAATGCACTGGCTTCAAATTCCTATCAACTGCATGCCCATTAATGCACCAACATGACAAAATAGCGATGAATTAGCACGCAACCAAGTTACCAACTGGTAGTGGGCGAAAATCCCAGATCCATAAAAACACAAATTTCACAGAATCGTTAAGATTTGGATATTGCAATAAACAAAGATCTACCAGTAAGTTCGTTGAATCACCACAAAAGGCCAAGTCCCATTTTAGCAAATGAAGAAGCAAAAAGCAACAACCATTCAACCAAAATTGGAGCAAAAATTTACGAAAAAGAAAAAGAAAAAACTCGAGTTTCCTGAGAAAATTCGCAACCCAAACTTTCCCAAATCTGTTCGAGAAAATCTCAGAGCAATTACGAAAAGGGGGAGGAGGAAGAGAAAGAAACAGAAGTTGGTACCTGAAACAAACACAAGCTCTGCAAAATCCAGCAATCTCCGAGCTCCAAACAAGGTGTCGATATTGGCTTGGCCAGACACGGACATCAAACGGCGAAATTGAAGAACTAGAAGAAAAGAACCCCCAGGAAGTCAAAGAAAGCCAGTGGGAAAGGTAGGAAAGAATTTTCATAGGCTGAGAAAAGTAGGCAAAGGGGGAGAGATGAGATGGGACTCCCTGTCTCTCTCCCTCTCGCTCGCCCTGTTCCTCTGTTTGTTTCTCTCTCTACAGGGCAGGGAAAGGAGGTGAAGCAGCAGCACTAGTCAAACCTAGCAATACCCAGATTTAATAATTTAATGGCAAAAGTATCATTATCCTTCACAAAAACAAATAGCTTTCTCATTCCCATTTTCCATTTATACCCCCACCATTCATCTCATCTCCAAAAATGCCGCTCCCACTCTCTTTGCATTTGGCAAGTGAACTCCCCCTTGTGAAATGACTCTAAATACCCTTTTCTTCATCTATATCATTTTCCCTATTCTAGATTCATTGCTTTTTCTTTTTTTCTTTTTAGGCATCACTTGCCTAACACAAATGACATTATTTAAGTTCAAAATTTTAAAAATTATAATTTTTTTTGTGCCTGTCAATAATTTTACAAAATATATATACGTTTGTGGTTCCTAATGTTACATGCTTGATTTTTCGGAGATTTATTTTTTTGATGACTATCTGTCTTTTAAATATTCATTTTTAAAATATTATGACTTAAAATGAAAATTTAAAATAATCATAATTTTTTTAAATTAATAGTAAATTATTTGACGTGGAGTTCAAATATTAATTTTCACTTGGGTTTATTTTATTTTTTCATAATGAGGTGAGAAGGATATTTTCGTCATTTGGGAGGCAGCTAGCAGAGGTGCAGGATGCAAAATGAGGGAAAGCCCATGGGTAAAATGGTAAATGGGGGTAGGGTAACCTCGATTTTCAAAGAAGAGGGCCTCGATGGATGTGACCGTCCAGTCAAAGCTGGAAAATATAATTTAATTTATAAAAGGCAAAGAAGGAAGAGAGGGCAGAGGCACTGTCCCTCTCTCTCTCTCTCTCTCTCCTGTGCGGTCAAAGAGACCCATCAAAGTGGGTCTTTGACTCTAAACGTGTTCCGTTGGATTTGCGCGTGCAGAAGGGGATCGACGGTCAGCATCTAATCATGCCTCGACAAACCCCCGTGGATCCCACCTCGCCCCATCAACGCTTTGTCCTTTATGGGACGAGGAATGGTGCTTGTCGCACCACGTATGTGCTGGAGGGCCGTGGGCCCACTCTTCTCCCCTCCATTTATTATTTAATTTAATTTATTATATATATAAAATCCTAAAAGTGAAGGGAATTTGTTTATTAGCTGTTGCCCTTCTGCCTTTTGGGAGGAAATAAATGAGGGCTCGTTTGGACCATTTATGTACAAATATTTTTTTATCAATATATATATATATATATATATATATATAAATAATTTACGATTATTTATTACAATTATTTTTTTAATTAAATAATTTTTTAAAATTCATTTATTTTGAATAAAATAATTTGAATATAAATGAAAGATTACTTATTGTCTATAAAAGTACTTTTTTCGAAAAGTATTTATTTTTTAAAATATTTTAAATGAAAACTAAATTTATTTAAGGCAGCTTCTCAAGCTAACAAGAAAAGAGGGTTTAGGATACTTCTTGCCAACATTTTTAGGAGTCTTACATAATCCTTATTCATGATTTGGATAAAATATTTTTGATATCTTCTAACCAAATATTCCTTAAGAAACATTTGAATCAAGGGTTTTGCTAGAGAATAAAAAATAAAAGAAGAAGGAAACATGAGAATATGATTTCTTTGATATTTTCTCTTACTTTGTATAATATCTTTCTGAGTGTCAAATGGGGTCTTAGGGCGTGTTTAGTTGGAGGAGAATTTTTTCATTTTTTATTTTATTTTTTTAAAAAGAAATATAAAAAAATTAGACAATATTTGTATGAAATAAATGAATAATAATAAACAATTTTGATACTTGTTGTGGAATAAAAAATATTGAATGACCTCCGATGAACTCTCCAAACGCAATCACTTTGAAAAAGACAAAAAAAAAAAAAAAAAGTAGCTTGGAGGACCTGGGGTGTACCCTGCGGGATCTCTCCGATGCCTACGGAAGGGATTGACTTGAGAGGTTACAAGTAATAATAAATTTGGGTTAGAATGAGACTATGAATTTACACCAAGCATACTTACATACTATTGATTTCTTACCTGGACTATTATGAAATCTGTCTAACTTCGAGTACCATTGAACAAATGTGGATGCCTCCGGTGTATTTCCTCCTCTAGTTCCCACGAGACTTCCTTAACTGCATGGTTTCTCCATAGTACTTTTACTAGTGGAATTTTCTTAGTGTGTAATTCCTATTCTTTATGATCTAAGATTTGAACTAACACTTCATCATATGATAGAGTATCCCCAAGCTCTAGTACCTCATAACTTATTACGTGTGGCGGATCTTAGACTTATTTCTTTAACATAGACACATGAAATACGTCATGGAATCTGGATAACGCTGAGGGTAATGCTAACATGTATGCAACTTAATTGATTCTTTCCAGAATCTCAAACGGCCCAATATACCTAGGGCTAAACTTACCCTTCTTCTCGAATCTCATCACCCCTTTCATCGGTGCTGTTTTCAAAAGCACATTATCTCCTATACCAAATTCCAGCGCTCGTTGGCAGGTGCCTGCGTAAGTTTTCTATTGACTCTGAACTATTTTAATTCTTTCCTAAATAAGTTTAATTTTCTCAGAAGTCCGCTGTACAATCTCTGACCCCAAATTCTGTCTTTTACCCACTTCATCCTAGTATAGTGGAGTTCGGCACCTCCGACCATATAACGCTTCATATAGTGTCATTTCAATACTTGTTCGATAGTTGTTGTTATAAGTAAACTCCACTAGCAGTAGATACTGAATCTAGTTGCCCCCAAAATCTAGCACACAAACCCGCAACATATCTTCCGTTATTTGCATAGTCCTCTCTATCTATCCATTGGTCTGAGGATGAAAGGTCGTGCTAAAAGCTAACTGGGATCCCAAAGCTCTTTGTAAGATTTTTTAGAACTGAGACGTAAAACGTGGATCCCGGTCAGAGACAATGGACATGAGCACTCCATGCAATATGACTATCTTCTATATATATAACTCTGTCAATCTACCTATGGAGTAGTTAACTCTGATGGGAAGAAAATAGGTAGTCTTCGTCAATCAATCTACAACGACCCATATGGCATTTAGCCCCTACTGTGCTGCCGGAAATCCTGAAACAAAGTACATGGAGATATGCTCTGTAAAGACCCGAAAAATTAAAATGATTAAAAATAATAATAATAATAATAATAATAATAATAATAATAATAATAAATGAATAAATAAAATAACAAATAAATAAATAAAAGAAATGACGTGGGAAAAAGAAAAAAAATTAAATTAAAAAAAATTAAAATTAAAGAAATTAAATTAAATTAAGATAAATTAAATAATTAAATAACTAGTTGTTAAATTAAATTTTATTGTATTGGATTTATAAAAAATAATAATTAAAATAAGATATATATATATATATATATATATATGTAAGTAAGTTAATATATATATATATATATATATATATATATAGAATGAGTAAAAGAAGAAGAAAGAAGAAAGAAGAAGGAAGAAGAAGAAGAAGAAAGAAGAAGGAAGAAGAAAGAGAAGAGATGTCAGGCGCCCCCCTGTAAAATTTTCCTGCTGCGGCCAGTTGCTCCGTCTCTGTCTCTCTTCTTCTCTCAATTATTCGGCGAATTGGTAGCGGATCGAAAAACGGAAGGTGCTGTTGGATTCTTGGTTCCGCTGCCGACATTTCTACTGGAGCAGATTTTTCATGGGAACGGTTTAGGCACTGCTCCTAGGGAAAGGTAATTTTTCTCCATTTTCTCAATTTCGCCATTAATATGTGGTTAAATCGACGAACGGACACCACCACGGGGTCCTAGTCATCGTCATCGTTATTGTGACGTATGTAATTTTCCAATTGGGGTTTTCTAGGCCCTACTCCAAAGCGAGAGTGGGATTTGGGGAAATTTGACAATTTGGCTAAATTTAAGGGTATATTTATTTATTTAGGAATTATGACCCTAAGAAATATTTAAATAATATTTTATTCAAGAATAATTTATTGGAATTAAGAATTTAATTTCAGGGTTCGGGTGAGCGCTACAGGTATTTTTCAAAGTCCCTGTTGGCGTAGTTCAAGAAACCAGGTAAGGGGAAAAATATATATTAAATCAGAATTTTTATGAATTTAATGAAAAAATAAATTGTGTTATATGTACGTGTATATGTTTCGGTATGGGTAAAATGCCAGCCATTTAAATTATATTTCTTTCGAGTTTAGGGTTGTTTATTAGATATGTATATGCGAAAATGAACTGATGAAAGTGGGAAATATTTTCAGGATAATTAAGTAAGAAATGAAAGGTATTTTCAGCATATAAACATTAAATGTTGGTTGGCCTATTTTATAGGCATTGTATGAATTTTATTGTTAAATTGTGTGGCATGAGTAAAATAGAATTTTGTGTGGAATTATGATATTTATATATATATATATATATATATATATATATATATATATATATATATATATATATATATATATATATATATATATACGAGATGCAAGATATACAAAAAATGAAATGAGCATGAAAATGATATATGAAATTGCTGCATGTGAGTATTAATGCAATTATGGAACCAATCACGGCTGAAAAGATGTCGACCACGGTTGAAAGGATGCCGAAGCTAACCAATCACGGCTGAAAGGATGCAGAAGCTAACCAATCACAGCTGAAAGGATGCCGAAGCTAACAAACCACGGCTGAAAAGATGCCGACCACGACTGAAAGGATGCCGAAGCTAACCAATCACGGCTGAAAAGATGCTGACCACGGGTGAAAGGATGCCAAAGCTAACCAACCACGGCTGGAAAGATGTCAAGTATTTATGAATTAAAATAAAAATGAGTATGAAATGAAAATGAAATGAAAAGGGAAATGAATGGAATAGAAATGAAATGTGAAATGTGAACAATGTAAAATGGGAAAGAGTCACTTAAAGTGAAATGCAATACAATGTTAAACCATGAATATGAACAGATGTGTATGATTAAATAATGACAGAAAAGAATGATATATTATGATATTAGAAGTATGTATGTACGTAAAACATATTATAATTGGGCGAGACGTACCTTTCGCCTGAGGGCTTGCTGAGTAAGGCGAGTGCACTAGTAGCTACAGATGTGGCAATAACCGCATAACATACTAGGGCAGAGGGAACCTACTTGTATGGGCGGGTAGATTTCCCTATCCTTAGGGCCTTTGCCGATAAACTTTTGTATGAACTGTGTGAGTACGAGATCAATTTAACACTTGAGGGCTTACTGAGTAAGGTGAGTGCCCTGGTATGCTTAAATTGTGACCTTTAGGTTGCCTAAGTATTAGAGCAGAGGGGTGCTACTTGTATGGGCGGGTAATCACCCTTATCCTCGGGTAATTTCGTGGGTTAAATATTTGCATGTGTTTGATTAGGATCAGGAAATGATTTCGGAAATTATGTTATAGATTTTCAAATGTTAAATATTATGTTATATATAAACTCATGTTGGCCACACACTGCTTTAATATATGGTTTCTTCCCTTACTGAGATGTGTGTCACCCGAATATAAATTTTTTTTTTTTTTTTTTCAGGATTTCATCGAGATCGAGCTTAGAGAGCTCGAGGTTCTATAACATTATTGGGAAATAGTAAAAGAAAATGGTATATTTCTATGTTAATTATGAGATGCAAATATTTATGTTTTACGTCCTTATATTTTAAGTCTGTGGAGAAAAGAAAGTTTGTGAACATACTGAATTATTTTGGGAGTTATGTAGATTTATGGAAATGCAGGTGTTGGATGATTTAATACGGATTATAGTTAGAATTAGTAAACTCTGGTATTATGTTATATGGAGATTATGATCATGTTTTTCCGCTGCGTATGTTTTGGAATATAATTTATGAGGATATGATCAGGTATAACGCGTCGGACCCGGGTTTAAGGGTTCGGGGCGTTTCATGCTCCCACTTTCATTTTAGAATATGAAGTGGTTGTAATGATCCTACTGGCCTTTGGTGCTCAGTCTTTATTTGCTGACAGGTCAAACACTGTTCTACATATCGGGCTATTTCTCTTTTCATATTGCTCCACCAAAAGGATTCCTGCGAATCTCTGTACATTTTCATACTTCCCGAATGTACCTCATACAGAGAACGGTACACCTCTTCCAAAATGGTCTTTTTAATTTCAACGTCATCGCGTACACAAAGCCTACTACGAAACCTTAGAGTTCCGTCATCTGAAATATTAAAATCGGCTCCCTGTCCATTCTGCGCTCTATCTCTGATCGTTATAAATTCTGCATCTTGCATCTGCGCAATCTTAATCCTCTCTAGCAAAGACGGTTGAAGTACCAAATTAGCAATGAACACTTGATGGCTACCCTCTACTAGTTCCACACCAAGTTTTTCTAAATCCATCATGATATGATGTTGCATCACCACTGCTGATACTAAAACACTTCTCAACTTTTGGCTTAAAGCATCAGTTACCACATTAGCCTTTTCTGGGTGGTAACTGATGGTGCAATCGTAATCTTTTATCAATTTTAGTCATCTCCTATGCCTCACATTTAACTCATTTTGCATGAAGAAATACTTCAAACTCTTATGATCTGTAAATATTTCACACTTCCCACCATACAGATAATGCCTCCAGATTTTCAATGCATACATCACTGCAGCCAACTCCAAATCATGCATCGGGTAGTTCTTCTTATACTCCTTAAGTTGCCGAGAAACATATGCAATGACCTTCCCCTGCTGCATCAAGACACACCCGAGTCACTTATGAGACGCGTCACTGTATATCACAAATCCACCATCTCTTGATGAAAATAGACAAAACTGGTGCAGTGAAGAGTCACTGCTTCAATTCCTGGAAACTTTACTCACAATTATCGGCCCACTCGAATTTCACATTCTTCCTCATCAACCGTGTCAGAGGACCCGATAGTCTAGAAAAACCCACCACAAATCGCCGGTAGTATCTTGCTAGACCCAAGAAACTCTTGATCTCCTGAATATTCTTCGATCTTTCCCAATTCACCACTGCTTATTTTCTTCTTGGATCTATCAAAATACCGTCCTCAAAGATCACATGTCCAAGGAATGTAACTTCCTTAAGCCAGAATTCACATTTCTTGAATTTAGCGTATAACTTTCCTTTTCTCAACACCTATAGTACCATCCTTAAATGATCTTCGTGCTTCTTAGGACTCTTCGAATAGACTAGAATATCATCAATGAAAACTACTACAAACTGGTCTAGATACTGATGGAAGACCCTATTTATCAGGTCCATGAATGCAGAAGGAGCATTCGTCAGTCCAAATGGCATAATAAAAAACTCATAATGGTTATACCGAGTTTGAAACGCTGTCTTTGAAACATTCTCTACCTTGACCTTCACTTGATGGTACTTGGATCGAAGATCAATCTTTAAGTAAACTCGTGTTCCCTAGAGTTGATCAAACAAATCATCAATTCGGGGGAGAGAATACTTGTTCTTAACTGTCACTTTATTTGTCTCTCTGTAGTCAATACACATCCTCATCGTCCCATCTTTCTTCTTCACAAACAAAACTGGCGCTCCCCAGGATGACACATTGGGCCTAATAAACCCCTTATCCAGTAATTCCTACAATTGTTCTTTTGACTCTCTAAACTCTGCTGGAGCCATTCTATAGGGAGCTTTAGATATCGTCGCCGTCCCCAGAAGTAGGTCAATGAAAAATTTAATATCACGGTCGGGAGGCAATCCCGGTAAATCTTTTGATAAGACATTTGAGAACTCCCTTACTACTGGAATATCTGCAAGTTTTAGTTCCCCTCCTAGCGCTTCTTTTATACAAGCTAAGTATCCCTGGCACCCATCCAATAGTAGCCTCCTCACTTGCATACCCAACAATAACTGTGGTGAGGAATGTACACACAACCCCATAAATTTGTACTCCTATGCCCTAGGAGGTCTGAATATCATTTCTTTCTTATGACAGTCAATGTTGGCATAGTTGGCGGCTAGCCAGTCCATTCCCAAAATCATATCGAATTTATTCATGTCAAATACTACAAGATTGGTTGGTAGCATTTTCTCCTGAATATCAACTAGACAGTCTCTAAGCATTCTTTTACATATCACCATTGACCCTGTCGGTGTGGCTACTGATAACTTGGTGTCTAACATATGAGTTTCTATCCCACATAACTTAAGGTACCCTAGAGACACAAAAGAATGGGTGGCACCTAAATCAAACAGAATAATAGCTTTATTTGAAAACACAAAAATGATACCTGTCACCACGTCGCCAGCCACCTTTGCTTCTCCCGGTGTCAATGCATATACCCGTTCCGGGGATGTTTTCCTCTACTAATTGCCTCGGGGTGCTTGATTTTTTCCCAAGTAGCGATTAGGAGTGGGTACATTAATTAACGGTGCTCAACAGTCTTTCGCAATATGGCCAGACCGACCACACTGATAGTAGGCAATCGACCCAACTCAACACTCCCCCCGATGCTTGTGACCACACCTAGTACAAGTAGGGGGTGTTGGATCGCCCTGAGGGGCTCGACATCCCACTACCTACCGTTGGCCCCCATCATATCTCCTCTGTTGACCATGACTGGTACCTACCCTAAAATCAAGAGGCATATGCCTCTTCCTTTAACTCTGTACTCCAGCACCTCTCTGCAGGCTGGTCTCAATTTGTAGTGTCCCTCAATAAAATATAACATAATAAATAAAGATGGTCAACCCAAACCCATGGGTAGCGGGGACACCTGTCAAGTACAGTGAAAAACCTAGCAACAGTAAACATAAAATCTCGAATATCCAATCATAAAACATAATACCAGAGTTATTTACATTCCTAAAATACTGTATTTATTTACAACCTTTCAAAAAGTCAAAAATGATACTAGGACCTTACAACAAAAAGTCTCCTAGTCCTAATTCAACGTTTACCCTTCTAGTAGGGAAGCTTCACTCACTCAACGGCGGCCTTGACCCGCTAGTTTCTCTGGGTTTCCTGAAAAAAAAAATGTGGTAATGTTGGGGGTGAGACACTTCTCAGTAAGGAAAAATAAACTAAATACAGCTGTGTGACACATGAACATTTAATGCAATCGTACATATACAGTACAATTCATATTTCCGTACACATTGATCATCGTAAAATAAATCATCATAAACTTTCATATTTACTAGTAAATCATATCATAAATAATGCATCTGTTATACTGATAATACTGAAAACTTACCCAAGATGAATAGTTAGCTAATGTCATGTATTACCTCCCAAGACAGGTTGTGCAGCCCGAAGGCGGGACACGGCAATGGTTGGCCGACCACTGCCGAATCAAATATGTCTGTAAGTATGATGGGCCCGCCACACCCTGGTCCGGACTGCCAGGTGGACGTCCACACTCTACTGAAAGCCACATCGACTATCCGTCTCCCATCCCCTCGTGGGATGGTTAGCACTAATCTGACATAGATATCTAATCTACACAAATAGCTACGGTACCGAGCCCTGAACTGAACTAAACTAACATCCTGGTTGTAATAACATATAATACATAAACATACATAACATCATCACGGCCTCGTGCCAAAAACATAGATACGGCTTCACGTCGAAATCATAAATACGGCCTCGTGCCGATATGCATAAATACATGGCCTCACGCCAAAATCGTAAATACGGCCTCGTGCCGATAATATAAATATGGTCTCGCGCCTGATATGTTTCAGGTATTTACATTCTGAAAATAACTCATTTATCATATATTCGTCAAACTCAGTATAGCATAACTCATCTTTCATAATACCTGAAAATATGCTTTGATCGTAAAATCTTTCATATCATGATTCACTTCACATAAAATTGATATTCATGCCACACATATGTCGTTTAAAGTCATGCTTCATATTCTAAAATCATCATTTCTGGCATCTCATACATACATATACATTTTCATCATAATAGCAGTATTTTCTAAACATACATTTTCATATGTATTATACAAAGATAGCATAGGTTTTTCTGAAAATAAATGTGCTCATAATTAATAATAACATGCATGGAAAATAACTACTTTAGTTTATTCCCTTACCTGGCCACTGAGAAAGCCCCCAAAATATCCTAGGCTAACCCCCGTATGACTTCCTGATCAACAGCTTGAAACTCAGAACCCCCAGTACTAAACATCAGTATTTTCATGCGTACATCAATTTCTGAAACTACCATAAAGTCTAACCTTTAGTGCGGTTAGAACACATGATCACTACCCCGTTAGGGGTAGAATCGGTCTACATTACCAGAGTTGGGGTCGGGAGTTCGGTTAGAGGGGAAGGTACGAGCACCCCCTACACGCCCGTTCTTAAGAACGGCACCTAATTAATTTAAAATTATCCCTAAGTTAATCTAATAAATCTTTACATTACTCCTTTTTATGAATTTATAAATACATAGGAAAATAAATAAATATATACATATATTCCCTCAGAGCTTAGGGTACGTGATGCCCAAAGGCTAATACCCCTTGCAATTAAATCATAGGGATTATAATTAAGAAAATACACTCCCAAAAATTTTGAAATGATATATAAAATTTTTATAGGGAAATACTAGTATGGGAGGTTTTAATATATGTTAATGAGATAATACACTAAGAAATTAAACTACACATAATTATCAACAAAACACCATATACTATATATATGAAGATACTAGAATTACTAAAACGATACCATATATATTAGAATACTAAAAAAAATACACTAATAAATAATACAAAACATAATAATAATGATGATAATAATATAGAATAAAATACTAAACTTAATATAATACTAAAATATGCCAATATTCTTAATATGAACGTGTGATCTAAGAGTACTAAATATAACAATATACTTAATATAACATTATACTCATATATATACCATATAACAATATAACAATATACACTATAGTAATATTCGCTACAACAATAACAATAAAATAATCGCGACAATAATATAATAATATAACAATATATATACATATATACAATATGGAAATAATTAAAGAAACAAATCAACCCTACAATTAGAATGTAAACTATACAATATGATAATAATATATCTTAACAAATACATGCATAAATCCTAACTATAAATAATCAAAACTTTGACATAATACTAACAAAACCCTAGGATTAACAATAAAGGAAACGTGACAATAATTCAAACCCTAGAAATTAAATATAAACAACATAGAAACAAATAAGACGAAATTATGGCAACAATTCAAATTATAATCTATTATGCCAATATACATGGGTACGATATGGAAACATGTGATAATTAGGAAATATACCAAAACCTAACGTGGAAATATGAAAATACATGTGTAATCAAATATACAACAGAATGCGCAATGAATATGCAAATAACTATATGAGGCAATTACACTAATAATAGTAGAAATATGCTAGCTATACAATAAAATGTACGTTCGATAATAATATAAATATGCAAATAAACATATATGGCAATAATGATAATAAGTGTGCATGCAAATTAAGTATACAATTAAAATATGCAATCAATACTAACATGAATATAAATATATAAGGCACTAATAAGAACCACATAAATATGCAAAAATATATAACACAATAAATATGCCAACCATGTCAATACACAATAATAATAAAAGCTTTATTACGATAGTTATATAAACACTTTAATAATAATACAAAACGAATACATAATAAAAGAATAATAATAATAATAATGATAATAATAATCCAACAATAATAGTATTATTTAATATGTACAATAGTATACTTGTGCTTATAATAATAACACATAAACAATGTACTAATACCACCAATAATAATGTACAAGTAACATAATAATAATATTAACACAATTTATATAATCGTAATACTAATAGATTAATTATAATATAACCAATAATAGTATATGAACAATATAATAATATTATTAATAATAATATACCAATAATAATAGTAGTATGATCAATATATAAATGAAAATAATAAACCAACACTAAGATACATATAAGTTTAGATAATATTAAGCATTCAATAATAAAGAAGTGAACTTCAAACAAAAAAAATGGATAAATAAATAAATAAATCTATATAAAATATATAGTATATACAGTGCAGGTGCTGGGGTGCGTGGGTGTGTCTCGCATGCATGAAACGGTGTGTGTGTGTGTGCAGGAATTTACAGAAACAGGAGACAGGGGGGGACTCACCGGGTGTTCTCGTGTTGCAGGGATGGCCGGAGGAACCAGTGGCCATGAGTGGTGTCGCCGGAGTGCAGCAGTCTGGCAACGGTTGCTGGTGGGGTCTGCGATGATTCCGCCGGAGCTGCTGGTTATGGAGATGCTGCCGTGATCTGCAGGGGCTGCTGCGGTGGGCTCTGTTCTGCCGTGGAGGGAGCCTCGGGTTGGCGGCAAGGGTGTTGCCGTGTGTGAGCGAGGACTGGTGAGGGTTGGTGGCTATGGCTGCTGTTGGAGGACACTGGCGACGGCGACGCCGAGTGGGGCTGTTAGTCGCGTGGCGTGCAGGCAGCGTGCAGGACGGAGGAGAGCTATACTGCGGGAGATGGTGGCTGAAAGCAGAAGAAGAAGAAGAAGAAGAAGAAGAAGAAGAAGAAGGAGAAAAGAAAGCAAATTTTTTTTCGTTTGGCTGTGTGCTGCCTCCGTGCTGTGCTGTGTGCAGCCCCCCCTTCCTTTTGGCTGGGAGAAAGAGCCTATAAATAGGCTCCTCCACCCCAAAACCCTAAATCACATAAATATAATAATAATAATAATAATATTAATAATGATTGATAACAATAATAATAATAATAATAATAACAAAATAATAACATAATACTAATAATACCAAAAATAAATAACAATAATAATAATAGTAAGAGAGATAAAAATACTAATGATAATAATAATAAGTAAATAAATAATAATAATAATAATAACAACAACAAAATAGTAATAATACTAATAATAATAATAATAAAGATAATAATAAATAAATAATATTAACGATAATAAAAATAATAATAATAATAATCAAGAAAAATAAAAATAAGCAAAATAATAGTAAAGTAATAATAATAAAAATAATACCATACTAATAAAATAATATCTAAAATAATAATGTAAATAATAATAAAAAATACTAAAAATGATAACAAAAAAATAATAATAATAGTAATAACAAAAATAAATAAATAATAATGAGAATAAGAATAATAATAATAATAATAAATAAAAATACTAATAATAATAATAATATTTAAAAATAACAAAGGTAATAATAATGAAAATAAAAATGAAAATAATAATAGTAATATAATAATAATAATATTGGGCCTGGGTAAAAATGGGGTGTCTACAGCTGCCCCTCTTTGTAGGCTTCGTTGCTTCAAAGTAAAAGTAGGAACTCTCCTACGTTATTTGTAGCAACAAACCTGCAAAGACAAAAGACGCTGATTTTGGACCAGGCCAATGCATCAAAAGAGATCAAAGTGTGACTTCCCAAAAATGACCAACGAAGGATCAACATGAGTGAGACCGCAAAAGGGTTAATAGAAGTGGATCGCGAAGGGTCAATAAGAATGGACCGCAAAGGGTCAATAAAAGTGGGACCGCGAATGATCAATAAGAGTGGGACCGAAAATGGTCAATAAGGTGGGACCACGATGGGTTAATAAGAATGGGACTGCGATGGGTCAATAAGGTGGGACCGCGATGGGTCAATAAGAATGGGACCGTGATAGGTCAATAAAGTGGGACCGCGATGGGTCAATAAGAATGAGACCGTGATAGGTCAATAAGGTGGGACTGTGAAGGGTCAATAAAATGGAACCGCGATTGGTCAATAAGAATGGGACCAGAATAGGTCAATAAGGTGGGACCGCGAAGGGTCAATAAGGTGGGACCACGATAGGTCAATAAGGTGGGACCACGAAGGGTCAATAAAAGTGGAACCGCGATGGGTCAATAAGAATGAGACCGTGATAGGTCAATAAGGTGGGACCGCGATGGGTCAATAAGATGGCGACTGTGATAGGTTAATAAGAGTTGGACCACGAAGGGTCAATGAGGTGGGACCGCGAAGGGTCAATAAGAGTGGGACCGCAAAGGGTTAATAAGGTGGGACCGCGATGGGTCAATAAGGTGGGACCGCGATGGGTCAATAAGAATGGGACCGTGATAGGTCAATAAGGTGGGACCGCGAAGGGTCAATAAGGTGGGACCGCGATGGGTCAATAAGAATGGGACCGTGATAGGTCAATAAGGTGGGACCGCGAAGGGTCAATAAGGTAGGACCGCGATGGGTCAATAAGAATGGGACCGTGATAGGTCAATAAGGTGGGACCGCGAAGGGTCAATAAGATGGGACCGCGATGGGTCAATAAGAATAGAACCGTGATAGGTCAATAAGGTGGGACCGCGAAAGGTCAATAAGGTGGGACCGCGATGGGTCAATAAGAATGGGACTGTGATAGGTCAATAAGGTGGGACCGCGAAGGGTCAATAAGATGGAACCGCGATGGGTCAATAAGAATAGAACCGTGATAGGTCAATAAGGTGGGACCGCGAAAGGTCAATAAGGTGGGACCACGATGGGTCAATAAGGTGGGACCACGAAGGGTCAATAAAAGTGGAACCGCGATGGGTCAATAAGAATGGGACCGTGATAGGTCAATAAGGTGGGACCACGATGGGTCAATAAAATGGGACCGTGATGGGTCAATAAAAGTGAATAAGATAATCAAAATAATTTGGATGAAATTGCTCGCATGAATGAGATAGTCAAGAAAGCTTTGAGGTGATCCAATATCTCGGTGTTATCATGAACAACACCATTTTTGGATATAAGGACTGATGCCTTAATTTCAATGTAGATGGCTCAATAAGGAAATGGTTACTCTGTATGGGGGATGATGAATCGAGTATGAAATCTTGAGAACTTTTTGGAATATATCCTCAGGTGTAGGGCTCAGAATTATTCCATTGGGGATTATCAATCGGGAATGAAAACCTGAGTTTCTTTGGCTGTCTTTAGATTACCCTCTTTGAGACTCAACAACCAAGGGGTCAACTGCCACAGTTTTAAAGTATGTTAATCTATGCATTGGGGCCAGCTGCCCCAATTTCAAAATACGTCTAGACCAGAATGGCTCAGTCAATGAGGCAAAAGAATTATTCAGAAGTTTATTCAACCAGGCAAGTGTGATTAAATAGTGCACTATTGCTATATGTATGCATGTTGCTACCTAAGATGCTAGAATGCAGTGATATGTTGCTATATGTGCATAATGATGTGTGAATGCAAAGATGTATGCATATTGAATGAGATGCCCTTTATATTTTCTTTCTTATGCAACGCATGAAATGTATGGTAATGAATGAAATGCATGGTAATAAATGAAATGAATGGTAATGCATGAATGCATGAATCTTTTCTCCTTCCAACATGCTTGTAATCAACAACCCAATCTCTGATCTTGGGTGTGCCTGCTGATTCTGGCCATGTTTCAAATTCCCAAAAGGCACTCAAAATTTGCCCTAGTGTTTACACGCCACTGGTCATGATCCTGTTTTGACTTTGATTCTGTTCTTGGCTATGTTTTCATCATGCACTCTGATATGACGGCATCGGAATTAGTCCAAACAAAACTCAACCCAAAATCTGCCCCATTTACCATCGTTTGTTACTGATATTGGCTTCAAATTTGACTTTGACACGAAGGCACCCCAAATCAGCGTCACTAGAACTCAACACGGAGTTTGGATCATTTAAGTGCATCTATAACTATATTTTACCTGTCCCTCACAAGGATTCTCTTTTGGCGAATGTGTCAGTGATTAAGCCCTTTTGACCATCCGTCCTCCTTTTAAAGCTTTTAAAGAATGAAAAAATTTTTTTTATTTTTTTTGGATGGAGGAATGAATGATGAATGATGAATGATCATGCATTTAGGACATCAACTTGCTAAATCAAAAGGTCATATGCACAAAATAGATGTTTTACTGAGTTCACCTGCTATTTCAATGGAAAAAAAATTCATACCAGTATTCGAGAGCCCTGATGATGATGGTGCTAACTTTTCGAATTGAATAACTGATTTTCTTCTTTAACCAATTGCCCCAGTTTTATTGGGGAACTATTCTTCTACCTTGTTCTTCCGTGAAGCCATTGAGAACCTCTTGTTTAATGGTCGTCCCTAGTTCAGCCAAGTCCAACCAATGTTTTGATCTCAAGATGGTCTTTAAGACTCGGGACGAAACGTAGGCTGAGGGATACAGGTTTTCAGAATAAAAAGGAAACTAAGGCTCAAAAATCCCATCCCATAATGATGTTTCATGCTCCTAGTTTGAATTGAGGCACTTGCAAGATATTGACCGAACTTGTCATTTGGACAAGTTGCCTACGTACCCTTTCAGGATCAAGTCATTACGTAGTTCAGACTCAACATTGAGTCTGATAAATCATTTGAGACAACAACGTATACCAATCTGGTCAGGACTTTCATTTGGACCGTAATGTAGGGTAGGGGTATGGGTTAAAGAAGAAAAGGTTTAAATAAGGCTCAAAATAATTGATTTCATAAAGGGTAATTTGGTCAAGGATCACATATATAGTATGTCCCTTATTTTTCTTTCTTCTTCCTTTTTCTTCTTCTTTCTCTTCCCTGCATATTCTTTTTTACTGCACCTTTTGCTCTTCCTTTTGTGAAGGACTTTTTAGCATTTTATTTGGACACCCTTTGGGACTGATTTTTTTTATTTAAACTGCCCCAGTGTGGGCTGTGATCCTTTGACGGGTTAATCAATAAATGAATTTTTCAGGCTCAAAAGGGCTTGTAAGAGATTTCTTCTTTGAATTTCTTTTGGGTAGCAGAAAAATGGCCTGCCATCATTTCGATAGCCCATTGTTGTCTCATATGACTTGCCAAACGTTAGGAGACCCAACCCAGGTTAACTTTTTGGTGAACTGGCTTTTAAGAAAAGACTAGTTTATCAATCAAGCTCAAGTGGGTTAACAAATGGTAAATCAATATTGGGTTCTTTTTAGGGATAACTGATCGGCCAAAGATGACCATCTATCATTCGATCAAAACTTGATTAGCGGACTGACATGAGATTCATGAAACCAACACATATTTTACTGAGGCTTTCAGAACTTATTCGCAGTATTTGAACTCATGGAGTGACGAACATTGTTTCATCTTGCTCTATTTTCATTTCGTAGCTTGAATTTTTCATAACTAACACCTGCTTTTGGTTCATGAATACTGGTATTTTATTTTCCTTATCTTAGCAAAGAAACATGAGTAAACAAAATTTTGGACATTGAACTCCCGATGCAAGTGATATACGAAAATGCATACTTTCATTTCTTTGATAGAAAAGGAAACTTCGGAGACAAAACCGTTAATAAATTGCAACAAAAGAAAGAGGAAAACAAAAGAAAACAAAAGCATCCCTGTAGGGGGCGAACAATCAAAAGCTTGCCACTTGTATTTCTCTGTTTCCATGGTCAAAAAGTAAACCCATTTGTTTTGACTATATGCGGAATATCTCTGGTTCAAAACTTGTTGTACTTCTCTGACTGATTTGATCTTCGAAACATTCCTTCAATGTTACACAACAGGCTCCTCCATGTCAATTGCCAATAGACCCAAATCTCTTAAGGTTTGTACTTTATGCTTGAAATGCCAACATTTTTCGATTGAATGACCTATTGCCCCAGAATGATACTCGCATTGAGCATTTGGGTCGTACCACCTTGGGAAAGGGGATTGTAGCAACAATCCTGGTATTGGCGCAACCATTTTAATTTCCACCAATTGCGGGAACAATTCTGCATATGTCATCGGAATAGGTTGAACTTCTTTTCTCTTTCTTTCCATTAGGGAGCTCCCTCCCGTGTCCTGAACATTCAGCTGCCTTGAAATAGGTTTAGGTCCGAAGGAAACTGCTTGGGGTTGCGCACCTGAATGCACTATCTGATGTACTGTGGGCTTGTAGGCAAAATTCTTATTTGTCCACCGGGTTTTACCCTCTTGGTAATGATGCCCCTGAATCATCTGTGCTTCCTCGTCTTTCTTCCTCTTACTCGGGTCAGTTTCTGCATCACCACTTTTGGTTCTTTCGACTTTGATGGCCGTTTCAATTCTCTCTCCAGTAGCAACAATATCCATAAAGTCATGTGGGGTTGCCCCTAGGAGATGCCCGAAGTAGGGATCTTTCAATGTATTCACGAATAGGGAGATAGTCTCCCTATCTTCCACTGGAGGGCTCACTTGGATGGACATGTCCCTCCATCTATATGCATATTCTCTGAATGTTTCATTAGGTTTCATTTGCATGCTTTGTAAGGTCATGCGATCAGGTGCCATTTCTATCACGTGGCGGTACTGAGCTATGAAGGAATTTGCCAGATCTTTCCAAGTACGAATTCGAGCTCAATCCTGCTGAATGTACCATCTAATAGCTGCTCCAGTCAAACTATCTTGAAAGCAATGCATCATCAACCTTTCATCATCAGTATGTGCAGCCATTTTTTGGCAATACAGGCGCAGGTGGGTCCGAGGACAGTGGGTCCCATCGAATTTTTCAAAATTCGGCAACTTGAATTTTGGCGGCAAAGTGACCTTTGGTACTAGGCAAAGGTCATTAGGGTCAACGGAGTCAAATATATTATACCCTTCAATTGCTTTCAAGCATTCCTCCAATACATCACAACGACGCTCAGACTCAGATCTATTTATCCCCATATCAAGAGTTGCTAAGGGGGAAGCCCCTGCCACTGGAAACCCTTGTGCTGGCACAATTGGGATAAATGGAGGCATATCTGGCATTGGATCCCCCATGACGCCCGGTGGTGGAGCTGATGTTTGTCCATGATTTAGGGTGAACCCTGGAGGATGAGTAGGGTCTATATCTGTTTCAGAATCATTTTGTACCGCTTTTCCTTTGTTCATCAACAATTCCATAATTTTACTCATTTTTTCAATCAATTCTTCCTGTCCTTGTTCTATGCCCAGGACTCTACCTTCCAATTGTTCACTCATTTCTTTTGCCCTTCTCCTGGTATTGTATTGATGCGTGACAGTCTCAATGTTGCTTGCTCAGATGAATTCTGTGGCTAGGCACTGCAAACCAAAACCTTCCCTTTTTAGAATCGTGAATGCATGATTATGTAAGGCATGAATGTGTGAGTATCTAATGCATGACCATAAGATGTAATAAATGTTGGTGCATGGATGTAACTAGTGCAATCACACATACAAATAGAGATATGAACATGCATGTGACCTATCGTGCATGATTATGTGTGAAATTACGCATGAATGCATGGATGCAATGAATGTTTGTGCATGGATGTAACTAGTGCAATTACTCATACAAATAGAGATATGAACATGCATGTGACCTATCGGGCATGATTATGTGTGGAATTATGCATGAATGCATTAATGCAATGAATGTTTGTGCATGGATGCAACTAGTGCAATTACACATACAAATAGAGATATGACCATGCATGTGACCTATCGTGCATGATTATGCGTGAAATTATGCATGAATGCATGGATGCAATGAATGTTTGTGCATGGATGTAACTAGTCCAATTACACATACAAATAGAGATATGAACATGCATGTGACCTATCGTGCATAATTATGTGTGAAATTATGCATGAATGCATGGATGCAATGAATTTTGTGCATGGATGTAACTAGTGCAATTACACATACCAATAGAGATATGACCATGCATGTGACCTATCATGCATGATTATGTGTGAAATTATGCATGAATGCATGGATGTAATGTAACCTAACTAACTACTTTGTCAGCATTCTAGGAAAAGTCCCACTAATGAGAGATTTCAAGATTAAGACAATCACAATTTCAATTCAATTCTTCCCTCAATCATTCTTCTCCTTGATGACGGTCAATGTTCCTTAGATTCTGTGAATGGTCAAATTATGATCTGAGGTTGGGGTTGACCCAGGTTGGTCAACCCATGGGATTTGTTCAATACGGGCTTGTGGACTTTAATGTGCATTTTGGCCTCAAGTATATTAAAATATGAGCTTCAATATATTTCATGATGGGATCAAGCCCTAGTTTTAAAAGGATTTGGGCTTGGATTGTTTAGAAAATATTGGCCCAGATTTTTAGGGTAATAGGGCCAAAGACCATTTTTGAAAATTAGGTTTGACCCATTTTGGAAAATTAGGTCTGGGCCGAATTTTTACTTAGGAAAAGGTTGGGCCTATACTTGTTATTTCTCAAAAAATTGGGCCCGAGTTATTTGAAAAGGGTTGGGCCGACCCATATTTTAAAATAGTTGGGCCAAGTGCTTCATTTTGAAAGGATGGGCCTTTGTCTCATTACTGGGCTTTTTTTGAATACTGGCTAAGTAGTATGTATGTCTAAATATATGTCAAATGTATGATATAATACAAAGTATTCCACAACATATATACAACACACTATTCATGGAGAAGGATGTGGCTCCTGTCCCAACCTAGGGTAGGTACGTATATATAGGGTTCTTCATGGCTCTATCCTAGTTAGGGAAGACTATAGACAAGTATGTGTGGGTAAGCTCTAATCCCTATATACAAAGGTTCCCAATCTAACCTCCATCCTCACCCAAAAGGGGTTTGGACAAAGTTTAAACTGAGTGGAGTGGTTCGCGGGTCCCCACAAGCCCTGCCACGTGGGGACAAACCCTATTACACTCCTATCTAATCCTAGTAAGGAAAGTTCGGGTATAGAGCGTGAGAGTGTGTGAATTTAAATTTAACCTAATCCCGCTATCCCCACATTTATTCATATGCTATAAACAATATGGAAACAAGATATCTACTATCTACAAATAATGAAACACAATATATGCAATTAATATGTTTATTCAAAAAAAAAGAAATTTGGAAACAAAATATTGTTAGTTAATATACTTACTTAAAAAAATTATGGAAGCAAAATATTTACGATTAGTATACAAAATATCTACTTATTCAAAATATCTTACAATTAATATGCTCAATTTAGAATATTTAGAAACAAAATATCTACAATTAATATTCACACAATTAGGAAACAAAATATTTTTAATTAAGTAGAGTTATTTGTAAATTATGGAAGCAAAATATTTACAATTAAGTAAAGTTATTTACAAATTACAATATTTACAAAATATGGAGTAATTAAAAGATTTATCAAATTAGAACTTGGGATAATTTCTAATTAATTAATGGCTCGACTCTCTAGGTCCCCAGTGGAGTCGCCAAGCTGTCACGGCGTCCCGGGAGCGCGTGTGCCCCGGGCGGCGAAATTAAAATTATTTTAATATTTTCAGGAAAAATATGGTGTAGGAGTCGCCACTAATCTTTAGTGCGGTTAGAACACATGATCACTACCCCGTTAGGGGTAGAATCGGTCTACATTACCAGAGTTGGGGTCGGGAGTTCGGTTACGTGAGGGGAAGGTACGAGCACCCCCTACACGCCCGTTCTTAAGAACGGCACCTAATTAATTTAAAATTATCCCTAAGTTAATCTAATAAATCTTTACATTACTCCTTTTTATGAATTTATAAATACATAGGAAAATAAATAAATATATACATATATTCCCTCAGAGCTTAGGGTACGTGATGCCCAAAGGCTAATACCCCTTACAATTAAATCATAGGGATTATAATTAAGAAAATACACTCCCAAAAATTTTGAAATGATATATAAAATTTTTATAGGGAAATACTAGTATGGGAGGTTTTAATATATGTTAATGAGATAATACACTAAGAAATTAAACTACACATAATTATCAACAAAACACCATATACTATATATATGAAGATACTAGAATTACTAAAACGATACCATATATATTAGAATACTAAAAAAAATACACTAATAAATAATACAAAACATAATAATAATGATGATAATAATATAGAATAAAATACTAAACTTAATATAATACTAAAATATGCCAATATTCTTAATATGAACGTGTGATCTAAGAGTACTAAATATAACAATATACTTAATATAACATTATACTCATATATATACCATATAACAATATAACAATATACACTATAGTAATATTCGCTACAACAATAACAATAAAATAATCGCGACAATAATATAATAATATAACAATATATATACATATATACAATATGGAAATAATTAAAGAAACAAATCAACCCTACAATTAGAATGTAAACTATACAATATGATAATAATATATCTTAACAAATACATGCATAAATCCTAACTATAAATAATCAAAACTTTGACATAATACTAACAAAACCCTAGGATTAACAATAAAGGAAACGTGACAATAATTCAAACCCTAGAAATTAAATATAAACAACATAGAAACAAATAAGACGAAATTATGGCAACAATTCAAATTATAATCTATTATGCCAATATACATGGGTACGATATGGAAACATGTGATAATTAGGAAATATACCAAAACCTAACGTGGAAATATGAAAATACATGTGTAATCAAATATACAACAGAATGCGCAATGAATATGCAAATAACTATATGAGGCAATTACACTAATAATAGTAGAAATATGCTAGCTATACAATAAAATGTACGTTCGATAATAATATAAATATGCAAATAAACATATATGGCAATAATGATAATAAGTGTGCATGCAAATTAAGTATACAATTAAAATATGCAATCAATACTAACATGAATATAAATATATAAGGCACTAATAAGAACCACATAAATATGCAAAAATATATAACACAATAAATATGCCAACCATGTCAATACACAATAATAATAAAAGCTTTATTACGATAGTTATATAAACACTTTAATAATAATACAAAACGAATACATAATAAAAGAATAATAATAATAATAATGATAATAATAATCCAACAATAATAGTATTATTTAATATGTACAATAGTATACTTGTGCTTATAATAATAACACATAAACAATGTACTAATACCACCAATAATAATGTACAAGTAACATAATAATAATATTAACACAATTTATATAATCGTAATACTAATAGATTAATTATAATATAACCAATAATAGTATATGAACAATATAATAATATTATTAATAATAATATACCAATAATAATAGTAGTATGATCAATATATAAATGAAAATAATAAACCAACACTAAGATACATATAAGTTTAGATAATATTAAGCATTCAATAATAAAGAAGTGAACTTCAAACAAAAAAAATGGATAAATAAATAAATAAATCTATATAAAATATATAGTATATACAGTGCAGGTGCTGGGGTGCGTGGGTGTGTCTCGCATGCATGAAACGGTGTGTGTGTGTGTGCAGGAATTTACAGAAACAGGAGACAGGGGGGGACTCACCGGGTGTTCTCGTGTTGCAGGGATGGCCGGAGGAACCAGTGGCCATGAGTGGTGTCGCCGGAGTGCAGCAGTCTGGCAACGGTTGCTGGTGGGGTCTGCGATGATTCCGCCGGAGCTGCTGGTTATGGAGATGCTGCCGTGATCTGCAGGGGCTGCTGCGGTGGGCTCTGTTCTGCCGTGGAGGGAGCCTCGGGTTGGCGGCAAGGGTGTTGCCGTGTGTGAGCGAGGACTGGTGAGGGTTGGTGGCTATGGCTGCTGTTGGAGGACACTGGCGACGGCGACGCCGAGTGGGGCTGTTAGTCGCGTGGCGTGCAGGCAGCGTGCAGGACGGAGGAGAGCTATACTGCGGGAGATGGTGGCTGAAAGCAGAAGAAGAAGAAGAAGAAGAAGAAGAAGAAGAAGGAGAAAAGAAAGCAAATTTTTTTTCGTTTGGCTGTGTGCTGCCTCCGTGCTGTGCTGTGCGCAGCCCCCCCTTCCTTTTGGCTGGGAGAAAGAGCCTATAAATAGGCTCCTCCACCCCAAAACCCTAAATCACATAAATATAATAATAATAACAATAATATTAATAATGATTGATAACAATAATAATAATAATAATAACAAAATAATAACATAATACTAATAATACCAAAAATAAATAACAATAATAATAATAGTAAGAGAGATAAAAATACTAATGATAATAATAATAAGTAAATAAATAATAATAATAATAATAACAACAAAATAGTAATAATACTAATAATAATAATAATAAAGATAATAATAAATAAATAATATTAACGATAATAAAAATAATAATAATAATAATCAAGAAAAATAAAAATAAGCAAAATAATAGTAAAGTAATAATAATAAAAATAATACCATACTAATAAAATAATATCTAAAATAATAATGTAAATAATAATAAAAAATACTAAAAATGATAACAAAAAAATAATAATAATAGTAATAACAAAAATAAATAAATAATAATGAGAATAAGAATAATAATAATAATAAATAAAAATACTAATAATAATAATAATATTTAAAAATAACAAAGGTAATAATAATGAAAATAAAAATGAAAATAATAATAGTAATATAATAATAATAATATTGGGCCTGGGTAAAATTGGGGTGTCTACAATAGCATAGGTTTTTCTGAAAATAAATGTGCTCATAATTAATAATAACATGCATGGAAAATAACTACTTTAGTTTATTCCCTTACCTGGCTACTGAGAAAGCCCCCAAAATATCCTAGGCTAACCCCCGTATGACTTCCTGATCAACACCCTGAAACTCAGAACCCCCAGTACTAAACATCAGTATTTTCATGCGTACATCAATTTCTGTAACTACCATAAAGTCTAATTTGGCTTAAAAAGCCTTACCTCAACCCAGGGATGATTTCCAACTTCGTTTTCCCAACGATTCGCTCTAGAAAACTTGCAGCGAACTTTGCTAGGAGCGTTGTGGTAGCCTCAAATCTTTGATCCGGCGTAAAACTAGCCCAAAATCGAAGAGAGAGAGTGAGAGAGCCGAAGAGGAGAGAGAGAGAGAGAGTCAAGAGGAAGCTTGCAATGAAATAAAAATCAGATTTTTCATATATATAGACAGCGAAATTAGTTGACGAGCCCGACCTTCGTCGACGAGCCCTTCACAAATTTCGTCGACGAAATCCACTCCTCGTTGACAAAATTCAGTCAGTTCAGAAACCCTATCTCGGCATTTTCTCGTTGACAAAACCCTATGTTCATCGACAAAATCTTTAAAGCCTTCGTCAACGAAACCTTGTGTTCATCGATGAAGCTTGGCAGCTTCCCCTCTTTTCCCAACTTCCATTCCCCTTTCTTTTATTATTTAAATTCCACTTTTAAAATTCGGGTCATTACACAATCACTGTGGCTTTATCCACTAATTCTGAAAAAATTCTGGACCTTAAATGCCACCACTTGCTCATAAATACTCTCTCTCAGGCCCTCCTCAAATCTCCTCGCCTTCTTCTCCTCATCTAACACCATGTATGGGGCAAACCAGGACAAATCTATGAATCTGGCTGTGTATTGTAGACTGTCAGGTGCCCCCGAGTCAAATTCATAAATTTTGTCGCTTTAGCATTTCTAGTAGTAGTGGGGAAGTATTGCTCGAAGAATACCTTCTTGAAGCAGCCCCAAGTCATAGCTATAGGCATCGACCTCTGCTCCTCTAGCAACTTCACTGACTTCCACTAGCGTTTTGCCTTCCATGTCAACTTAAAAGTAGCGAATGATACTCTCTACTCCTCGGTGCAAGGGAGAACTGGCAATGTCTTTTCAATATCCTGGACCTAGTTCTCTACCACGAATGGGTCGGCTCCTCCTAAAAAAGACGAGGGATTCATTCTAGTGAACTACTCGATCGTACAACCCTGGTGAGCTGGTGGACAACCCTGCTCCCCTGAATTCATCGCTATCTCAGCCATTACTTGCTGAGCGACGCTACGTAATACTGTATCAAAATCACCACTGCCTATATTGGAAGGTCCCACATCATCACCACCACCAACATTTGCATTGCCATCCCTAGGGTCTATCCTGAAATAGAACGAGAATAGTCTGAGAATCCTAACTTCATACACAACTAATACGTTATGCTAACTATGAACCATAAAACATCCTTTTACCATCATTCGAATTAACATCCTTATTCCTAATTTAAGGTTCAGTCTTACCATTCAGAAACAAAAACCGACGATAGTTTACCATGACTTTCCTAAAATCATCATTCCAGGAAAAACACAAAAATCGTCACGGAATTCCTGCCTCCAGGCTGTGAAACAAAACCCTAAGTCCTCATCTTAACCTCCAACAATGACTCACTAAAAATATGATCTACACATTTCCTATCCTCATCAAGATCCATTCCTATACTTTGGTATTGTCATCTGCTATGCACTAAAGTCTACAGAACCTAATAACCTAGGCTCTAGTACCAAACTGTCACAACCCGAAAATTATGCTATATTGTTTTATTTATTTTTTTCACATAATAAACTCTAATACAAAAAAATATCAACAAAGTCAACCTGGATCCAAAAGGGGTACCGGGGATATACTTGTTCATAAATACATACTATCTATGCAACGGAAAATGTAATGTGCCTAAAACTTATATACAATACCAGAGTTCTAATCATCCATCTACACATAACTATACATATATCCCAAAAAGTCATCATACGTCCTAGGGATTATACAAAAACATATCTCCCAGCTCAAACACTTGCCTTGAAACTAGGATAGTACCACAACCTCCTCTACCTCGGAGCTCGCTCCACCTGTCTGTCTGGATCTCCTGAAATGTTTGAATTCTTGGGGTGAGACACCTCTCAATAAGTGTGAATAGGTTATTATTAGTGTGTAGTATTATGAGTTTTAGTATTCCAAAATACAATCATTATTTACCTTTTCTACCACTGTGAAATCATGTAAAACTGTAAACACGTATATACAAATATATTTCAAAAGTACATATTTTCCTTTTTCATCATACTCTGTATAAAACAATAACTTTATATTAGTAAATACGCATATATGCATAAAAGAATTGCCTTGGATGGATAAACAACAATGCCATGTATTAACCTTGCATGATCTGGGTTGTGTGGTCCATAGGCCGGACCTAACCATGGTTGGCTTAACCAGGCTAAGTCAACTATATCTATATATGTAACTATGACTATGAGTACGATTGACCTACCCAGCTAGTCCGGACTCCAGGGGGTAACTCTACACTTCAATGGCACAATCGACTGTATACCACCAACACTCTATCTAAGAAGTGTGGTTGCACTGGTAACTATGGGGTTACGGTAACGTGCCTAGCTATGGTCCATCAGGGTTCTAAAACCATATAATGCGATTTCCAAATCAATATAATAACATGATTTCATTTCACAAATTTGTATAATCTGTCATACTATAAATCTATACAAAATATCTAAAATACTGTAATGCTATATAAAATATTGTTTTCAAGTCTTATAAAGGACGCTGTAATACTATGTAAAGTTCTGTACTATAGTCCTATATAAGGATGCTGTAATACTGTGTAAAGCTCTATACTATAGTCCTATATAAGGATGCTGTAATATTGTGTAAAGCTCTGTATTGTAGCCCTATAAAGGACGCTATAATACTGTGTAAAGCTCCGTATAAAATCTGTATAAAACTTTGACATATTGTAGTGTTGTATAAAACATTATTTTACTTTAATACTGTATAAAACCATACTTCTGTCTATAAATACTTTACTATAAAAACTAACAAGTATAATGTTGGAATTGGTGTATTCCCAAGAGGGGGGTGAATTGGGTATTTAAAAATTTCTCCTCCTAAGTTAATTCAAATTAGTATTATGCAACTTAGGGTCTATCTATGCAATTTGAACCCAATCATTCACAAATACAAACATTCAAGTGTTGAAATTTAAATTGCGGAAATTAAAAGCAGACACAAGAAATGTTATTGGGGTTCAACCAATACTGCCTACATCCGCGCCTCAGCTCACAAGTTCAATGATTACCACTATTGCTCACTTAACGGGTGGAGCGGCACCGTTTACAATCAGGTCAAATTTTTAGGGCTGACCTCAATCTTTATAAACTTTCCTTACGGGATGGAGAAAGCCTTACTGATCCTTACGGGTTAGATCAACACCCCCTTAGGCCATGCTTGAAATACAATAGTGAGTATCAAATTTTTGTGTACAATTCTAGTGCTTCTAAACACAAGCAGATTTGTACCAATACGCACATGCAATAATCAAAACACTTCCAAATGATAGGAAATATAAACTCAGTGAAGATATGTGAAACTACTCTCAATATTACGTCAATGTGCAGTCAATGTATGAGAGTGTGCAAACAAAGTTTCTTTGAAATAATCTACATAAATATATCAACCACAAATAATGTTTCAAAGAATTCCAAGAGTATAATAAAATATCTCAAAATGATTTTCAAAAGATTAAGCACAAGAGATATTTGCAAAGCAAGCTTGTCAAAAAGAATGTTCTTAAAAAAAAAACACAAGCAAGTGCAAGAGTCTTGCAATAAAGTGCAAAGACTCACAAGCTTAACAGGTTTCCCCACAAAATGAATTTATAGATTAAATCTTTGGGGAGAACTTTTGAGCTTAACTCTCCTAAAATCAACAATCAATATGAGAGTATAAGCTTTTAGATAATCTCAAAAATACTCCCACCAAATTGGTTTTAACAAAGGAATGAAAAAGGGTGGAGTATATAGGCTTGTATGTGGAAGTGAAGCTCTAAAAATTTTAGAGAAATTTTTTTAATCAAAAGCCCTAATCTCGGCTTAATCTTTGCAAATGAATCCATATATATATAGCCACTCATAAAATTTTGACCGTTGGGATAAAAGGGTAATATTTAAAAAAAATTTAAATGAATTTAATAAAAATAACCCTAATTTACCCTTAATTATCCGCAGTAAAATTTGGTTAGCCCGAGAGTTTCGGTCTACCGAGTCATAGGTTTGGTCGCTCGAACAGACACATGAGAAAAATTGAATTTTCCATGTTCCGGTGTTCGAGGATAAGTTCAGGTGGCTGAACTAGGCGATTTTCCAACCTGCTCGAGGTTCGGTCGCCTGACCTCAAGTTCAGTCTGCCGAACTTGCACTTTCGGTCGCCTGAGGGTATTTTGAACGTAATTGTTCGAGCGCCTGAGTCGTTCAAAAAGTCCTTAATAAGAGTTCGGTCGACCGTGAACACTAAGTTCATTTCAGTTCGATCACCTGAAGTTAGGTCAACGTTCTGACTTTTCCTATGTTCGGTCGATCGAGGTGTTTTCAACGCCAAGGTTTGGTCGCCTGAATCCTTAATATTTTAACACCTAAGTAATGTTTTTGAAAATTGATTTCCCCTGATAACATATATGATAATAGAGATTTTTCTAAGTGCTTGTGTAAGGACCTAGGGTCATCAATGGTCTAGGCTTTTCAAGTATGCCTAAAAGCCTAGCGTCAGTCAACCGAAATCTTGTCTAAGGTTATTTGAGCTTTATAGTTCCTACCATGCATGCCATGCATCAATTATTACAAACCTTTGGAATTAATAATATTACAGACCTAGAATGAAATATAAATTACAAGAAATAAACATGTTAGGTCTTCATTTCTCTTCAAGTCACCATGCGACGCCATATGATTTTGCCAAAACATGCAAGATGATCTTGCACACAAACTCGACAAACATTAAATACCAAGGAATTTGTCATAATCAAAACGGGATATGACCCATAAGATCAACATATAATTATACATAGCTTTTATTCTCATGCCACACAGACTGAGTGATAACTTGTACTATAATATTCTTCTGAAAATATTGGTATAACCATCTCTAGGGTTTTACTCAACCCAATAACCCAAATTTTATCAAACATACATATATCATTTCAAGTTTCCATTCCCATAGATCTGTACTCTCAAGAAATCATATTTATATATTACTCAGAAATCTCATACTATATTTCAATCAGTTAAATTTTCGAAAACTCTTGACATAAACTATTCCCGTTACCTGTTTCTTGGAGCTATTCCTGTAGGGAAACTAGAATTGTGCCTGCAACGCTCGCACAAAGCCTGTATCCATATATCCCAACTCAATTAGTTCAACCCTAGAACATTTATCATTTTAGATACTCCTAAGCCCATATATTCCAATAACTAATTAAATTGGAAAAATAACTTCCTTACCCCAGTTTTGGAGTGGTGCTTGGAAAGCCTCAACCAACTAATTTGCCTCGATTAAACCGCAGAGAAGTATCGCCAGGTTCTCGAAATGGTGTTTATTAGCTGATTTGGGCTTGTTTCGGGAGGAAAATCAAAGAGAGAGAGAGAGTGGATTGGCCGCCGCCATAGAGAGCGAGAAAAGAGAGTTTTTATTTTTCTCACACAAATGAACTTAAAGCCTTTATATAGGCTTGCTAGCACAGGGGAAACCTTCGATGGTTTGGCCTTTTTAACCAAACCGTTTTCACTATTTTACCCTTACTTGGTTGCGGTAACTCAAAACCGTTAATGATTTTCTGAGCTCCTAGAAAATCGTTGACGATTTGACATTTGCCAAACCAATTTCCTCTTTTCCTTTATTATTTCATTACTTACTATTTTTTCGGGTCTCTACACCCATCTTTTGCTAATCTCTTCGTTCTTTCTCTGGATTTATGACCTAGTCTTTTATGCCACAAGAAGGAGGAATTTTCATTAACTCAACTACGTTTAGTTCCAACATTATGATGCAGGATGAGGAGTGTTTCAGAAAATTTTTCATTAAGATTAAATTTATACAAGCCCTCATACAAAACACAAGAACCAACACACAAGCCACTTTTCATTAGACGAAAACCCTTATATTCAAAGTGTAAACCATAACCGTCATTATCTAGTCTGGACATGGAAATTAAGTTCTTAGAAATAGTTGGAACGTATAATGTATCATATAGGGGTAAACAATCACCCGACTCTAAATACAACCGAAAGGTTCCAACACCAATAACTGATACATGATTTCAATTTCCCAAGATTATGAAGTGGTCATTATCCTTTATATTCTGGATTGTAAGGTATCCTCGTATCGAATTTGAAACATGAACAGTAGAACTAGAGTCAATCCACCATGTGTTAGAAGGAACTTGTGTCATGTTAGATTCGAAACATACATAAGCTAAAAGCTTATCTTTCTTTTCAAACCAAGCTTTACGTTTCAGACAGTTTTTCTTTAAATGCCCATAGCCATGATAGATGTCGTGATGTCTCAGGAGCGCGAGTGCCCCGGGGTCGGTGAAATTAAAATTATTTTATATTTTCAGGAAAAAATTAGGAATATTGGAGTCGCCACTAACCTTTTAGTGTGGTTAGAATACTTGATTACTACCCAATTAAGGGTAGAATTGGTCTACGTTACCAAAGCCGGGATCGGGAGTTCGGTTACGCGAGGGGAAGGTACGAGCACCCCCTGCGCGCTCATTCTTATGAACGGTACCTAATTAATTATGAAATTATCCCAAAGTAAATTTGAAAAGCCTTTTATGTTACTCCTTTTGTGGATTTACAAAATATACGAGCAAAGAAATTAATCACAAAATATACATAATATATATTCCCTAAGAAGTAAAGGTACATGAACCCCGAAAGCTCGTACCTGCTTTTGAAATCATAAGGAAAAAAAAATCAAGAAAATATTTTATGAAAATAACTCCCAAAGCTATTTAAAAATTTTATAAGATTTTATAAATACTTTATGATATTTTTTAAAATTTTTGGGAGGTTTCGATAGTGATAATAGGATAATAAACAAGAATACTAAATATAAATATATGGAATAAACAAAAATACTACAATGCCACAATGCACATAATAATAATGAGAATATTACAAATACCAAAATAATACTATATATATATATTAAATAATAAAATACCATAATACTATATATATATATATATATATAGATACTAAAGATACTATAATAAATATCATCATATGTAAACATAATAAAAATGCCATAATACTATCACTAAATATATTAAAATACCTAAAACACCATCCATGCTAAGATGCTAAAAATGCTAAAAATACCATAATAAATAATATCCTATATACTAAAATACTAAAAATACAATAATGATAATTCTATATACTGAGCATGCAGGGCGCGTTTGGTGTGTGTGTGGGCTGTGTACTGGGGTGTATTTTAGTGTGTGTTAGTGTGTGTAACAGGTGTATGTGAGGGGGGGGGGGGGTGTTTCAGTGTGTGTTAGTGTGTGCTGTGTGCGTGAGTTAGTATGTGTAAAGGTGTGTGTTTTAGTGTGTGGGTGCGTGTTAGCTGTGTGTGTTGCAGGGTGTGTATTTGCATGTTTACTAGTATGTGTGTGTTTTCTGGGTGTGTATGGGTGTGTGTGGGTTGGTCGTGGGCTTGTCTGAGACCCACGGGATGAATGGGTTGTTGATGAGGCAGGAGACGGGGCGGTTCTGTTGGGCGTTTTGAACGAGCATGCGCGGGAGGTGGTGGCGGTGAGGGAGTTGCAGGGAGAGTGTGCCGAGAGAGAAGCAGCTGCAGCAACAATAACAACGGGCCTCTGGTCATCACCGTCGGCGGCGGCGGCGGCAGTAGCGGCAGCAACAACAAGCAAGCTTGGTCGGAGCTGTGAGGATCTGGGAGTGAGAACATCGGTGATCTATTGCTGTGGTGAAACCGAGAGGGTGGCCATATCTGGTGGAGCTCACGGCTGAGGATGACGGATCTGGTGGTGGTCGTGGAGGCTTGCGGCTGGTGAGGGAGACAATGAAGATGATGATGGTGACGGTGTTGTGTTGTGAGGCTGCTGCGAAGGAGGATTGAGGCAGCAGCAGTGGCTGCTGTGGTGGTGGCGTGAGGCTGCTTGGCGCGGGAAGGAGCTGTGAGGGCTGCTGGAATGTCTAGGAGAGTGGGGCTGCTGTGCCTGAGGGAGATGTGCGTGAGGGCTGCGCAAGGGAGATGTGGTGCTGGTGAGGGAGTTGCAGGGAGAGTGAGGGAGAGCAGCGTGTAGCAGCTAGTTTTTTTCTTGTTTGGTTATGCGCCCCACCCCACCCCCCTTCTTCTTGTTCTTTTCTCCTCTTTTATAAGTCAAAACAAAACCCTAAAATCCTTCTTTTCTTTTTTCTTTTTCCTTTTTTTTTTTACTTTTATGGTAATAATAATAATAATAAACTTTTTTTGTATTTGGTTCGAGCAAAAATAAGGTATCTACAACTGCCCCTCTTTATAGGCTTCGTTACTTCAAGGTAACGGTAGGAACTTTTCTACGCTATCTTTGGCAATAAGCTTATAAAGATTAAATACACCTATTTTAGTTAGGCCATACAACTACCTCTGACTTTCTAGTTAATCAAGTGTTTTTTGCTTTTGCCACCTAGGGATGATTTGCACTGAATGTAAGAATCCAGACGGAAGTACATAGCGAGGTATTGCATTGAATGTAAGAATCTAGGTTAAGGTACACAGGGATGGCTTGCTGCAAATGTAAGAATCCGGGTCGTAGCGGATACGGTGATCCGAGTCATATGACACAATGGTGGTTGCTTCGAATGTAAGAATCCGAGCCATAGTAGATACGATGATCTCAGCCACAGGATATAATGATGGTTTGCTGTGAATGTAAGAATCTGAGTCGTAGTAGATACGATGATCCGAGCCACGCGACACAATGATGACTTGCTGCGAATGTAAGAATCCGAGCCATAGCGGATACGATGATCCGAGCCATACGACACAATGGTGGCTTGCTTCGAATGTAAGAATGCGAGTCATAGCGGATATGATGATCTGAGCCACAGGACACAATGATGGCTTGCTTCGAATGTAAGAATGCGAGTCATAGCGGATATGATGATCCGAGCCACAGGACACAATGATGGCTTGCTTCAAATGTAAGAATCCGATCCCTAGCAGATACGATGATCCGAGTCACAAGACACAATGATGGCTTGCTTCGAATGTAAGAATACGAACCGTAGCGGATATGATGATTCGAACCATAAGACACAATGATGGCTTGCTTCGAATGTAAGAATCTGAGCTGTAGTGGATACGATGATCCGAGCCACATGACACAATGATGGCTTGCTGCGAATGTAAGAATCTGAGCCGTAGCGTATATGATGATCTGAGCCACGCAACACAATGGTGGCTTGCTTCGAATGTAAGAATATGAGCTGTAGCGAATACGATGATCCGAGCCACAGGACACAATGATAACTTACTTCGAATGTAAGAATTCGAGTCATAGCAGTTATGATGATTTGAGCCACAAGACACAATGATGACTTGCTTTGAATGTAAGAATCCGAGTTGTAGTGAATATGATGATCTGAGCCACATGACACAATGATGGCTTATCGCGAATGTAAGAATCCAAGCCGTAGCGGATACGATGATTGGAGCCACAAGACACAATGATGGCTTGCTGCAAATGTAAGAATTCAAGCTGTAGCGGATATAATCCGAACCACACGACACAATGATGACTTGCTTCGAATGTAAGAATCTGAGTCGTAGAGGATACGATGCTCCGAGCCACATGACACAATGATGACTTACTACAAATGTAAGAATCTAAGCCATAACGGATACGATGATCTGAGCCACGTGACACAATGATGGCTTGTTGTGAATGTAAAAATTCGAGCCATAGCGGATGCGATGATCCGAACCATAGGACATGATGGTGGCTTGTTTCGAATGTAAGAATCCGAGTCGTAGCGGATACTATGATTTGAGCCATATGACACAATGGTGGCTTCCTTCGAATGTAAGAATCCGAGCCATAGCAGATACGATGGTCTGAGCCACGCGACATAAGGATGACTTGCTTCGAATGTAAGAATCCAAACCCTAGCGGATACGATGATCCGAACCACACGACACAATGATGACTTGCTTCGAATATAAGAATCTGAGCTATAGAGGATACGATGATCCAAGCCACACGACACAATGGTGACTTGCTTCGAATGTAAGAATCTGAGTCATAGAGGATCCGATGATCCGAGCCACACGACATAATGATGGCTTGCTGCGAATGTAAGAATCTGAGCTGTAGTGGATACGATGATTTGAACCATATGACACAATGGTGGCTTGCTTCGAATGTAAGAATCCGATTCGTAGTAGATACGATGATCCGAGCCATAGGACACAATGATGGCTTGCTGCGAATGTAAGAATCTGAGCCGTAGCGGATACGATTATCTGAGCCACAAGACACAATGATGGCTTGCTTCGAATGTAAGAATCCGAGCTATAGTGGATATGACAATCTGAGCCATAAGAAACAATGGTGGTTTGTTTTGAATGTAAGAATCCGAGTTGTAGCGAATACGATGATCCGAGCCACACGACACAATGATGGCTTGCTGCGAATGTAAAAATCTGAACCGTAGCTGATATGATGATCTGAGCCATTTAAGCAATAATAAGGTGTAAAACTAAAGTTTAGAAAATGGTTACTCTGTTGGGGAAATACACTTGGGTGTAGGGTCTTGATTTCAATGAATGAATCCACTTGTCCTTAGGATCTGCTCCCCCAGTTTCAAAATAAATCAATGTGTGTCTAGGGTCAGTTGCCCCAGTTTCGAGGTAAATCAATGTATGCCTCGGGTCGGATGCCCCAGTTTCAAATATTAGCACAACATGAATTGCTCAATCAAGGATATCAAATGATCATTCAAAAGCTTATTCAACAAGACAAGTGTGAAGGGTGCTCTATTGCTGCTTGTGATGCTAGAATGTAGTGATATGTTGCTATATGTATGCATATTGCTAACTTATGATGCTAGAATGCAGTGATATGTTGTTATATGTATGCATGTTGCTAACTTGCGATGTTAGAATGCAATGATATGTTGCTAACTTGTGATACTAGAGTGCAGAGATATGTTGCTATATTTATGCATTCATTTTTCTATGCAATGCATGAAATATATGATAATGCATGAAATGTATGGTAATGTATGAAATGTATGAATTTTTCTCTCAACGCGCCTGTGATCAATAACCTCATCTTTTATCTTGGCTATGTTTTCGAATTTCTACATGAAACTTGCCGCATTTGAATGGATCTGTAACTAATCTTGGCTCAATTTTCTTGATTCATCCTATCATGGAGGTGATTGACTTAGTTCAAATGAAACTCAATCACAAAATCTACCCCAGTAGAATGGATCTATAGTTGATCTTGACCCTGTTTTCATATTCCAATCTGATAAAAAGGTGTTTGAATGGGTCCCACTGAAACTCAACTCGGAATTTGCCCTAGTTGAATTTATCTGCCACTGATCTTGACCCTGTTGTTAGATTCTTCTTGAATAAGTAGATCTCTGAAACCTGACATGACATTTGCCCCTATTAGACTGCTCTTTCTCCACAGTGATCTTCTTTATAGAAACTACTGGTGATTTTGAAACCCTTTGACTATCCATCCTTTTTTAACGCTTTGAAGAGTAAGAAGGTTTTTTTTTTTGGATGTAATACATGATGACGTACCAATTTCTCAACGAGCCCGTAATAGACCAAATTCTGATCTTGGCCATATTTTTGAATTCCCATCTGACATAGATGTGCCTAAATGTGTTCCTCTGAAACTCGGCATGACACTTGCCCCTGTAGATGCATTTGTAGCTGATCCTGTCCATCTTACATTTTCTCCACAAGGATGTTCTTTGAATTACATCCTTAATGTTTTAAAATCTCTTTGAAATTTAAATAAATAAACATGCAATCAGATTATTCAATCTTAATAGGAATATGGATAGAATGCACAAACTTGCTTATCTTTGCTTGATTTTCTATGCTTGTTAAGTAGGAGACAAATTTTACCAATTCTTTGACACTAATGTAACTTTGCTAGCTTAGAGAATCATATCAATGGGCAAACCTTTTCCTTTTTTTTTTTTAGCCTCATAACCATAACGCGTCCACTGTATCACCACTTAGAGATTTTTTCTTACTTATTTCAAGCTTATTTCAAACTCCCTAGTTTGAATTATAACTAGTGTCTCATTAAGTAGTCTGATCAATATTCCAATCTCAGGGTGTACTTTAAGACACAAGATGAAATGTAGGCTTAGGATTTAGGTTTCACCAAGAACAAGGAAACTAAGGCTAAAAAATCCCTTGCCATAATAAAAATTTCTGCCCCAGTTTGTGGTGCAGTATTCGCAAAGTATTGACCGAACTTGTCATTTGAATAAGTTGTCTACGTACTTTGCAGGATTAGGTCATTACGTAGTTTAAACTCAACATTGAATCTGAAAAATCATTTGAGACAACACATATACCAATCTAGTTAGGACTTTCATTTGGACAGTATTGTAGGCTAGGGGTATGGGTTAAAGAAGAAAATAATTAAATAAGGCTCAAAATCATCAATTTCATCAAGGGTAATTTGGTCAAAGATTACATATGTAGTATGTCCCTTATTTTTCTTTCTTCTTCCTTTTCTTCTTCTTTCTCTTTCCTTTTTTTTTTTTCTTTTTTTCATCACCTTTTTCTTCTTTTACCGCAACTTTTGCTTTTCCTTTTATAAAGGAATCTTAACTTCATTTTCATTTGAACTTCATTTGGGACTAATTTTTTTTTTTTAAACTGCCCCAATGTGGGGTGTGATCCTTTGACGGGTTAATTAAGAATTGAGTTTTTCAGGCTCAAAAAGGACTTGCAAAAGATTTCTTCTTTGACTTTCTTTTGGGTAACAGAAAAATGGCTTGCCATCATTTTGGTAGTGACCATTGCCTCAAATGACTTGTCAAACACTAGGAGACCCAAACCCAAGTTAGATTTCTGGTGTACTGAATTTTTGTTAAAAAAAGCTGGTTTGACATTCAGGCTCAAAATGGGTTTGCGAATGATAAATTAATATTTGGTTTGTTTTAGGTATACTGGTTGACCAAAGATAGCAACCCCTCATTTAATCAAAATATAATCATTATACCCTTAAAACACCAATCATAATTTAGATAAAAAAGATAGGAGACTTTGTTCATTGATTTCATCATACAAATGTATGACAAAACTTGATAAGTCCTTTCTATATACTTCTCCTACGACTCTTCATAATTTTGAAATCCACATCCTAACCAGGCTTTTAACAACATCTTGAAGTGGAGGGTCTTCTAGCTTGGGGGCTTTTCCTTCTTCTTTTTTTTTTTTTTGCCCTATTAAATAGACTCTCAAAACCAACTAATGGCTCCAAGTCCTTTGTACTGACAAAACTATTTCCTATGTCACTTTACATAAAATGCAAACAAAAATAAGCAAAATTTGGCACAGGGTGATGGTCTGAGGAAGATGGGATAAGATGAGACTGATATGCACTTTTATTTCATTTAAATTAAAAATGATTTAAATAGGAAGGATTCATGGATGTATTCCTCTCATTATTACCCTTGGGTAATCAAAGACATGATTGAGTTTCCACTATCACTTTTGTATCATGTGAGTTTACTTCTGTAGTTGAATACCAACCAATCCTTCAACCCGATGGCATTTGCGACGTTTCAACTGTGATCGGGCAATGGGTTGCCATGAGTCTAACCTTTCGAATAGAGAGATCATTTTTGTTCTGCTCAATGATGGAACCCCGAATCTTTAACTTTACCACTTTGGCACACCGATTTTACAGAAAATTGGGATGTGATTATCGACTTATTGGAGATGACTATGCATGAATGGTTATGAAATTTAGCATGAGATGTATGATTATGTTGTGCAATGAGTATTTATGTATGGGTGTAACTAGTGCAAACATATATATATATATATATAAACAGGGATATGAACATGCATGCAGCCTATTGTGTATAGCTATGCGTGAAATTATGCATGAAGTGCATGAATGCGATGTGACCTAACTACTCTATCAGAATTTTGGAAAAATCCCTGTCAACTAATAATAGGTTTCATGATTAAGCCGACTATGATGGACCACTGATTCAATTCAATTCCTCCCTCGATCATTCCTTTACTTGATGATGGTCCATGTACCTTAGATCCTACGAAGGATCAAGTTATGATCTGGGTATGGAATTAACTAGGGCGAGTTAACCCACTGGGTTGCTTCAACGCAGGCTTGTGGACTTTGATGTGCACTTGGACCTTGGGTGTTTCAAAATATGAGCTTCAAGCTATTTTCTAATGGGTCGAGGCTCGAGTTTAAAGAGAGTTGGGCTTGGATTGCTTTTAAAAGAATGTTGGCTTGAATTTTTAAGTGATAGGGCCGAAGCACCCTTTTGAAATATGGGTTTGAACCTTTTTGAAAATTAGGCTTGGGCTGGGTTTTTTTGTTTAGAAAACGGTCGGGCCCAGATTTTTTTTTTTAAAAAAGAGTTGGGTCTTAGTTATTTGAAAATGATTGGACCGACCCATCTTTTAAAATGCTTAGGCCAAGTGTTTTATTTTTTTGAAAGGATGGGCCATGGTCTCATTATTGGACTTTTCTAGAATAATGGCTAAGTAGTATGCATGTCTAAAATGGATGCAAGATGCATAACACAACGCAAAACATATATACAAAAGACACGGATTAAGTCACATGGAGAAGGATGAGGATCTTGTCCCAACCCAAAGTAGAAACACCTATTTTATACGGTTTCTTCATGGCTCTATCCTTGTTAGGGAAAACTATAGGCAAGTATGTGTGGGTAGGCTCTATTCCTGTTGACAAAAGGTTCCCAATCTGACCCCCATCCTCACCCAATGGGAATGGATAAAGTTCAAACTGAGCGGAGTGCTTCACGCACCCCTAAGGACCTTGTCCCATGAGGGCTAACAGTATTGTGCTTCTTTCTAATCCTAAAGGGGTGAAACCCGAGTAGAAGGCTAGTGAAAGTGTGTGAATTTATAAGCTTAGCCCAATCCATCTATCTCCCACATTCATCCACATGCTATTTCAAAATTAATCACATGCTTATTCAAAAACCATAGAAATAAAGTATTTACAGGCAATCACATGCTTAAACCATGGAAACAAATATTCTCATTAAATCAGGGATATTTTCAAATATGGAACTAAATGTTTACATTAAATCCAGAATATTTACAAATATAGTGACAAGCATTCACATTAAGTCAAGGATATTCACATATATGGGGGCTAAATATTCCCATTAATCAAGGACATCTACCTATATGAAAACTAAATATTCAGATTAATCAAGGATATCTAACTATATGAGAACTAAATAGTCACATTAATCAAGGACGTCTACATATATGGGAACATTAATTCACATTAATCAAGGATATCTATCTATATGGAAACTAAATATTCATATTAATCATGGACATCTACCTATATGAGAACTAAATATTCAGATTAATCAAGAATATCTACCTATATGGGAATTAAATATTTACATTAATCAATGATATCTACATATATGGGAACATTAATTCACATTAATCAAGGATACCTACCTACATAGGAATTAAATATTCTCATTAATCAAGGATATCTACATATATGGAAACTAAGTATTCATATTAATTAAGGATACCTATATGAGAACTAAATATTTTCATTAATCAGGGATATCTACATATATGAGAATATTACTGAAGGATAATTACGAATATTAACTCAAAGATATTTACAACTATGGAAACATATGTCACTACTAAATCAAACGTGTTATAATTTTCACAAACCCCTATTCAAATATGAGAGTATTTTATTTACAAAATAAAGTGTAGTAATTAAAAGACTTAATAAATTTAAATTGGGATAATTCCTAATTAATTATTGGCTCGACTCTCAAATGTCCCCAGCGGAGTCGCCAAGCTGTCGCGACATCTCGGGAGCCAAGTGCCTCGGGGTCGGCGAAATAAAAATTATTTTATATTTTCAAGAAAAAAATAGGAATATTGGAGTCGCCACTAACCTTTTAATGTGGTTAGAACACTTGATTACTACCCAATTAAGGGTAAAATTGGTTTGCGTTACCAAAGCCGGGATCGAGAGTTCGGTTACGCGAGGGGAAGGTACGAGCACCCCCTACGCCCCCGTTCTTACGAATGGTACCTAATTAATTATGAAATTATCCCAAAGTAAATTTGAAAAGCCTTTTATGTTACTCATTTTCTAGATTTACAAAATATACGAGCAAGGAAATTAATCACAAAATATACATAATATATATTCCCTCAGAACTAAAGGTACGTGAAGCCCGAAAGCTCGTACCCCCTTTTGAAATCATAGGAAAAAAAATCAAGAAAATATTTTATGAAAATAACTCCCAGAGCTATTTAAAAATTTTATAAAATTTTATAAATACTTTATGATATTTTTTAAAATTTCTAGGAGGTTTCGATAGTGATAATAGGATAATAAACTAGAATACTAAATATAAATATATGGAATAAACAAAAATACTACAATGCCACAATACACATAATAATAATGAGAATATTACAAATACCAAAATAATACCATAATACTATATATATGTAACGCTTCGAAACCTTAATCCCGGGTTCGGAGCGTTATACCTGATAAAATCCTGATAATCCATAAATCAAAACATACGCAGCGGACAACATAAACATAATCTTCATAAATAATACCAGAGTTTACTATTTCTATCTATAATCCATATTAACCATTCATCCACCTGTATTCGCAACTCCATAAACCTCCAAAAACTCAATCCATAACTAGTATTCACAATCATTCCTTTCTCAACAGACTTAAACCATAAAACATAAAAACATAAACTTAAACTTTATACAACCCAACAGTATTATCAAAATATACCCTTTCTCTTTATAATCCTCAAAATGCTATGAACCCTCGAGCTCTCTAAGCCTAACCTCGAGGATGTCCTGAAAAATAAATATTCATATAAGGGAAGAAACAATGTATTAAAAATAGAGTGTGGCTAACAAGAGATTTATAGATATAATTTTAATAACATTTGCAAAACATTATCATAACACTGAAACCATTCTCTAAACCTAATTAATCACATGCAAAGATTTAACCCACGGGATTACCTGAAGATAGGGGTGATTACCCACCTATACAAGTAGCACCCCTCTACTCTGATACTTAGGCAACCCTAGGGTCGCTGCTGAAGCATACTAGGGTACTCACCTTACTCAGCAAGCCCTCAAGTATTAAATTGATCTTGTACTCATACAGTTCAAACAAAGGTTTAGCAGCGATGACCCCAAGGATAGGGAAATCTACCGGCCCATACAAGTAGGTTTCCTTTGTGCTAATACGTTATGTAGCTACTGTCGCATATGAAGTTACTAGTGCACTTGCCTTTCTCAACAAGCCCTCAGGCGAAGAGTACACCCCGCCCATCCGTAACATGTTCTACGAGCATAGATACTTCTAATATCATAATATATTATCCTTTCTGTCATTATTCAACCATTCATATTTGTTCATGTTCATATCTTAAACATTGCATTACATTTCACTTTAAGTGACTCTTTCCCATTTATATCGTTCACATTTCATATTTCATTCCATTGTCATTTCATTCCATTTTCATTTCATTCACTTGTACTACAGCTGCTCTTTAGCCGTCATCAGTTAGTCCACATAGATATGTGCTAGAATCTGCTAACACGACTCTTTTCAGCTGCCTTACATTTACATGGTTGTATTAACATACATAAGCAGCATAGTTCATCTCATATTTCATTCTCAATGCATTACTTACTTAGCCTGCATCTCATACATTTAACATATATTTGCACAAAACTTACATTTACTCATGCCACACAATTTAGTAATAAAATTCATACATATTCCTTTTAAAATAAGCCAACCCACATTTAGCATTTAAATACTAAAAATATAATTTCCATTTCTTACATAATTTTTCAGAAAATACCTTTCACTTTTATCAGTCCATTTTCACACATACATAACTAAATAAGCGGTTGTAGGCTTAGAAAACATAATTTAAAGGGTTGGCATTTTAAATCCATACCGAAACATATACACATATATATAACACAATTCATTTTCCATTAAATTCATAAAAAATCTGGTTTAATATATATTTTTCCCCTTACCTGACTTCTAAACTACGCCAGTAGGATCCTCGAACCAATACCTACGGCGTTCACTTAGACCCTGAATCAAAACCCTAGTTTAGTCAGATATACCCCAAATAACCCATTATTTCAGCAGTTTATCAACTTTTAAACCTCAAATAAGCATTTAAAACCCCCAAAACTAAGAAATCTAGCCTTTACCTTAACTTAGGAGCATTCCCTAAAAAGCCCAGTTTAAGAAACTGATCCGCTAGATGTGTAGAGAATCCTCCCTCGAACACCGTAGCGGCCGTTTAGTGATTCGGACTGAATCCAGGCCAGATCTGAAGAGAGAAGGGAGAGAAACCAAATTTCTAGAGAGAGAGATGAAGAAAAATCATTTTCTTCACGTGGAAGCAACCTTGGACCTTTTTGTAGACGATGCTGCCATGTGGATTCTTCAACGAGACACGTGGGTTCGTCGACGAACCACTGAAGATACTTCGTCAATGAGAAGATACTTTCGTCGATGAAATTCAAAGTTTAAGATTTACTCTCTCGAGATTCCTTTGTTGATGAGGAACATAATTCGTGGACTATCCCTAGAAGGACACTTGTCGACGAAGACAAAACATTCGTCGACAAGGCCTGCTATTCCTTCTCCAATTTCTTTCCTTTTCCCCTTATTATCCTTTTTATTTATTATATTTATCAATTATTTATAGTTTTAATTTCTGGGTTGTTACATTCTCCCCTCCTTAAGAAATTTCGTCCTCGAAATTTTATTAACTAATCATGCTTTCACTCTACTGGAATTCATTTTCTAACTACAATTATAAGAACTCAACATACATATCATCATATAAGTCATTCAATCATTCTTCATTAAATTAAATCATCACTTTCTTAAATATAATCTCATACTTGCTTCTCTGATGGCATCCTCCTCAGCTCGAAGTGTATACAGTCAGGGTGGAGCACCCCTTCCTAATGGTACCTGCTGTTTTCTCCGGTCCTGATTCTGAACAGTTACCATAGGCAATGGTTCCCGACAATATTTCTTGATATGCCCTAACTTACTGCATCTGTAGCAATTCGGAGTGCCAAACTAGCATTCCCCCCTATGCCTCTTATTACACTTTGGGCATATAGAGCCTATTGCTTCCTTCCCATTCTTCGTTGATCCCTGACTGGCCTCAGATTGAAAACTAGATGGTGCAGATCTCTTCTTCTGCTCTAAAGACTCAGTGTTGCTCTGGATACTCTTCTTCAACATAGAGGTCTTATCAACTAGTTCTAAAAAACTCTGGACATGAAACCTGACCACCAGCTCGTAGATTCTGCGCCTCAGGCCTTTCTTAAATTTCCTGACCTTCCTTACCTCATTTGGGACTAGAAATGGAGTGAAATGCGACAATTCCACAAATTTAGCCGCATACTCCACAATCGTCATATCCCCCTGGGTCAGATTAGTGAACTCCTCAATCTTTTCCTTTCTAATAGTTGAAGGAAAATACCTGTCAAAGAATAACTCCTTGAATCTCTCCCAGGTAAGAGCTATCTTTACCACCCTTTGATCCTCTAGCAACTTCGTAGAAAGCCACCAGAACTTTGCCTCTCTAGTCATCTTGAAAGCGGCATAACGAACCTTCTGCTCGTTCGTGCAGTCAAGTATAGTCATGATCTCCTCTATTTCCTGTACCCAATTCTCTGTAACCACTGGATCAGGTCCTTCTGTAAAGGCTGGAGGGTAAATCCTCATAAATTCCTTAATGCTGCAGCCCTGTCCTGCAGGTGGATAGTTCTGTTCTTTTGGATCCTTCTTCATCTCTGCTTTAACCTAACAGGTGATACCCCGCTGCACCTTAGAGGTATCTATTTCTTCTTCTTCTTCACTATAAGTCACTCAATCCTCTTTTCCTTCAGCCTCTACATTCTCATCTCCAGAATCCATCCTAAAAATAGGACAGAGAAGAGATAAGAATTCTATATCATAATCTCAAACAACATAATCATTAAATTAAATCCAATACAAATCCAAAATCTCCATATAAGGACCAATCTCACGGCTAGGAAACATCACCGTCGATGGATTTACCGTGGTTTTCTAAAACCATCGATTGAATTAGAAAATCACAAAAGTCCGCCAAGGAATTTCTACCTCCAAGCTATAAGATAAAATCATATACGTCCCTACGCCATACTACTTCTCAACACCTAACCTACCTATCTCCTATTTTTCATCCTAATTCATTCTTATACTTTGGTATAAATCATTTCCAAAATCATTACTCTTGTAATGCCCCGAACCCTTAAACCCGAGTTCGACGTGTTATAGCTGATAAAATCCCTGATAATCTATAAATCAATATATATGCAACAGAAAACATAAACATGATATCCATATAACATAATACCAGAGTTTACTAATTCTAACTATAATCCATAATAACTCATCCATCACCTGCATTTCCGTAAATCTACATAACTCCCAAAACATTCAATATTCACAATACCAATTTGTTTCACAACCATTCATAATATCTAGAAGACTTAAAACATAAAAAACAAAATATGTACATTCCCAAAAAACATCATTAAAATGTTTATACCCTTTTTCTTATATCTCCCAAAAATGTTATAAAATATCTAGCTCTCTAAGCTCGATCTCGAGGAAATCTTGAAAAAAAAATACATTTATATTCGGGTGAGACACATCTCAATAAGGGAAGAAACAATATATTAAACACAGCATGTGGTTAACATGATGTATATAGATATCATTTTAAATACATTTGCAAATCATTATCATAACATTAAAATCATTTTCTGAACCTAAACAATCACATGCAGAGATTTACCCACGAGATTACCCAAGGATAGGGGTGATTACCCGCCTATACAAGTAACACCCCTCTGCTATGGTACTTAGGTAACCCTAAGGTCACAATTAAAACATACCAGAGCACTCACCTTACTTAGTAAGCCCTCAAGTGTAAGATTAATCTCGTACTCACACAGTTCAACAATAGTTTTCCAGCAAAGGCCCTAAGGATAGGAAAATCTACCCGCCTATATAAGTAGGTTCCCTCTACCCTAGTACGTTATGTGGCTACTGCCACATCTGAAACTACTAGTGCACTCGCCTTACTCAACAAGCCCTCAAGCGAAAGGTACGCCTTGCCCAATCGTAACATGTTCTATGTACATACATACTTCTAATATCATAATATATTATTTTTTCTACCATTATTCAATCATACGCATCTGTTCATATTCATAGCTTAACATTGCATTGCATTTCACTTTAAGTGACTCTTTCCCATTTGTATCATTCATGTTTCACATTTCATTTCATTGCATTATCATTTCATTGCATAACGTTTTCATTTCATTCCTTCGTACTACAGCTGGTATTTAGCCATCATCAGTTAGTCCACATAGAAATGAGCTAGAATATACTAACACAACTCCTTTTAGCTATCATCAGTTAGTCCACATAGAAATGAGCTAGATCTGCTAACGTGGCTGTTTTTCAGCTGTATTACATTTACATGGTTACATTTAATATACACAAGTAACATAGTCCATATCATGTTTTATTCACAATACTTTACTTACTTAACCTGCATCTCATACATTTAACATATATTTGCATAGAATCTCATGCCACATAGTTTAGCAATAAAATTCATACATTACTTGAAAAATAAGCCAACCAACATTTAATGTGTAACGACCTGCTTAATTTCCATGTGTTTTTTTATTTATTTTTTATATACCATATAATACCAGAGTACTACATGTTCCCCTAAAATATACACATATAACTGTTTTCCCAAAATACCCTCAACTACACTAGGTCATAAAAAAATCCTCCACAATACTCACTTCACTAGCGGGGCACTACAGAAGCCCTTCTACATGCGAGCTTGGTCTGCTCGCCTACTTGGATCACCTGAAAAATGATTCAACACTAGGATGAGACAACGCTTAGTAAGATGAAATATGCTATTACTAGTGTGTGGCAAATGAGCTACAATATTATGAAAATTTGTTTTCATATAATCATGTATAACAGAAATGAAAGTACAGAACAAGTAATAAAATACCCCACCCTTTCCATGTTGCTTAACATTTCAGTATTGTAGATTACTATTCAAAATAATTCTAGTGTACATAGGTATGTCCCCTGTTTCTATAAACCTGTATATATGTAATAGTAACTGAGAATTTTCCCTGTGGATACCCGTGTGTCATGATTTAACCCCTCATTGATAGGGTTGTGTGGTCCGTAGGCGGGATTTACTCTGGCTGGCCAACCAGGAATAAATTACTATACTCCATCGGTTTGATTTGCCCACCTCAACTCATATCTAATGGGGAGCCTGTCCACATCAAAGGCTTAGGTGATCGACCTACTACCATGTATTATCTAAATATGTGGTTGTACTCATAACATAACGTAATATCTATAGCAACAGTACCGTGCTCTACTGTATGGTTCAATAGGGTCTGATACTATATAGTGTATCTCTATATACAACTATTTGATTTACCATGATTCTGAAATAACCGTAATAACCATGATATTGCATAAACTGTATTGTAATTCATACGTCATAATACTGAGAACTGCATAATCATAATACTGAAGTCTGCATAATCATAATACTGAAGTTTGTATAATCATGGTACTGAAATTCGTATAATCATGGTACTAAAATTCGTATAATCATGGTACTGAATTACGTAAAATAATGGTATTGAAATTCATAAAATCATGATACTGAAATTCATAAAACATATCTCAATACTATATTCATATTCTCAAGCCACACCATACTTTAATGCATAATTTTCACAATTTAATAAACTGTAAAATATTGTAAAAATACTTAACATAGCATATTTCCCTTACCTGTTTACTGAAAAGCCCCTATGGTACACTAGCCTAACACGCGCAGGGCCTCCTACATAACACCCTGAAAATAACATTCGCCAAAACAAAATATTAGTATTTTTGGGCCTACATCATTTCTTATAACTGTCAGAAAGCCAAAAACTGACTAAAATGTCTTATCTTGAATTTGGGATGAAATCCAACTCGATCCTATGGACAATCCGTCCTAGCAAACTTGAAGAGAACTTTGCCAGGAACGTCGTGGTGGCTTTGGATCGTCTATCTGGCGTCTGGCGGGGCTGGAAATGAAGAGAGAAGTGAGAGGATCCATAGGAGAGAGAGAAGAGAGAGAGAGCGGCGTGAGAAATGAATAAAAATATGGTTTTCCACTATTTATAGGGGCAGATTCGTCGACGAATCCTTCAGTAAATTCGTCGATGAATCCCTGTATTCGTCGACAAAATTCAGAGTAGCCCAATCCGTCTCTCGGTATTTTCTCATCGATGAATCCCTATATTCGTCGACGAAGTCTACGACCTCCTTCTGTTCCTCTTTCCATTTTCCTTCCTTTTTATTATTAAAATACTATTATTCTTTGTGTCACTACATAATGTTTATATACCAAAAATACCTTTCATTTCTTACATAATTATCCTAAAAATATTTTCCACTTTTATGAGTTTATTTTCGCATATACGTATATAATAAACAGCCCTAAACTCGAAAAAAATATAATTTAAATGGTTGACATTTTAAACCCATACCGAAACATATACACGTATATATAACACAATTTATTTTTCATTAAATTTATAAAAATTCTGATTTAATATATATTTTTCCCCTTACCTGGTTTTTTGAACTACGCCAACAGGGACCCCGAAAAATACCTGCAGCACTCACTTGGATCCTGAATCAAAATTCTAATTCCACTAAATTAATCCTAAATAAAATGTTATTTTAATATTTTTTAGGCCCATAAATTCTAAATAAATAAATATACCCTTAAATATAGCCAAATTACCAAAATTTTCAAATCTCACTCTCGCTTTGGAGTGGGGTCTAGAAAACCCCAATTGAAAAATCACCTACGCCAAAATGACGACGATCACGACTAGAACCCTATGGTGGCGTCTGATCGTTGATTTAACAGCAAATTTAACAAGAAATTGAGAAATTAGGGAAAAATTGCTTTACACTAGGAATGGTGCCTACGCCACTTCCATGATAAATGTGCTCCAGTAAAAATGTCGGTGGCAGAGTTAGGAATCCAACAACACCTTCTGTTTCCCGATCGGTTGAATATCTGTCGATTAATGAGGGGAGAGAGAGAGGCGGAGACGGAGAGTGTACGGAGCTTTCAGGGTGGTCACTCTCTCTATGCTCTGGATAGATTCAGAGTTCTTCTTCTTTTTTTTTATAGTTACTTTACATATAATATAATAATAATATATTTTATTATATATATACACACACATATATACTTTAACAATTATATATATATATATATATATATATATGTATATCATATTATTTATTTAATATATCAGATTTAATAATACTTAATTAGTTAATTAATTCATAATAATAATTTTTTTAAAATTTTTATTTATTTATTTATTTAATTCAATAATGATTAATTAATTAATTAATAATTAGTCTTAATTTTTTTTCATACTATTTTTTTTATTTTTTATTTAATACATTAATTTAATAATGTTTAACTAATTAATTGATTAATAATTTTAATTTATTAATTTTTTAAATTTTTTTTTCCGGGTTATTACAGCTCTGATACCAAAATGTAACGCTTCGAACCCTTAGTTCCGGGTCCGGTGCATTATACCTAATAAAATCCTGATAATTCATAAATCAAAACATATGTAGTGGAAAAAATAAACATAATCTCCATAAATATAATACCAGAGTTTACTATTTCTATCCATAATCCATATTAACCATTCATCCACCTATATTCGCAACTCCATAAACCTCCAAAAGCTCAATCCACAACTAGTATTCACAATCATTCCTTTCTCAATAGACTTAAAACATAAAGCATAAAAACATAAACTTAAACTTTATACGACCCAACAGGATTATCAAAATACACCATTTCTCTTTATAATCCTCAAAATGCTAAGAACCCTCGAGCGCTCTAAGCCCGATCTCGAGGATGTCCTAAAAAATAAATATTCATATTCAGGTGAGACACATCACAGTAAGGGAAGAAACAATATATTAAAAACAAAATGTGGCTAACAAGAGATTTATAGATATAATTTTAATAACATTTGCAAAACATTATCATAACACTGAAACCATTCTCTAAGCATAATCAATCACATACAAAAATTTAAACCACGAGATTACCTGAAGATAGGGGTGATTACCCGCCCATACAAGTAGCACCCTTCTGCTCTAATACTTAGGCAACCCTAGGGTCGCTGCTGAAGCATACTAGGGCACTCACCTTACTCAGTAAGCTCTCAAGTATTAAATTGATATCGTACTCACACAATTCAAACAAAGGTTTACTAGCGATGACCCTAAGGATAGAGAAATCTACCCGCCCATACAAGTAGGTTTCCTCTGCCCTAGTACGTTATGTAGCTACTGTCGCATATAAATTTACTAGCGCACTCGCCTTTCTCAGCAAGCCCTCAGGAGAAGAGTATGCCCTGCCCAATCGTAACATGTTCTACGAGCATAGCTACTTCTAATATCATAATACATTATTATTTCTGTCATCATTCAACCATTCACATTTGTTTATATTCACAGCTTAAACATTACATTGCATTTTACTTTAAGTGACTCTTTTTCATTTACATCGTTCACATTTCACATTTCATTTCATTGTCATTTCATTCCATTTTCATTTCATTCACTCGTACTACAACTGCTCTTTAGCCGTCATCAATTAGTCCACATAGAAATGCGCTAGAATCTGCTAACATAGCTCCTTTTAGCTATCATCAGTTAGTCCACATAGAAATGCGCTAGAATCTACTAACACGACTCTTTTCAGCTAGCTTACATTTACATGGTTGCATTAACATACACAAGCAGCATAGTTCATATCATATTTCATTCTCAATGCATTACTTTTTTTTTTTTTTTTGGTAAAAGAGGGTGGCACCTCCATTTATTTATTAATAAACCCTCACTTTTGGCGGAAGAATACTGTGGTTACAAGTTAAAACCAACCAACCAAACTAGGACAAACAAAATTAAACAAAACTAACAAAGGAGATAAAAACATAAAAACAACCAAAAACAAAATGAAATACACCAATCGAAACTCTAGAGATGAACTAACAACGAACGGAAACAAGACCTCACCTATCCATCCGAAGGATACCTTTTAGATAACGTGGTAGAAGGTGTTGTTCTTCGTAAATTACATTGTTTCCCATTTCTCCTTCTTTAGCAAGAAAATCAGCCACACTATTACCTTCCCTATATTGATGCATTACCATGACATTCACTCCTTCTAACTCTGCCACGAGCTCCTCCCAAAATTCCCAAAGATACCCCAAAGTACATCTACCTTTCCGAAGCCAATCAACTACAATTCGCGAGTCACTTTCAATAATCACATTAACATAATGCAAACATTTACACAAACGAATTCCTTCCCTGATTGTTTTTAATTTCGCACTATTATTCGTACCATTGCCAAAATAATTTGAAAAAATCGCTTTTACCATGCCATGACAATCCTGAATAATTCCTCCACCTCCTAAAGTACTCGGATTGCCCCTACAACTCCCATCACAATTAAGTTTTATCCACCCTACTAGAGGTTTAACCCATGAAATAATTTTTCTCGGCCTATCGCAAGCTCCCTGATGCTTAATTTGAAACTCATTCAAAATCTTAATGTCCGACTTCTTCAATTTTTGAAAAGAAATGGTGCTCTCAACAATAAAACTAACCCAGAATCGAACACTTCTTTACATATGATTTGCACTTTGATATACTCGTTTCATTCTCGTTTTACATCTTCGATTCCAGAGGCACCACGTAATCAAACATGGAATCAGCTCGATTAAAATACCTTTAATAGACGATTTTTTTGCATAGTGGAACCAATTTGCCATTTTATTTTTCCAAGGAAGAGATCGTTGGAAAGGAATCCCCAGTGCCACACTAGCTCGACACCTAACCTCTAAAGCTACCTTTCCTAAAGAAAAAATATGATCAATGTTTTCCTGACTTCTCTCAATGCAGCAATCACAAACTGAAGCCATTGATATTCCTTTGGTTTGCATTCTATCATCTACAATCAAGCATCTAAACCAGCCTCTCCATAAACACATTGAGATTCTTCTGGGCAATTAAAAATGCCAAAACTAGTCATTCCACAAGAAATTATCACTTTTGCTCCTCACTGCCTCCCAAACCGTTTTTGTAGAAAAATTACTGTCCGGGGCAGGCTTCTAGAAAAAAATATCCTAATCACTTTTACCCGTCGGCACTTGTTGCAAAAATTTCCTTGTTTTATCAGCACCAACCAATTCCTAGTACTAAATCAGAGTTCCAATTATTATTTAGCCAGCAATCCTTAAAACACAGTTTCTTGTTCAAAATATCCTCAGTGCTCACAGATAACGGGCCTGATGACAGCCACTTGTTGAATAAAAAGAAGAGTTCATGTCACGCAATTTAGCAATAAAATTCATACATATTTCTTGTAAAATAAGTCAACCCACATTTAACATTTAAATAATGAAAATATAATTTTCATTTCTTACATAATTTTTTAAAAAATATCTTTCACTTTTATCAGTCCATTTTCACATATACATAGCTAAATAAGCGGTCCTAGACTCAGAAAACATAATTTAAAGGGTTGACATTTTAAACCCATACCGAAACATATACACGTATATATAACACAATTCATTTTCCATTAAATTCATAAAAAAAATATGGTTTAATATATATTTTTTTCCTTACTTGACTTCTGAACTACGCCAGTATGATCCCCGAACTGATACCCACGACGTTCACTTAGACCATGAACCAAAACTCTAGTTTAGTCAGATATACCCCAAATAACCCATTATTTCAACAGTTTATCAACTTTTAAACCTCAAATAAGCATTTAAAACCCCCAAAACTAAGAAATCTAGCCCTTGCCTTAACTTAGGAGCATTTCCCAAGAAGCCCAGTTTAAGAAACTAATCCGCTAGATGTGTAGAGAATCCTCCCTAGAACACCGTAGCGGCTTCCGTTCAACGATTCGGGCTGAATCCGGGCCGGATCTGAAGAGAGAAGGGAGAGAAACCGAATTTCTAGAGAGAGAAATGAAGAAAAATCATTTTCTTCATGTGGAAGCAACCTTGGATCTTTTTATAGATGCTGCTGCCACGTGGATTCATCGACGAGACACGTGGGTTCGTCGACGAACCACTAAAGATACTTCGTCGACGAGAAAATACTTTCGTCGACGAAATTCAGAGTTTAAGATTTACTCTCTTGGGATTCCTTCGTCGACGAGGAACAAAATTCGTCGACTATCCCTAAAAGGACACTCGTTGACGAAGACAGAATATTCGTCGACAAGGCCTACTATTCCTTCTCCAATTTCTTTCCTTTTCCACTTATTATCCTTTTCATTTATTATATTTCCCAATTATTTATAGTTTTAATTTCCGGGTCGTTACATATATATATATATATATATTAAATAATAAAATACCATAATACTATATATATAGATACTAAAGATACTATAATAAATATCACCATATGTAAACATAATAAAAATGCCATAATACTATCACTAAATATATTAAAATACCTAAAACACCATCTATGCTAAGATCCTAAAAATACCATAATAAATAATATCCTATATACTAAAATACTAAAAATACAATAATGATAATTCTATATACTGAGCATGCAGGGGGTGTTTGGTGTGTTTGTGGGCTGTGTACTGGGGTGCATTTTAGTGTGTGTAACAGGTGTATGTGAGGGGGGGGGGGGTGTGTTGGTGTGTGTTGTGTGCGTGAGTTAGTGTGTGTAAAGGTGTGTGTTTTAGTGTGTGGGTGCGTGTTAGCTGTGTGTGTTGCAGGGTGTTTATTTACATGTTTACTAGTGTGTGTCTGTTTTCTGGGTTTGTATGGGTTTGTGTGTGGCTGGTCGTGGGCTCGTCCAAGACCCACGAGTTGAATGGGTTGTTGATGAGGCAGGAGGCAGGGCGGTTCTGTTGGGCGTTTTGAGCGAGCATGCGCGGGAGGTGGTGGCGGTGAGGGAGTTGCACGGAGAGTGTGCCGAGAGAGAAGCAGCTGCAGAAACAATAACAACGGGCCTCTGGTCATCCCCGTCGGCGGCGGCTGCGGCGGAGGCTGCAGCGGCAGCAACAACAAGCAGGCTTGGTCGGAGCTGTGAGGATCTGGGAGTGAGAACGCCGGTGATCTATTGCTGTGGTGAAACCGAGAGGGTGGCCAGATCTGGTGGAGCTCGCGGCCGAGGATGATGGATCAGGTGGTAGTCATAGAGGCTTGCGGCTGGTGAGGGAGACGATGGAGATGATGATGGTGACGGTGCTGTGTTGAGAGGCTGCTGCGAAGGAGGATTGAGGCGGCGCAGTAGCTGCTGTGGTGGTGGCGTGAGGCTGCTGGGCGGCGCGGGAAGGAGCTATGAGGGCTGCTGGAAGGACTAAGAGAGGGGGGCTGCTGTGCGTGAGGGCTGCGCAAGGGAGATGTGGTGCTGGTGAGGGAGTTGCAGGGAGTGTGAGGGAGAGCAGCGTCTAGCAGCTAGGTTTTTTTTTTTGTTTGGCTCCCCCACCACCCCCCGCGGCCGCTTTTCTTCTTGTTCTTTTCTCATCTTCTATAAGCCAAAACAAAACCCTAAAATCCTTATTTTCTTCTTTTTTTTTTTACTTTTATAATAATAATAATAATAATAATAATAATAATAATAATAATAATAAACTTTTGTTGTATTTGACTCGGGCAAAAATAAGGTGTCTACAATAGAAATAACACTTTGGTCTATTATGTTCCTTATTGCGGGTCTCATTATCATAAGACGTACCCGCTACCTTCAATGGATCTTTAAGTCTATCAACTAGATTAGTCATATCAAGGATATGTTCGTTCATTCATCGGCTACCATCAAACTTCATTGTGGTAAGTTTAGCTATTAACCTCCCTAAAAGAGACTCATCAGCTGAACGAAACCGATCTTCCACGACCTTAAGATATTCCTTTGCATTTTCTCGTTAAGGAAGTGTTAACTTAATATTATTTTCTAGTTGAAAAATGATCACAACAATAGTGCCTTGAGTAAAATATTTTCATTAGTAAATTGCATTCAATCTGTGGATCAACTTATGCAATATACTAACATTTACATTTACCAGTGATTTTTACCCAACCAGGCATAATTGATGTGTAACGACCCCGACCCATCACATGGGCCCAGAGTGCTACTTTAGTAACGTCAGTGTACCTGATACCTTATTATTCAAATATAAAACATACATACGCAACGGAAATAAAATATAAAATCCCCAAATTACATTATTAGAGTTCTAACTATCTTTATACACAAATATATCCATCCTCAAATAATTACATCCCATAAAACTAAACAAAAATAAAATCTTTATCTACACACTACCTACATAAATTTACCCCTCTAGCCCGGCTCCTTTAGCCCCCTAGACCCAATCTCTAGGATTTCCTGAAAAGATAGTTTGTAAAGTAAGGGTGAGACACAACTCAGTAAGGGAAAAACAAAGTTAATATCAGTGTGTGGCCAGCATGCATTTAGTATACAGAAAATAACCAGTTTACTAAACAGATAAACACATTTATAAAAACATTCTTATTTTACACTCACACACACAATTAGCCGAGGATAGGGAAAATTACCTGCTCATATAAGTAGCTTCCCTCTGCTCTAGTACCATTACTGCTACTAGGGTACTCACTTGTCTCAGTAAGCCCTCGAAATTATCTTATTAATTAACCGTATTCACATAAATTAACAGATATGCATATAAGACACTCCCTGTGACAAACACGCCATTTACATCCCCATGGCACGGGTTGTGCGGTCCGAAGGTTGGACTAAACCCGGATGATTAGCCCAAACAAAGTCAAATATAACATTCTCTGCAAACACATCTGCAGGCATCCACAGTAAAGCTACAGGTCCGACGCCCTTACTTCAACGTCACGCAGGTAATCGGCTGGAACCCCTACACTTCTATCCAGACAGTGTGGGTGCACATGGTCTAACTAGCAATGGTACCATGCTCACAATATACCGGTCCCCAGGGTTCTTAAAGCATATCATACAATTTAGATAATAGAAATCACCATTTAAAATATTAATTCATATATATTTATTGTTATTCCAAAGACCTGGCCTTCGGCCACAAAATATAACCCAACATATAGCCATCAATTAAAACTCAGCCCTCGGCCATCAAATAATAATCCTGACCCTTGGCCAATCAAATAACACCCGACCATTGGCCGTTAGTTCAAACTCCTGCATTTCATAAACAGTTACAGTATTTTCACAAGCATTTCCAGTATTTCTCAACCAATTCAGTATTTCACAGACAATTCAGTATTTCAAAATCCCAAATCCAGATATACAATAATCCATACAAATTAAATCATCTGCTACACGTTTTTCTACATTTTAACAAATCCATATAAACAAACAAGCTTTCCACTGTTCATTTTATTCAAAAATACCATACCATATATCCTAAGTTTGTAAAATCCATTTTGAACAGTTTGTTTCCAAAATAGCCTTTAAATTCCCAAATGAATAAATAAATAAATAATAAATAAAATTATATAAACATAACAATTTAATTGATTCAATTTTCATAAAATTACTGACTTAACTTAATCCCCTTACCCGATTCTTGAAAAAAACCCGATAACACCCCGGCCTATGCCCGAGGTGTTCAAAAAACCCTGAATCCTAAAATTCAAATTTCACCATATTATTTGTCATAATTCCTAGAGTAACTTTCCCTAAAATTTCCCTAAGTTTTGAATATCCTAAATAGCCTAATAAAAGCCTAAAGTTATAAAATTTACCCCTGATTTAGGATTGGTACCCTGGAGCTCTGATTCGAAAACTCGCTCTGACTAGATTGTAGAGAATCTCCCCACGAGTCTTTTGGCATTTTTTCGTTCGTTAATGAGGCTTACAAGAGAAATTGAGATAAGTTTGAAATTTGGCCTTACCCCAGAAGATATGCCTACGCCGCTCCCACGATAGATCTGCTCCAGTAGAAATGTCCGTGGCGGAGAGCAGAGTCCAACGGTATTTTCAGATTTCTAATCGGCCGAATAGTAGAGACGAGATGGAGGAGAGTGAGAGAGGGGAGCTGAAGGAAGAGGGGAGGGGGGCCGCTGTCTGATGTGCGGGATTCCTAAAAGGATCTTTATCCTTCAGGAAAGGTAAGCATATATACATAATATATATTTTTATAATATTATAATATTATATTATATAAATAATAATAATAATTTAATTAATTAATTAATTATTTTTTAAAATTTTAATTTTAATTTAATTTTTTTAATATATATAAAATTTAGGATTACTACATGATAACCTTTCTAAAGTTTGATTGGTTTGTCACCTTTGGGCATCCATCCCGATCTTACTACCATTCTTTTAATTATCCTGACTAATTCAATGATTACTTGAAAGTTGGTACACCTTTGCGTAAACCATAATAATCAAATTACCATTGTGTAATAATTTTCACAAAAACATATTTCAATCAACGTTTATAATTTTTTTTTCCTAGCAAGATCACTTTGGTGACAACATGCTAACCATAAACAAACATTGATTTAACCAACCCCTTTTTACCGTTTCGCCTGTAACCGGTCCGCGGTAAATACAATACCTTCGATGGTTTTCTGGGCACTCTAGAAGACCGTCGGGTTTGGTCCTTACCAAACCATTTTCCTCTTTCCCTTTTTCTTATTATTCCTATTTTCCAAATCTCTACACAAATAGTGTCAAATTTTTTTTATTTTTGTTCATTAATTTATTCAAATGTTGTCAAAGTTTTACTAATTTTTTTTTCTACTTCTTTAGAAACTAAAATAAGAAATGAAAATATTTTTCACAACTAAATTAACCCTTAATTTTTGAGTTTTTTATTTTTTATTTTTTTAAAAAACAAGGTTTAGCTAACTTTTTAAAACAAATTATTAGGTTCTTTTGTGTGTCCTTGTTCTTTTTGAACATTGTAAAATTATCCATGCATTATTTATGCTCCTAAAAGAGGAGATTATATATTTAAAAGTATCTCTTTTATGGAAGTTCAACTTCCAACTTTGAGAGCGGTAGAAAATAAATATAAATGCAATAAAAGATGAGATGTTTCTTGTTATATAATTTAACAGTGTTGGCCTCTAATTGAGTAAAGAAAATTAGAGAACATTCAAAAGAGAAATTATATAGAGGACCTCTTCCTCCATATGTTTGTGTATCTATTTTCTAAATTATATACTTATTGAAAATGAGTGCCCCTTTAATATTAATGAACGTAGAACCAACTGGTCACATATCTAACATTTAAAATATAGACGCACAAACATGTGGAGGGGGAGATACCCTGTATAATTTCCTCATTCAAAATCTTAATTTATGATGAATTGACCTCCTTTCTTAGATGAAATTCTCCTTGTAAGAAATGAAACTAGGAATAACGTGTTTGGTAAATAAATTTTTTAGTTTTTAAAAAATTAGCATTTAGTTTTCTTAGTGTGAGTTTGACCCTCATTTTTTACCTTTAGGTAAATAGATTTTTCGACTTTAAAGTTAGTTTTTAACTTTTTTGGTGAGCTTTTAAAAGTTACAGAATTGGGAGTTTGACCTCCTTTTTTGTTGTGCCTTTTCATTTTCAAAAATAAAAATTGGATTACATGTATTTGATAAATAACTTTTTCAACTTTTAAAAGTCAGTTTTTAACCTTTTTTTATGAGCTTTTAAAAGCTCAAAAGCTAGCTTTTTTCTACAACAAATTATTCAATTCTATTGTTGTCCTTAATTTCTTTTTTCAAATATTACAAAAATATCAATGCACTAATTATATTATGTAAAAAAATATATCGGTTTTAGTCATTTTAAATATTTTTGGACACCTTACGACTTTTTCACCAATCATCAAAACTAGTTTTTTCTTTCTAACAACTCTTTTTTTCATTTGGGGGGTTTCAAAAAGTTTCTTTTTTAATTAGATTTTTTTTAAAAGGTTCTTTTAAAAAGTCACTCACAGCCAAACTAAGACTTGAAACTTTTAAAAGTTAAAAATTAACTTTTTTTCCGGCCTCAATATTTTTTTTCAAATATTGCAACACAATCAATGCATTTATTATATTTCCTAAAAGTATATATATCTATTTTAGTATTTTTAAATACATTTAGGCACCGCACAATTCTTTTATCGAACATCAAAGCCAACTTTTTCTTTCTAATAGCTTTATTTTTTATTTTTTTATTTTTTTATAGGGAAATATTTTAAAATAATTTCAAAAAGCTTGTTTTCATCCGCTCTTTTTTTAAAAGGTCATTTTAAAAAGTTATAGGGGTCAAGTAAAGCCTAAGTAACTTTTAAAAGTCATAATTTGAAGCTCTTAAAGCTCTATCTTTTTTTTTTTTTTTTTAAATTATTTTGTTCATGTTTTTTTTTTTTTTTTTAAATTTACAAACTTATCCACATATTAACTATATTTCCTAAAAAGGGGTGTCAACACCCCATTTTGCCCTGACCAAATATAACAAAGGTGCCGTATTTATTATTATTATTATTATTATTATTATTATTAATACTTTTAGTATTATTATTATTATTACTATCATTAGTATATTATTATTATTATTATTATTATTATTATTATTATTATTATAAGTAGTACCTTATTATTATTATTATTATTATTCTAAAACAAAAACAGCAAAAGAAGTTAAAAAACAAAAACAAAAAAAGGGGCTAGGGTTTTATTTTAAAAGCCTATAAATAGGCACTATTCACGCAGGCAGGGGGGCCGAGGGCATTGTTCAATGTTCATCTTCTCCATCCGTCCACTCCCTCTCCAGCTCTAATTTACATTTTTCACTTCCTCTCTCCCTCACTCTCGAGTCTCCCTCGCACCGCCGCTCAAACTAGCCACCATCAACCAACCTCAGTCCCGGCAACACTCCCCCAACAGTAGCACCGGCACCATCGCCCTTCGCCTCTTTTTGAACACCCGCACGCCACACCAACCTCCATGCTCTCAGATCCCTTCCCATCTCTATTCACTGCGTCACCGCCCTCATCCCTCTAGCCACCTCACCGGCTTCATCCCTACGAGCACAGCTTCGGCCACGGTTCTATACCTTTGCAGATCCAGTCATTCCACGACCACCGTTACAACTGCTCTCCAACTCCCTAGCCATTGTGGTTGGTACGCAACACCACTGACCGAGCCCGTGTTCATATCCACCAGCCTCCACCGTCACCATCATCATCTCCATCGTCTCCCTCACCAGCCACAAGCCTCCACAACCACCACCATATTCATCATCCTCGGCCGCGAGCTCCACCAGATCTGACCACCCTCTCGGTTTCACCGCAGCAACAGATCACCGGCATTCTCACTCCCAGATCCTCACAACCAGACTCTCAATGCCGAACCTGCAACCACTTGCCTCGACCAAGGTCGCCTCACAACACCTAGCATCTCTACTGTTCACGCACAACATTTTTTCACCCACTCGACATTAGAGTTAGTGTCATACTCTGGCATTGAGGGGGACGGTGAGTTCTTCATCTCGGATTTCCTTCCATGAGGTTTTGAAATTTGATTTTTAATTTGGGTTTTCAGGAGTTTTGAGACATAGACATATGTGTGAGCACCTTGTGTTCGACCATTTGCGGCTGTGAGTTTATTGGTAATGTGTTGATTCATATATGCACTAATGATGTGGAAATTTTTCCAATGCATGCAAACTGTTCATGAATATGCTGGAGTGAAGACACACACCTATCCACACACCAACACATACTGCATACCTACATACACACACTTGGACACCTACATACACACACTGTTTGCACGTATGCACCCCTACCTTACACACCTGCAGACACTCAGCATTCACGCACCCACTAACACAGCATCAGTGTTCACACACAATACACACTATTTACTCATTACACACAAACATCTACACACACTATTCACACACCATAACATACACTGCTCACACACTTTTTCACACACCTTCACATGCTAATCTACTAATTTACTTACTAACATTTTATTTCTTTACTTGCATTCATACTAACCCTAACTCATACATTTACTAACTCATACTAACATTTATATATCTTGTATACTAACATTTACCTTCATTTACCTTCCTGCACTCCAACTTTTAATTTTCTGCATACTAACTTTTTAATTACTTGCATACTAACATTTATTTATTTGTACTTTAACTCTTACTAACTTTTATTTTCCTACATACTGACATTTACATTTCTTACACCCTAACTTTAACTTACTTGCATACTAACCCTTTTAATTTCTTATATACTAACATTTATTTATTTGGGCTCTAACACTTACTTTTCCGCACCCTTTTAATTTCTTGTGTACTTACATTTAATTTCTTGTATTCTAACTTGCATACTAACACATGCTAACTTACATACTAACATTTACTTACTTATATATTATTTCCTTTACACACATTTATGCACACACATTTTGCACATGTTATTTACACACAATTATGCACACACACTTTACACATGTTGTTTACACACATTTATGCACACACACTTTACACATATTATTTACACACATTCGTGCACACACGTACACACTTGTGTACACATTTTCACTCATACCCACACATTCCACATACCCAAGCACTTACATAAATCACACAGGCATGCAATTTCATTCATACCCATGCATACACATACACCCACATCCACATACATGCATATACATGCGTGCCATTTCACGCATACACATTCATGCATGCATTCATACACACCCACATCCACATACATGCATATACATGCGTGCCATTTCACGCATACACATTCATGCATGCATTCATACACACTCACATGCACATGCATATACAAGCATGCAATTTCACACATACACATGCATACACATACACATGCATTCACCTACACATACATGCATGCAATTTCACGCATACACATGCACGCATGCATTCATATACACCCACATTCATATACCCATGCATGCACTCACACTCGAACACATACATTCATATCCATGCACATGCATGCGTGCACTTACACTAAAACACACACATTCACGTGCTCATGCATGCAATGCACATAATCACATACTCATACACGTACGTGCATGCAACCCACCTCATGCATCCCGATATCACCTATGACATCATCATTTAGGTCATTGTCCATTCATGCATGCATGCATGAGTATTCTAGTCCATGCACGCACATTCATGCGTATTCATGTGCACACTTACACACACCATGCATGCGTGCTCCTTCTTGTCCATACACACATACGCTCATGCGGTACATCATCACCCATGACCTCATCCATTCATGCATATACACAACATTCACTCAACACCCATGCATGCACACATCCTCAATGCACATGCACATCCATGCATGCATGCACATTCATGCACGTACCCAATCATGCACACACCCTCAATGCACATGCACACATTCATACACGTACACATCCATGCATGCAAACACATTCATGCACGTACCCAATCATGCATGCACACACATTCATGCACATACTCAATCATGCACTCACCCTTAATGCGGTACATCATACACATACACATCCATGCATGCACACACATTCATGCACATGCTCATTCATGTATGCACATACATTCATGCATGTGCTTATTCATGCATGCACACATATTCACGCACATACACATCCATGCATACACATGGTCATGCATTCATGCTTATACACGCATTATGCATCATTCATGCACTCTAACATACACCTGAACACACATAACCCCCGCGTAAGGCAACCCGTATTGACTAATGGTCTGGACCAAGACTTTAAACTAGTTTTCCCCCCTGGACCGATCAGTGCTTAACGAACTCATTCCACGAACCGGTTCACACTGGTTTTCTTCATTTCACTTGTTTATTATTATATCCAGAAAATTCACAGAAAATCCATAAAATTTTTAAAAAAAAAACTCAGAAAATTAAAAAAAAAAAAAAAAGCTTTTCGACTTACCTTCATGGTTTTTTGTTTTAATTTTATTTGTGCTATTTTGAAGTTCAGGAAAAATATTAAAAAATCACTAAAATCACAAAAAAATTGTTTTCACACTTAGAAAAAATTTTTTAAAAAAATGTTTGTTAGGCCTAGAAAATCGTTTTCATCCCGAACAAATTCCAAAAACCTCCTGAAATAGTATTTTCCTACGTAGGAAAACCTATAAATTTCAAAACCCTCGAGAGCGTATTTTGTACCTTATTTTCTCGATTTTCCCATCCTAATGATCGCAACAAAGGGTATCGACTCTTTGAAATATTGGACGACCCCGGTTCCGAGGAAATACCTATATAGTATATGTTTTGTGCACTTTCTTTGATTTTTTGGAAGGAAGTAATTTTCAAATGCTTATTAGATTTATTTTGGGATAATTTTCGATTAATTTGGTACCGTTTGTAAGAATGGGTGCGTAGGGGGTGTTAATACCTTCCTCTCGCGTAACCGTACTCCCGAACCTGACTCTGGTAACGTAGACCGATTCTATCCCTAATAGGATAGCAATCAAGTGTTCTAACCGCACTCCAAAAGGTTAGTGACGACTCCATCACACATTGTTTTTCCACGAAAAATACTTTCAAAATACACATTCATTTTTCCCTGTTCGCAGCCACACCCAGTTGCCAGAGTGGTCTCTAGCGGGTCCGGGACGTCGCGACAAGGGGATTGAATATTTGAAATTGCTTTTTCTATTAAGATATTCAGTTTAAACTTTGAGGGACTACAAAATTAAATATGGAATAAGAGATGAAATACTTTTCATTATATAATCTAAAGTCTCAAGCTCAACATGGACATGTTCAAAACTAATAATGATGATAACCAAACAGTGTGTAATTCAAAATTTTAATTTAATTACTTTTAATTTTTTAAAAATTAAAACAATTGACAACCTTTCACCTACAAAATATTTTTACTTTTTGTTGCCATAATAAAGACAGTATTTATTATATCAACACGTAAAAAAAATTATGTTTTATTCAAATTCAAATTCATATAATTTTTTAAATTTAAAATTGAACTTCAAATTCTCAAACACTAAGTTAACAATTTTTAACATACAAATTTTCAAAAAAAATTAATTTCAATTTTTGTAAATTGATTTTGCATACCAAATATGAACTTAATATATTCATTTTGATCTATATTTAAAATGAAAGTTTACTTGTATAAATGAATGAGAAGTTACTTGTATATACATTCTATTAATCGAGTTATTTTTATTTATATTTTATAAAAAAACTAAATACTAAAAAAATAAAGAATATTTTCACAATATTAATTTTAAAAGATTACATGTCATAAATTGCCAACACCTAAAAGGCAAGGTTGTTAACTTGTTATGACTATAAATTTTTTTGATTTAAGAAGATAATTTGTTCAATTAAAAGTAACTCTCGTTAACACAACTTCAGAGTTTAAGAACCTTTTAAATGGAGAAGATGTAATACAAAATTGTATTGAAATTTATCGAAATTCATCAAAATTCAAATCTAAGGTTTGAATCTATACCTCTAGAACTTTGAGAGAGACCTTAGATTTCGGACCTTGGATTTGACTTTTGATGGATTTGAACAAAATTTAATACAAATTTTGTATTACATATTTTTCAAATTCACACATCCAAACTCAAGGCTTCCCCCAAACATAGGGTTACTATTTTTCCCTCTTCACTCAACATTATTGTATTTATGCATTATTGTCCTCATTATCCTATTATTATTATTATTTTGAAATCATATATCATTTCAAGAATTTTAAAATGGATAATTGTGTTTGTAATGGTCAAGAATGTCTTGATTGTCCTCATCAATTGTTAATGTTGATAGCTGTTATTTATGGTGTGGCTCTTATACTTTATGGGTTATAAACAAAGAGAAGAAAAACATATGAATGTGTTCTTGGTGCAAAGTAGCAGCAGGGACTCGTCAACGAGTGCCCTATCCTCGTCGACAAGGAGATTAAGAGAGTAAGAAAAATTCAGAGTTTCTAAGATACCGAGAGTAGAAAAATGGGCTCGTCAACGAGTGGACAGACTAGTCGACGAGTGTCATTTTTTGTCTCTTCAACGAATCCCCTGTTCTCATCGGTGAGTAGTTCTAGGCTGCAGTTTTTTGAATTTTGAATTTGAACATTGGGGTGGTTGGGTAATTGGAGGGAAACTTCTGAGGGACTATTATATATGTCATTCTGGGCGTGTACAAACAGCGTGAGTGATCATTTGTGAAGTGTATTGTGTACTATGATATTTCCTTAGTGAAATTCTTGTGTCATTGCTTCTATGGATGTAGTTTTTGCCGAACCACGTAAATCTTATTGTTGTGTTTGCTATTTCTTGTTTACTGGTTGTGATTGATTTACTTGTTGCGTTTTTATTCCACTGTGCATCCTTTATCTGATCATTATTCACATTAAATTGGTATCAGAGCGATTGTTGTTATGACATCGGGATCATTGTCTGTAGGATTGACATTGTCAAATTTGATGGAATCGAAAATTTTGGTTTATAGTAAAGGAGAGTCAAGGATATTCTCATGTAATAAGGAATGAGTAAGGTTGTAGTAACCCGTATAATTATGGGAATTAAATAATAAAAAAAGATAGGGAAAAAGAATTTTAAAAGGGGGACACAACAGGCCCTTGTCGACAAAAAGTCTTCTTGGGCTCATCGACGTGGACGCGTGTAACGACTCAACCCTTTATATGAACCCAGGTGTCACTCTCTTATACCAAATACCTATACCTGTTCAAGATATGGAAACAACCTGCCCTAAATAGGGACATACGAGTATAAATCATACACAATCATGATGTAAATGTAGCGAAAAAACATAAACATCCATTGGGATTTCTACTAGACTTATACCAGAGCTTACTAATACATCCATAATTTACATAAATTTGGACTTAGAATGATTTTCATTATTATAACCCTCCAAAAAGGAACTTCCTCCAAGTTTAATACAAAATTCATATGCTTACGTAAGCTAACCAAAAATTATCTCCCTAGTCCCTTTTCTTACTAGGACCGACGTCCTGATGGACCTGAAAACAAAGGTTGTAAGATAGGGTGAGATACCTCTCAGTAAGGAAGAAGGAGTTACAACAGTGTGTGACCGCATACATGCATATTTTAATAAGAACTCATGCATTCAAAACATTTGTTTATAATACTGTATCACATAACATTTATTTGCACATAAAGTATTTAAATCATGCATATGACTATTAGAACAACTCCAGCTTGGTATGACGGTTTGCCTATTTACCTCGTGGCATGGGTTGTGCACTGATTGCCTCTGACAGTGTCGTGTTCGTGCAGACAAAAGCCGAGCATCTTTTATGATCCGACCGCCCCCTGGTTTATTTTTACCAGCAGCTTACTAACTCCTCGCAGGTGGACCATCTAATGTACTCATACTGATTTCTCATGTATGGTTGCATTGTACTGCTAGCATCGGTACCTAACCCTAGGAGTTTATTTCAACCCCCGAACTGAAGTGTTTTTCAACCCCTTTTACTGAAGTTTCTTTCAACCTATTTTGGTCACAAGCTGTGGTTCCAGTATCATATATACAATTTATAGCAAAACAGTAACTTGTTCAATTCCAGTATTTTTCACAAATTCAGATAGTCACATTGGGTTCAAACTGGCGCCTTTCCACTCGGTTTACCCCTCTTTGTTTACTGATTCAGCTCAGTGTATCACCGGCCTCCGTTTGTCACGTTCCCAATATAACAAATTGGAAATTCATTCCCATATTCTATATCAATAGTATAGAAAATCCATTCATTTCCGTTTCAACATATATCACACAAGTTTAATCCAAAAACTCGATAAATGATAGAAATCAAGTAAACATCATTTAAATGAATAAGTAAAGGATTCGAGCCTCTCCTACTATAGTATAAATGTAAATAAATGATTTTTGTAAAGTTTGGAGATCATACACCGAAATCCTCGTTTTTTCCAAAAATCGTAAAATCATAAAACCATCATTTCTACTTGGTAGAATTTAGCAAATAAGCAGTTAAATCATACATAATAACATAAACTAGCTTTTTAGCGGTTTAGTTTTCTAAAAATACTGTTGTAATCAAATTTCCCTTACCTTATACTCGAAATGAAACTTCGTACGAACACGGTCCAAATCGACAACCCTAGATCCCGAAAACCTAAAACCACAGAACAAAATCTTACTACAACTTCAACTACTATCCAAATATCTAATCAAAACTAAGATCAGCTCCCTACCTCGATTTTTGGGAAAAACCCAAAAATCTTTGAAACGACGATTCGATCCGCTAAAATTGTAGACTTTTCTCTTTTGATCCACGCAATACCCTCCATTTTTGGAAACGGATGACGAACGGCAAAGAATCCTAGAGAGAGAGAGATTCGCAACTTAGAGAGAGAGAGAGAGAGAAGAGAGAGAGAGAGAAAGAGAGAGAGAGAGAGAGAGAGAGAGAGAGAGAGAGAGAGAGAGAGAGCTTTTGGGAGAATCTGAACTCCTAAGCAACTCAAATGGGATATTTATAAGGCCTTTGACCCGGTCCAATTCGTTGACGAGGCGGCGTCTTCGTCGACGAATCCACCACAAAAATCATCGACGAGGCCCTGAATTTCGTCGATGAGGATTTCCCGAGAACCTCCCGAAATCCCTCGGCATTCTCTCATCGACGAGGCTCTGAAGGACTTCATCGATGAATGTGATCCTTCATCGACGAATCCTACTCATACAGGTTTGGGTCTCTACAATCTCGTCTCCTTATAAGAATTTCGTCCTCGAAATTTACTACTAATTGCTAACATAATCTTTTCTTATAATTTCGCTTACAAAAGACTCGACCATCATCTACAAAGTGACTTTGGCCTAAATTCATTACATATCCTCACATATGGCGGAGGAATACCGTGGTTACCCAAAAGATACATCAGAAGATTACATACATAGAGAAAACTCTCCCAAAGACTTTACCATTTAATCAATACTATCTACTACATATTCATATACTATCAAATAACTGTGGGTGCTTCTGGCGTATCTCAGATTCTAATTCCCATGAAGCTTCTTCTACTGTATGGTTACGCCATAATACCTTCATGAGAGGTATTTCCTTGGTCCGTAACTGCTGTACTTTTCGATCTAATATCTGCACTGGTACTTCCTCATACGATAAGGTATCACTAATCTCTACAAGTTCGTAACTCAGTACGTGCGATGGATCTGGTACGTACTTCCTCAGTACAGACACGTGAAATATATCATGGACTCTGGATAATGTTGGAGATAAAGCCACTCGATAAGCCACTGAACCTATCCTTTCAAGGATTTAAAAAGGCCCGACATACCAAGGACTTAGCTTCCCCTTCTTCCCGAATCTCATCACCCCCTTCATCGAAGTGATTTTCAAGAATACCATATCACCTACTTCAAATTCCAACCCTCGCCGACGAGTAACAGCATAACTTTTCTGTCGACTCTGAGCTGCTTTAATTCATTCCCTGATTAATGCGACCTTTGCAGATGTCTGTTGAACCATTTCTGGATCTAGTATCTGCCGCTCACCTACCTGATCCCAATACAACGGAGATCGACACGGACAACCATACAAAGCCTCATAAGGTGTCATCTCTATGCTTGCCTGGTAACTGTTGTTATATGCAAATTCAACAAGCGGTAGATATCATATCCAACTATTACCAAAATCTAGTATACAAGCTCGCAATATATCCTCTAACGTCTGAATAGTCCTCTCCGACTGTCCATCCGTCTGCGGGTGAAAAGACGTGCTGAATGTCAATCGCGATCTCAAGGCATCCTGTAAACTCTTCTAGAAACGAGATGTAAAAAGCGGATCCTGATCTGAAACAATAGAAATAGGGACACCATGGAGTCGTACCACTTCCTGCACATACAGTTCTACTAGCCTATTTAGAGAGTAGCTGACTCTGATTGGAATGAAGTGTGCAGTCTTCGTCAATTGATCTACTATAACCCACATGATATTCTGCCCATGCACCGCCGGAGGTAAACCCGTCACAAAATCCATCGAGACATGTCCCCACTTCCACTGAGGGACGTCGAGTGGCTGAAGCGGTCTTGCCGGCTTTTGATGTTCTGCTTTGATCTACTAACATGTCAGGCACCGTTCTACAAATCAGGTGATCTCTTTTTTTATATTAGACCACTAGAAAGATTCCCTCAAATCCCGGTACATTTTTGTACTACCAGGATGTACAGTATAAAGTGAATGATGTGCCTCCTCTAGAATGACCCGTTTTTATCACAACATCATTCGGTACACAAACCCTGCCGCGAAATCTAAATATCCCATCATCAGAGATACTGAAATCTGGCTTTAGCCCCTTCTGGATTCCTTCCGTAATCTCAACCAACTCGGGATCCTCCTTCTGCACCACACGAATCCTCTCCTACAAAGTTGGCTGTACCACCAAGCTAGCAAGGACAGCTTGATGGTTTCCTTCCACTACCTCCAAACTTAATTTCTCAAGGTCCATGCAGATCTGATGCTGAACCTGAACTGCTGAGACTGTTGTGTCAACTGACTTCCGACTCAGAGCATCAACTACCACATTAGCTTTTCTTGGGTGGTAGCTAATAACAAAGTCGTAGTCTTTAATAAATTCAAGCCACCTATGTTGTCTTATATTGAGCTCCTTCTGGGTGAAAAAGTATTTCAGACTTTTATGGTCGGTAAAAATCTCACACCTTTCACCATATAAGTAATGCCTCCAAATTTTCACTGCAAACACTACCGCTGCTAATTTTAAATCATGCGTCGGGTAGTTCTTCTCGTATTCTTTGAGTTGACGAGAAGCATAAGCCACTACTTTGTCCTACTGCATTAGAACACAACCAAAACCCTTTTTCGAAGCATCACTGTATATAACAAAACCACCATCACTGGATGGAAGTGTCAGAACTGGAGCAGTGACCAGTCGCCGTTTCAACTCCTGGAAACTCAGTTCGCACTCATCCGTCCAATAATATCTCTCGTTCTTCTGCGTGAGTTTCTTCAAAGGACTTGCTAAACTGGAGAACCCTTCAACAAACTGACGACAGTAACCTATAAGACCCAGAAAACTTCTAACCTCCTGCACATTCTTCGGTCTCGCCCAGTCCACTACTACTTCTATCTGATTCGGGTCTACTGATACACCTTCTTTAGACACTACGTGCCCTAGAAATGCAATTTGTCCTAGCCAGAACTCGCACTTCTTCAGTTTAGGATATCATGTTCTACAACATGTGCAATACTAGCCTCAAATGAACTTCATGTTTTACAGCACTCCCAGAATATACTAGGATATCATCAATAAATACCACAACGAACCGGTCTAGATGTTCGTGGAAGACCCTGTTCATCAAATCCATAAATGCTGCAGGTGCATTAGTCAAACCAAAAGACATAACCATAAATTCAAAATGGCCATACCGGGTTCGAAATGCAATTTTCGAGATGTCCTCCGCTTTCACCTTCAGCTGGTGATACCTAGATCGTAGGTCAATTTTAGAGAAGACCTGTGTGCCCTGAAGTTGATCAAACAAATCATCGATCCTGGGTAGCGGATACTTGTTCTTTATCGTTACCTTATTCAGTTCTCGATAGTCGATGCACACGGGTGCTCCCCAAGGAGAAACACTAGGTTGAATATACCCCTTGTCAAGCAACTCTTGAAGTTGTTCCTTTAACTCTCTTAGCTCACCTGGAGCCATACGATACGGAGCTTTCGATATCGGCGCTGTATCTAGAGCTAATTCTATGGAAAATTCCGACTCACGGTCTGAAGGTAATCCTGGTAAGTCCTCTAGAAACACGTCAGGGAATTCGCATACCACAGGAATCCTTTCCAATTCCCGTTCTCCTATTGGTGTGTCTTTCACCATTGCCAGATATCCTTGGCACCCCTTATGAAATAGCCTCCTAGCTTGTATAGCAGAAAGGATACGTGGTGTAGAACGCACACACGATCCAAGGAACTGAAATTCCTGCTTTCCTGGTGTGACGCCCCGATTTTCATACAATATTTTTTAAATAATAACTAAATAATCATGTCATAAATCCATTAATCGGCCACGTCAACAATTCTACTATCATTCATACAACCCGACCCGCATTGGGTACCGAGTAAAAAGTATTTTATTAAACAATCTAACAGCGGAAGACAGTATATACACATTAGTCAGAATACAATACCCAGAGTATCAACGTACATAAATACATAACACTATCTCATACCCAAAAATATTACAACCCTAGGGAACCACACCTCCCTAGTCAAAACTCACCCTGTATCTCTGGGTCCCAGCTCTTTATGATCACGGAGCTCTACCACCTGGCCTATCTCTGTCCCCTGAAAAATTTAGATAATTTGGGTGAGACACATCTCAGTAAGAAGGAATAGATTATTTACAGTGTGTGGCCAAATGAGTACAATTATAATACACTTTACTTTTCAAATCACCATTTCATCTGAGAAAATACACTGATATTCACATACACATAATCATATAGATATACAACAGAAGCTTTTATAAGCTTTAAAATCATTTATCAAATTCAATGATTCCAACACATATTTACACGCGAAGTTCTTGAGAATAGGAAAGGTTACCCGCCCATACAGGTAGCTTCCCTCTGCCCTAACACGTTATGCAGCCGAGTATGACCACATCTAATACCCATCAGGGCACTCACCTTACTCAGTATGCCCTCAGGCGGAGAGTTTCACTTCGTCTTAATTATTTATATAATTAACTCACACTGTTCCATTTCTCAATTTTATCATTCTTTATTTCTCAATTTCCATTCTTTCTTTCATTTCTCATTTTAGCCAATTTTATCATTCTTTCACTTTTCATTTCCACTTTACTTTTCGGCTCATGAGTATCCTCGGTATCAAATACCAACATCGCGTCTGTAACTCATGGCCACCTTGAGGATCTTTCTATACACGTCATGCTTCCCACCATAGTCAAGGTTGTGCGGCCCGAAGGCTAGATCTAACCGCGGTTGGCCGACCCGGTTAGATCAAATATCATATCACATATCGCGTTTGTAGTACGACTGGCCGGCCTAATATCCTGATCCGGACTCAGGAGGCCCAACAACCCTACACAATGGCACAATCGACTGTCATGCCACACGCTCCAAGAGTCTGTATGGTTGCACTAACACCACTCGCAACGGTACCGTACTCAATATCATAACCATCCAATAGTGTTTACCACCACATAAACACAATCATTATGCGGTATTGACATTTCATTAATTATATTCTAGTATATCACAATTCAGTTCAATATAAATATTCTCATCATTTTCCATGCACATTTCATCAACTCGTAATATCATATATCATATTTCACATATTTTTCACATTTTTCCAAAATAGTCATATCAGTAATTTGTACAAACTCATTTCTCATGCAAACAATCCACTCACAAATAAATACCACATTTCATTATTTTCCAATATCAATAATTCACAAAATTTTATTTTCCAGGCAAAACATTTCTACTCATATAATAATACTATATTACATTATTTTTCACTAATCACATCAGTAATTTTCATCTCAATATTTTCTTAAAAATTACTCATCGTTATATTTTACACTCCAAAATACCACAATTTAAAATCACTCAAATGCCACACAGTTTATCTGATATTTATATCATAATAATTTTTAGACAAAATATCATATGCTCATTTTCATATATTAATTCAAATAATAATTCTAAAAACACTGTTATAATTTATGCCCCTTACCTGACTTACTGAGAGTTTCGCTAGAACCCAAAGTCTCACGCCCTTGGCGCCCGAAATTTAACTCCTGCAATTTACATTTTCCCCAGATTAATTAACTAATTTCCTCCAAAACAATACTCAACTAACCTTCCATAAGCTCCATATACCCCAAATAAATATTTAAACTATTATTTAAAACGCCCACTTAATTTTCTAAATTTTACCTGCGGGTCCCAAAATTACACCCGCGGTGCTCACTCGGGCCCTAAATTCCATAAATTCCACTTCAACCCAAAATGCTCAATATTTAAACATTTCTAAATTAATGCTAATTAATTAAAAATAAGCCCCTTAATAACCCCTGCACCCCAAATTTGGGGTTTTGGCCCGACACCTCCACGAGAATTCCGTCCCGCTAGACTTGTAGAGAATCATCCCTAGATTCTCATGGTGGTGTCCGTTCATCAATTAGGCTTACATTTTGCAAGAAATTAAAGAAAAAGGAAAAAATGGCTTACCCTAGGGAATACACATACGCCGCTCCTACCACCGATCCACTCCGGTAGAAATGATGGCAGTGGCGAATGGAGTCTAGTGGTATCTTCGGATTTTCGATCGGGTGAAAATCTATCACGAAATCGAGGAGAGAGGGAGAGAGAACGTGAGGAGAGAGAGAGTGAGTTGAGAGGCTGCGCAGAGATGAAAAAAGAAAAGAAGAAGAAGAAGAAGAAGAAGAAGAAGAGACTTAAAATTAATTTTAAATCTCCTGAAGCTTCAGCAAGCTTCAGGAGGATAATAATAATAATATTTAATTAATATTAATAATAATATATTTTATTAATAAAATAAAAATAAATTTTTAATTAATTAATTTTTTTCTTTTTTTAAAAAATTTGATTAATTAATTAATTAATTAATTTTTTTTTTGGGTAATCATTCTACTAATCTTTTATAACCCTTTTTGGGGTTATTACACTTGGCGGTCTAAACAACACCTCCGTCTTACAGCAATCAATACTGGCATAGCTGGCACACAACCAGTCCATCCCTAAGATGATATCAAAGTCATATATGTCGTACACCACAAAATTAACTGGTAGTATCCTCCCCTGTATTTCAATCGGAAAGTCCCGAACTACCTTGCTACACCCGACCATCGATCCAGACGATGTAGCCACCACTAGTTCATCACCTAGCAATTGCACTTCTAATCCACACAATTTAACAAAGCCTTGGGAAATAATAGAATGTGTTGCCCCGAAATCAAATAATACTACAGCTTAATGAGGAAGCATGTAAATGATACTTGTGACTACATCATCAGCGTTCTCAGCGTCACCAGGAGTCAAAGAATATACCCTAGCCTGGGTAGTACCCCCTGCTGACCGCCATGCTGTGTCGAAGCATTCCCTCTGTATTGCTACTGCAAGACTCCATTATTCTTCTGCATCTGACAGTCTCTCATCTGATGTACCACACCGCATACAGGCTCCCGTAGACAACCAACACTGCCCCTGGTGTTTCCTACCACATAAAGAGCAATGTGGAAATTATGCAGCATTCTGGGACGTACCACCACTGTTTTTCTTCCACTTACCCTGTCCTGCCCCAGACGAATAATTAGGAGGCGCTGGCCTCTTCTTTGCAACCTGAACCTCTGCATCCTCTAGTAAACACTCCTATGCTACCGTGACTTTATCAACCAACGTAGCAAAGTCCTGCAGCTGCAAGATCACCGTCTGCTTACAGATCTCGCTCCTCAGACCCCTCTGAAACTTCCAAGCCTTCTTCGCTTCATCAGGAATCACGAATGGAGCAAATCGAGACAGCTCCTGGAATTTGGCAGCATACTGCTACACTGTTAACGATCCCTGCATCAAATTCATGAATTTCTTCATTTTCGCATTTCTAATTGTGGCCGAAAAATAACATTCAAAGAAGAGCTCTTTGAATCGGGCCTACGTCAATGCTATTGGTATCGGTCGGTGCTCTACCATCTATTTTTCAGACACCCACCATCTTTTAGCCTCCTCTGCCAACTTGAACGTGGCGAAGGTTACTTTCTGCCTTTCAGTGCAGTTCAACACATTTAAGATCTTCTCAATCTCTTGGATCCAATTCTCAGCACGAACTGGATCTGTACTGCCCATAAAAGCAAAGGGCTTCAATTTGGTTGATTACGCACTTAAATTGCGTAATTAGGTGCTTTAATTCATGCATTGGGAATCCTATTTTGTATTTAAATGCCTAATTACTCTCAATATTTTAACATTATGTTCTATTTATAATATTTTAGTTTTATTAAGTAATTTATGAAATTTTGGAATTTTTTCTTATAGGGCAACTATCGGAAGCCAAAAATCCGACGACACTTTTTAATCTGTGCGTAACTCTCTCATCCAACCTCTGATTTAGATGATTTAGGATGCCATAGAAAGATAAGAAAATGTTCTACAATTTTCATGTTTTTTATTTTGCAAAATAATGGATGCATCAAGATCAAAATCAGACGTGAAGTTAGCATACGCCGTTTTATGGATTATTTCAACAATTTTTCGTAATCTTGGCGTAACTTTCTCATCCGAACTCCTATCGAAACGATTCAAAATTTTGAGAAAAGCTGAAAAAGAGCTCTACATATTTTGTGTTTTAAGATTTGAGAGTTACGAGCTGTAAGAGGGTCAAAAGTGGGCTTGAAAGAAGAGGGTAGTTCGTGTACCTTTGAAAAAAAATGAGATGTGACGCGGCCATGCAGCCGGGTCATCTCAGAAGGGTGAGGTGCTGGGTACATAGAAAGGAAAGACAAAAGAAAGGAAAGAAAAGCAAAGAAAGGAAAGACAAAAGCAAAGGAATGAAAAAAGTCAAAGAGGAGGGTTTCTTTGGAGAGAGCCGTGTGCAAGAAGAGAGGAGGGGGGGCAGCGTGCTCTGGGAGAGAGAGGGAGGCCGCATCTTACAGAAAGAAAGAATTGATTTTTCTTGGTTAGACACACAAGGGAGGCGAAACCACATAAAATTTCTTGGAAAAATTATTTTTTGGGAGCTTTCTTGTGGTTATCTTTTGGGGGTGCTGCGAAGATACACACACAACCAGCAAAGGAGAGTTGAAAGCACGCAAAAATAATATCTTTTCGGAATCGAAAGGCGGCGAACAACGGTGGTGTTCGGGGTGTTCGTGACGCGCGACGGCGGTGCGGCGAGTGTTGATCTTTCCCGTACACTCCAAATTGAAGAAAATATGGTGAAATCTGTTATGTTGGATTTAATTTTTAGAATGAACTAAATTTTTGAATTCTAGGAAAATGATGTAGCCAGTTTCGAACTATGCTTGCTCATTGATGCTAATCTGAAGTAGTTTTCATTAATGTTTGTTTGAGTTATTTTGTGCCTAATGCTTTTAATTAATTGACCATTAATTAAATGATTTTAGTCTTGTGATTTGCTACTGAAAGGGGGGATTATAGGATAGATCTTGGATAATTCAGCATAGGTAAATATAGAGATCGAAAGACTTGTATGAACCTACGTAACATTAAAAATCGAGGGTCTTACTGCGTTCTTGCATTATTAATTTGCATACTGTTATGTTAAATAATAAACAAGAATAGGTTTTGATTGACTATCGAAAGAGGCTTTTGGAAAAATTGGCGATTTGCTAACAAATAGAGAAAACGAAGTTGAATTAGCTAAATGAGTAAAGCATAGTGAGGAACTAGGTGAAATCGGTTTCCTAGAAGTTTTCACCATCATCAATTTGACACGCAATATCCAGTTTTAAATTCTCCTGAATAGTTTATTTAAAGTAGCTTTGTTAAATTTCGCAGTCTAAAATTATTAATTTTTCTAAATAAAATCAAGGTTAGTAAAATTTAGGTACTTGGTAAAATTAAGACATCAATCCCTAAGGACGATACTTTGCACATCATTACATTATAAAACTACGATACTGTGCACTTGCAGTTTGTACTAGTCAAGTTTTTGGCGCCGTTGCCGGGGATTGAGTTTTTTTTAGTTTTGCCAATATCGATACAAAGTGATCTTGGTTTTAATTTAGAATTTTATTTTTATATTTTTATTTATTTATTTTATTTTATTATTATTTTTTTGTATGTCTCGTGTGTTTTTTATGTTGGATGCGCAGTGCTAGAACACGTGCCATTATTCCTTTTGATCCAGAGATTGAAAGAATGCTTAGAGCATTAAGGAAAAAGAGGGTATTAGCCATGGAGAATGGACAAGATAATGCACAGCCACGCGCCCTAAGGATTATGTGCGACCAGTTGTGAATGACAACTATTCGGGTATCAGACACTAGCCCATTAATGCCAACAATTTTGAGCTCAAACTCGCATTAATCAGCATGGTGCAGCAGGCCCAATTCAGTGGATCGCCACTTGATGATCCCAATATCCATTTAGCAATGTTTTTGGAGATTTGTGATACTGTGAAGATCAATGGTGTTACTAAAGACACCATTAGACTGAAATTATTCCCTTTCTCTTTGAGGGACAAAGCAAGAGGTTGGCTACAGTCGCTACAACCTGGGAGTATTACTAGTTGGCAGGACATGGCATAAAAATTTCTAGTTAAATTCTTTCCACCAGCAAAAACAGCTCAACTCAGGAGTGAGATTGGTCAATTCAAGCAGTATGATTTTGAATCACTCTATGAAGCATGGGAAAGGTATAAAGATTTGATTCAACGTTGCCCACAACATGGATTGCCGGATTGGTTGCAAATTCAGATGTTCTGGGAAAACGCAGACTTTAGTTGATGCTACATCTGGGGGAACTTTGATGTCAAAGACACCTAAGGGTGCTACTGCTCTTTTGGAAGAAATGGCCTCAAATAACTATCAATGGCCAACTGAAAGAACTATGGCTAAGAAAGTTGCTGGAATTCATGAATTGGAGCCATTTGCTGCACTTTCAGCTCAAGTCGCTTCTCTATCCCATCAAATTTCAGCTTTGACAACCCAGAGGATACCACAAGGTGCAGAATATGTGGCAGCTACAAGTAGGACAGATTCGAGTATTGGAGCGAGTTAAGAACAGGTTCAATACATCAATAATCGGAACTACAATTATCGTGGTGATCCTTTGCCACAATATTACCATTCAGTGCTTCGAAATCATGAGAATTTGTCTTACGGAAATACAAGGAATGTGCTGCAACCTCCTGCAGGATTTGAGAGTCATCAAGGTGAGAAGAAGATGTCACTTGAGGATGCCATGATATCTTTTGTTGAGGAGACAAAAGCAAGGTTTAAAAAGACAGATGCACGACTAGACAACATTGAGACTCAGTGCAACAATATGGGAGCCACTATGAAGAACCTTGAAATGCAAATTGGGCAATTGGCCACGACTATAAATACCCAACAGAGAGGAACTTTTCCTAGCAACATAGAAGTGAATCCTAAGGAACAATGCAATGTCATCACACTTAGGAGTGGAAGAGAAATTGAGAAATCACCAGCAAAGGAAACCATGTCCACACCTACACCTGAAAAGAATGGTCGAAGCAAGAATAAAGGGGAAGAAGAGGAGGTTGTGGATGACACACCAAGAGAGACGGACACATTTCCAGCAATTTCATTTCCTAACAATCCTCCTATTCTCTCTACTTCACTTCCTTATCCTCAACGCTTTCAAAAGCAAAAATTAGATAAGCAATTTTCTAAATTTTTGGATATTTTTAAGAAAATTCACATAAATATTCCTTTTGCAGTTGCCTTGGAACAAATGCCAAACTATGTCAAATTCTTGAAGGAGATCATTTCAAAGAAAAGAAGGTTGGAGGAGTTCGAAACAGTGAAGCTTACCGAGGAGTGTAGTGCTATTCTTCAAAAGAAATTGCCTCAAAAATTAAAAGATCCAGGGAGTTTTACTTTGCCTTACACTATTGGAAATTTATTTTTTGATAAAGTTTTATGTGATCTTGGTGCTAGTATTAATCTTATGCCACTTTCTGTTTGCAGGAAATTGGGACTTGGAGAGATGAAACAAACAACCATTTCGTTGCAACTAGCAGACCGATCCATCAAGTATCCACGTGGAATCATAGAAGATGTATTGGTAAAAGTGGATAAATTTATTTTTCCTACTGATTTTGTGGTGTTAGATATGGAGGAAGACCAAGAAGTCCCGCTAATTCTTGGCCAACCATTCTTGGCCACTGGAAGGGCTTTAATTGATGTTCAAAAGGGTGAGTTAACATTGAGAGTGGATAAGGAAGAGGTTATGTTCAACATCTACCAAGACATGAGATTCTCAGAAGATCCAAGCACTTGTTTTCGAGTAGATGTCATTCATCAAGGTGTAGAAAAAGTCTTTCAAAAAGATGTACAAGCTGATCACCTAGAACGATCCTTGCAGCAAATTACAACACAGCAGCGTGTGGGGAGGCTAGAACCTATGGTAGCAAAGACAGATTCTATAATCTCTAAAGAAAAATGCAGCAACCTATATCTCTAAAGTTGAAACAATTCCCTGAGCATCTTCACTATGCATTCTCAGGTGATGCGTATGAAAATGCAAAAATCTACAAAGAGCAGATGAAGAAGTGGCATGAAAAACAGATTCTTAGGTGTGAGTTTGCTCCAAGACAACAAGTTCTACTCTTCAACTCACGATTAAAACTCTTCCCAGGGAATATATTCAGAGTTAATGGTCAGAGATTGAAGCACTATTATGGAGAACAAATGGAGAGGAACTGTGCATTTATTCCTCTTGGTGATCCTGGTTGATGAAGATTGAAACGTCTGACTGGAGACTTTAAAACAAGCGCTTATGGGAGGCAACCCAGAGAGTTTTTCTTTTGTTTATTTCCTTTATCTTTATTATTTATTTATTTATCTATGCACTTTTGAATAATTTAGATTTTCGATGCAGGTTTATTTGGCATGAGTACAGAGCTGAAAATTAAACTCCTCGACGGATTCACCAATAAGTCAGGGAAGTTTCTTTCTTTTCTTCAATCCTTCTCATTTTTGAATAACATTGAAAAAAAAAAGTGTGAATATGGATGATTAGGCCATGCGTGACACTACTTATGCCCTTCATATATTTGCATATAACCTAGGAGTACATACTTGGGTCATTTATGTGTGGTTTCTATTTATATGGCTAAACTAGGACTCATTGAAAGTTGATTGGTAGTGCAATTGTGTTAATATGGCCATATAAACTCTTGTATATACATGGTATCTCTTGAGACTAAAAAAATACACGTTCACGTGACTTGTAGCACTTAGGGTTCCTTGTGAACACTGAGAAAGCGCCCGTGGAGACTTTGACACCTTGTGAGGTACTGTTGAGCCATTTATCGCTCTTTTGAGTTTTGACGTCAACTCAGAGTTCATGAAACTCAACTTTCCCTTTTTTTTTTGGATACTCTTTGTACATTAGTCTTGGTTTTTGAATTGCTAGCCTAGAGGTGACATCTAGTGGGGAGATAAAAACTTAGGTCTTGTAGCCTACTCAAGATGTGAAGGCCGAACCACCCCTAGAAATAGACTTATTTCATAGACTCTTGTTCGAACTTAATGCACATGGGTGGTATGAAAACAATAAAAGAAGTGTTATGATTTTCCTAATTGACCATGAAAAGAAAGTAATTGAAATGAGCAATAGAAAAAAAAAAAGAGAAATAGAAATACCCTAGAAGAGGTGAAAGATTAATACATGCTCCACACAACTACAACAAAAGTCAAGGACAAGATGCATGTTATCCACATATGAAGACTCTTCACCCACCTAATGCCTCAGATGTATTCACGCCTAGTTTGTGAATAAGTTGATCTAGGGTGGTCTCGATTGGACATGGCGAGTAGGTGAGAAGATGTTAGGGTGAAGGACCCGACACCTCCTAAATAGGCTTGATCCTTTTCAGACTAGTCCACTCTATACATTTAGTGTTTGTTCCTTGCAGTATGTGGGATGTTTGATCATGACACTCCTCCTCACATACGATGAGTGAACCCATCCTTTTTGAGTGTTTTTGAGGGTATACCAGTGAGGCCAAGTCAAAGCGATAGTTCTTTAGGTGTCCATGGATATCCTGGGTGTAACGAGTCACACACATTACACGTGTTTCAAGATTTTGCCTATTTATACTTGAATTTATATGGCTACATTAACTCTAAATTGTGCTCGCTGGTTAATTTTACGTGAGTTTACTATTCTTAATGGCTATATAATGATAAGATTTGCATGAATGACTTACTTCGAAGTTGCGTGAATTGGGTATGAATGAGTTTGTGTGTAATTTGGTGATATTCCTGTATGTGAAAGGGTATGGTTGTGTTGCCTGTGTATTCATTCATTAAAATTGGTATGACACCACCCTAAATTGCATTCACGTTATTTGCTAGGGACTAGCAAAACTTTAGTTGGGGGGTGTGATTACGCGCTTAAATTGCGTAATTAGGTGCTTTAATTCATGCATTGGGAATCCTATTTTGTATTTAAATGCCTAATTACTCTCAATATTTTAACATTATGTTCTATTTATAATATTTCAGTTTTATTAAGTAATTTATGAAATTTTGGAATTTTTTCTTGTAGGGCAACTATCGGAAGCCAAAAACCGATGACACTTTTTAATCTGTGCGTAACTCTCTCATCCAACCTCCGATTTAGATGATTCAGGATGCCATCGAAAGATAAGAAAATATTCTACAATTTTCATGTTTTGCATTTTGCGAAATAATGGATGCATCAAGATCGAAATCAGACATGAAGTTAGCATACGCTGTTTTATGGATTATTTCAACAATTCTTCGTAATCTTGGTGTAACTTTCTCATCCGAGCTCCGATCGAGACGATTCAAAATTTTGGGAAAATTTGAAAAAGATCTCTACATCTTTTATGTTTTAATCTTTGAGAATTACGAGCTGTAAGAGGGTCGAAAGTGGGCTTGAAAGAGGAGGGCAGTTCGTGTACCTTTGAAAAAAAAAAAAGAAAAAAAAAAATGAGAGGTGACCCGGCCATGCAGCCGGGTCATCTCAGAAGGGTGAGGCACCAGGTACATAGAAAGGAAAGACAAAAGAATGGAAAGACAAAAGAAAGGAAAGAAAAGCAAAGAAAGGAAAGACAAAAGCAAAGGAATGAAAAAAAGTCAAAGAGGAGGGTTTCTTTGGAGAGAGCCGTGTGCAAGAAGAGAGGAAGGGGGGGGGGGGGGCAGCATGCGTTGGGAGAGAGAGGGAGGCCACATTTTACAGAAAGAAAGAATTGATTTTTCTTGGTTAGACACACAAGGGAGGCGAAACCACAGAAAATTTCTTGGAAAAATTATTTTTTGGGAGCTTTCTTGTGGTTATCTTTTGGGGGTGCTGCGAAGATACACACACAGCCAGCAAAGGAGAGTTGGAAGCACGAAAAAATAATATCTTTTTAGAATCGAAAGGCGGCGAACAACGGTGGTGTTCGGGGTGTTCGCGACGCGCGACGGCGGTGCGGTGAGTGTTGATCTTTACCGTACGCTCCAAATTGAAGAAAATATGGTGAAATATGTTATGTTGGATTTAATTTTTAGAATGAACTAAATTTTTGAATTCTAAGAAAACGATGTAGCCAGTTTCGAACTATGCTTGCTCATTGATGCTAATCTGAAATAGTTTTCATTAATGTTTGTTTGAGTTATTTTGTGTCTAATGCTTTTAATTAACTGACCATTAATTAAATGATTTTAGTCTTGTGATTTGCTACTGAAAGGGGGGATTATAGGATAGATCTTGGACAATTCAGCATAGGTAAATATAGAGATCGAAAGACTTGTATGAACCTACGTAGCATTAAAAATCGAGGGTCTTACTGCGTTCTTGCGTTATTAATTTGCATACTCTTATGTTAAATAATAAACAAGAATAGGTTCTGATTGACTATCGAAAGAGGCTTTTGGAAAAATTGGCGATTTGCTAACAAATAGAGAAAACGAAGTTGAATTAGCTAAATGAGTAAAGCATAGTGAGGAACTAGGTGAAATCGGTTTCCTAGAAGATTTCACTATCATCAATTTGACACGCAGTATCCAGTTTTAAATTCTCCTGAATAGTTTATTTAAAGTAGCTTTGTTAAATTTCGCAGTCTAAAATTATTAATTTTTCTAAATAAAATCAAGGTTAGTAAAATTTCGGTACTTGGTAAAATTAAGACATCAATCCCTGAGAACGATACTCTACACATCATTATATTATAAAACTACGATACTGTTCACTTGCAGTTTGCACCGGTCACTGGTGAACTGCTCAATAGAGCAGCCCAACTCAGTCGTAGGATGATCTTGCCCCTTATTCAAATGCACCACCTCAGTCATAAGCTGATGTGCAAAGTCATGTAACACACTAGTAGAGTCATTACCAGCCTCAGGGCCGGCACCCTCACTACTACTGCCACTCACGTTGGCCGTGATATCCCTGGATTCCATCCTGAAATAATTACGAGAACCCATTAGAAAGGTAATAACCTACCCATAAACTACTACTATCACAATATAAGGTCAATTCTCCAAAGTTCACATTCTTAACATTGACATACTCCATAAATTTTACATCCTCATTCTAACTCGAATTTCACCCTTCTACTAGGAAACAAAAAGTCAATGGATTGCCGTGATTTTTTGAACCTTTCGACTGATCCAAAAAAACACGGAAGTCTATCAATGAATTTTCATCTCTAGATATACAAAGAAAAATCCAAGGTCTTATCCTCGTCCTATACTCTGGTATATTCTAGACTATAACAACTAACAACTTCTAAGTTTAGCACATATCCCTAACTAGGCAGCATTAAACGAATCATACTTCCGACTGGCTTTGGGCTCTGATACCAACTGTAATGACCCAGCCCTTTATATGGACCCATGTGTCACTCTCTTACACCAAATACCTATACCTGTTCATGATATGGAAACAACCCACCCTAAATAAGGACATACGAGTATAAATCATACACAATCATGATATAAATGTCGCGAAAAAACATAAACATCTATTGGGATTTCTACTAGACTTATACCAGAGCTTACTGATACATCCATAATTTACATAAATTCGGACTTAGAATATTTTTCATTATTACAACCCTCCAAAAAGGAACTTCATCCAAGTTTAATACAAAATTCATATGCTTACATAAGCTAACAAAAAATGATCTCCCCAGTCCCTTTTCCTACTAGGACCGACGTCCTGATGGACCTGAAAACAAAGGTTGTAAGATAAGGTGAGACACCTCTCAATAAGGAAGAAGGAGTTATAACAGTGTGTGACCGCATACATGCATATTTTAATAAGAACTCATGCATTCAAAACATTTGTTTATAATACTGTATCACATAACATTTATTTGCACATAAAGTATTTAAATCATGCATATGACTATTAGAACAACTCCAGCTTGGTATAACGGTTTGCTTATTTACTCCGTGGTACGGGTTGTGCACTGATTGCCTCTGATGGTGTCGTGTTAGTGCAGACAAAAGCCGAGCATCTTTTATGATCCGACCGCCCCCTGGTTTATTTTTACCAGCAGCTTACTAACTCCTCGCAGGTCGACCATCTAACGTACCCATACTGATTTATCATGTATGGTTGCACTGTACTGCTAGCATCGGTACCTAGCCCTAGGAGTTTATTTCAACCCTCGAACCGGAGTGTTTTTCAACCCCTTTTACTGAAGTTTCTTTCAACCTCTTTTGGTCACAAGTTGTGGTTCCAGTATCATATATACAATTTATAGAAAAACAGTAGCCTATTCAATTCCAGTATTTTTCACAAATTCAGATAGTCACATTGGGTTAAAACCGACGCAATTCCACTCGGTTTACCCCTCTTTGTTTACTAATTCAGTTCGGTGTATCACCGACCTCCGTTTTTCACATTCCCAGTATAACAAATTGGAATTTCGTTCCCATATTCTATATCAAAAGTATAGAAAATCCATTCATTTCCGTTTCAACATATATCACACAAGTTTAATCCAAAAACCCGCTAAATGATAGAAATCAAGTAAACATCATTTAAATGAATAAGTAAAGGATTTGAGCCTCTCCTACTATAGTATAAATGTAAATAAATGATTTTTGTAAAGTTTGGAGATCATACGCTGAAATCCTCGTTTTTACCAAAAATCGTAAAATCATAAAACCGGCATTTCTACTCTGTAGAATTTAGAAAATAAGCAGTTAAATCATACATAATAACATAAACTAGCTTTTTAGCGGTTTAGTTTTCTATAAATGCTGTTGTAATCAAATTTCCCTTACCTTATACTCGAAATGAAATTTCGTACGAACACGGTCCAAATCGACAACCCGGGATCCCGAAAACCTAAAACCACATAACAAAATCTTACTACAACTTCGACTACTATCCAAATATCTAATCAAAAATAAGATCAGATCCCCACCTCGATTTTTCGGAAAAACCAAAAAATCTTCGAAACGACGATCCGATCCGCTGAAATTGTAGAGTTTTCTCTTTTGATCCACGCAGTACCCTCTGTTTCTGGAAATGAACGACGAATGGAGAAGAATCCTAGAGTGAGAGAGAGATTCACAGCTTAGAGAGAGAGAGAGAGCTTTTAGGAGAATCTTAGCTCCTAAGCAACTCAAATGGGATATTTATAGGGCCTTTGACCCGGTCTAATTCGTCGATGAATCCACCACACAAATCGTCGACGAGGCCCTAAATTTCGTCGACGAGGATTTCCCGAGAACCTCCCAAAATCCCTCAGCATTCTCTCGTCGACAAGGCTCTGAAGGACTTCATCGACGAATGTGATCCTTCATCGATGAATCCTGCTTATACAGGTTTGGGTCTCTACAACGTGTGTCTCATCGACGAGAGTTTACCGAGGGGCTATTTTGGGGCCTGAAACTCGTCGACGAGGGTTAGGTGCTCATTGAAGAACTTCCTTCTTGAACTCATCGACGAGGTGACGTGGCTCGTTGAGGAGGCCACGTGGCAAAAGCACTATAAATAGCAAAAAATCGGGATTCAACGAGAGAAAATCATTTTTCTCATTTCTCTCTCTCTCTCTCTCTCTCTCTCCTGCTCGGTTCCTCTCCCTTCTCTTTACGATTCTCACCCCATTTCTCCACGTTTTGACAATCGGAAGCCGCCACATTGATCTTGGGGACATTCTCTACAAGTTTGCCAAAACAGATTGTTGGTTTGGCCAACTTGAGCACCATCCCAAAATCAGGGTAAGTATATTATTTGGGTATTTTCAGTTTTATTAGGCTTATTTGAGTTTAGATTCTGAGTAATATGGGAATATACTGGAGTTTTGTGAAATAAATTAGGGCATTGTATTTTCAAGACTAGGGTGTTTTAGGACACTACAGGCACGGGGTGAGGACCCCCGAAAAATATTTCCAGGAGTCTAGGTAAATTATAGTTTAGTAAATTACGAGTACGTAGGTTCGGGGAAATATAGTGGTTTATTGGAAATATGAATTTTTTCAGGATTTTGGGAATAGTATGTCGTGAGCATGAGGATAAGTTGGAGGCGAGCCTCCCAGCCAGTTAGGTAAGGGAAACATGCTATGCTAGTAAATTCAAAAATATTATTAGTAAATTATAGTATTTGTTTATCAAGGTACAGGGTATAAATTACACAATTTTACAGATTTCAGTACATGAGTTATATCAATTGTGTGACCTGAGTAGATATTTGTTAAGTACAAAATTTATATAGTCTCTCAGAATATCATGATTTACAATGTATATATATACAGACAAGTATATTTTACAGACATATATTTATCAGACATGTATTTTACATATATTATACAAACAATTATTTTACAGTATTTACAAAATGCCATGTTTTCCGAAACCATAACACTCAGATAATGCAAATTATTCAGACAGATATGATAGTTAGATAACACATATATTATAGTCAGATATTTTAGTTATTTTAGTCAGATAGTAAAGTATTTTCATATCAGATTTATAGTATTATGGTTATTTTGGAAGCATGATGAAAACAGTAGGGTATCTATAGAAATAGTATATACAATATCAAACCCTGATGAATCAAGTTATGTTCAGTTAGCATAGCACGGTATCGTAGTTAGTATAGATCAGAGTGTAACCACACATCTTAGATAGTGCATGGATGGTTTTGGTCAACCGTGCCTAGAGGGATTGCAGACTCCCCAAAAGACAGGGGTTGAGGTGGTCGGTTTGACGAGGTAGTTACTAATTCCGAGACTAGGAGAGGTTGTAGTTTGGCCGGATTGAGGATTGGTAGAATACAGTTGACTTACCTGGCAGGCCAACCAGGATTAAGTCCCGCCTACGAGCCGCACAATCTTGTTATGAGGGGTTAAATCATATGATGTATAGCTTTCTAGGGTAAACATTTCAATTATGTATATGTATTCAGATTTTCAGAATATCAGTAGATATAGTATGATACTAGAAGTATGAAAAGTAGAAAACTCAGATATTATAGTTGTACTTTAAATTATGATAAATGCAAGTTATATTATATATTTAGTTACTAGGTTTTACAGTTTCAGATATTGTCAATATAATAGTTATGAAACTTAATCGCCACACACTAGTAATTGCATATTTCCACTTACTGATCGTTATCTCATTCCAGTGATTTAACGTTTTTCAGGTGATCCAGTTAGGCAAGCAGATCAGGCTCGCAAATAGAGAGACTTTTGTACTACCTTGTTATAGGGTAAGTGTATTCAGGGGATTGTATTTTTGAGCAGATGATACTAGGGTGATATGTAAATATGTATGTATGGTTTGGAACACTGAATTCTGATATTGTAAATATATGTGTATGACTTTATGTTTTTCGCTGCTTAGGTGTGTCAATTTGTGTATAGGGATACCTCAGTGCCCATTTGGGGCCTGAGATGTTATAGTAGCTATTACCGGGGTATCAGAGTAAATTATATTTTCTTTTAAAATGGTGTAATTTTTGGGTCATTACAAAGGCTCTATTTGATGTTCAACCGGATGGAATGGATGAGGCAACATAGAGTTCGCAAATATAAAATAAAGAGTTTTGATGAAAGAGGGGTAAAAAATAGTTAAAAATGGAGTTAGCACCTTAATTTTTTTTTTAAAAAAAAAAACTGAAAAAATAAAGAAAACTCTTGAAAACGGTCTATAAAAACCAGATTTAGAGTTTGGGAGTACATTTGTGCATAGGAAAGGTGATTAACCAACCATTTGAGTGATGATTAGCCTTTCAACACTCTTTATGATACCCATTCGTAAAACGGTATCATAATTATGTTAGTGTTATCTTTAGAAAAGAAACAAAAAGTGAAAGATGAAAGACCCTTTTTTGGTCCTAAAGTAATGTTATTACTTACTGTTAGCTTTGGTGTATTCCCAAGAGGGGGGGGGGTGAATTAGGTATTAAAACTTTTTCTCCTAGGTTAGCTGGTTTTATCAACAGTACATTCACAACCTAGGTCTATCTACCTAAATGCGCAGATAAGTATAATATGCAGAATTTAAATCATGCACGTCATTCACACAATAACATACACGTGCGGTAAATATAAAGTGCGGAAATATAAACGGACACACGATATGTTATCGGGGTTTGGTCAATTGTGCTTACATCCTTGCCTCTAGCTCGCAAGCCCGAGGATTCCACTAATGGCTCACTTAAAGGGTGGAGCGACACCTAATACAACCTGGTCAATTAGCACAGGACTGACCTTAACCTTTACAAACTCTCCTTGCGGGGCGGAGAAGGCAGTAGGTCAAATTCACAGGGCTGACCCCAACCTGATCCTTCTTGTAGCGACCTCAATTTCTTAATATAAAATATAACATAATAAATTAAAAAGTCAACCCAAACCCGTGGGTAATGGGGATACCTGTCAATCATAGTGGAAACCTAAGTAGCAACAAGTATAAAATTTCAATCATCCAACCATAAAACATAATACCAGAGTTTACTACAACATCAAATAACTGTATTTATATACATGCTCATAAACATAAAATAACTCTAGGATCAAATACAAAATAATTCTGACCCTAGTACAAAATCTTACCCTTTTAACGGGGTAATATCACTAACTCAACGGTGGCCACGACCCGCCGGTCAGTCAGGGTCTCCTGAAAAATTAATTAATGTTGGGGGTGAGACACATTTCAGTAAGGGAAAATAAACTAAATACATCTATGTGGCAACATGAATATTTATGGTAATTATACATATACAGTACATTTCATATATTTGTAGACATTTATCGTAATATATTGAATAATCATTTACTTTCATATTTGCTAATAAATCATATCGTATGTAAAGCATATGTTATAACTGATAATACTGAAAACATACATAGGATGAATAGCTAGCTGATGTCATGTGTTACCCCCCATGACGGGTTGTACAGCCCGAAGGCGAGACCCGACAAAGGCTGACCAACCACTACCGAGTCAAAAATGTCTGTAAGTACAATAGGCCCGCCACACCCTGGGCCGGATTGCCAGGTGGATGTCCACACTCTACTGAAAGCCACATCGACTATCCATCTCCCACCCCTTCGTAGAGTGTTTAGCACTAATCTGAACATAGATATCTGATCTATATTGCTACGGTACCGACCTCCTGAACTGAACTAAACTAACATCCGGGTTCTGAAAACATATAGTACATGATTATATAGAATCTTTCATAATTACGGCCTCATGCTGAACATATCATAATTACGGCCTCGTGTCGAACATATCATTCTGAAATTAAATCAATTACCATGCATTTCAAAATCATCATAATATACTGTACTTTTTCATAATTTCACAAAACATATTTCATTCGTATCATCGTCATATCATGATATTCTTCCATGGAAAATAATATTCATGCCACACATTTTCTGCATAAAACCATACATTATATTCTAAAAATCATAATTTCTGGCATCTCATACATATATATATATGTTCCATCACATTGGCAGTATTTTTCTCAAACATACATTTATTCCTTAATATTCAAATATCGTAAATACTTTCAGGAAATCAAGTTACTCATAAATAATAATAATTTGATTGAAAAGTAACTCCTTTAGTTTATTCCCTTACCTGACTACTGAGAAAGCCCATAAAATATCCTGGTCTAACACCCATAGGATTTCCTAATCAAGACCCTAAAAATAAAAACACACAGTACTAAACTTCAGTATTTCTACGTGTACATCATTTCCTATAACTACCATAAGATCAAATTTGGCTTAAAAATCTTTACCTCAACTTAGGAAAGATTTCCAACTTGCTTTCACCAACGATCCGCTCCGGCAAATTTGGAGAGAACTTCCTCAGAAGCGTCATGGTGACTTCGGATTGTCGATCTGGGGTAAATCTGGCCCAAAATCAATAAGAGAGAGAGAGAGAGAGAGAGAGAGAGGACCGAAGGGGAGAGAGAGAAAATGAAAGATGGCTTAACTGTGAAGTAAAATCCAGATTTTTCTATATTTATAGAACTAGATTCGTCGACGAGCCACGTCATTTGTCGACGAATCCTTTAATAATTTTGTCGATGAAATTCAGTCCTCGTCGAGGAAATTCAGTTGGCTCAAAACCTCTCTTGGTATTTCCTCATCGATGAAATTCAGTCTTTGTCGAGGAATTCTTTTAAACCCTCGTCGACGAATCCCCTGTATTCGTCGACGAAGCCTTGATGATTCCCCTCGGTTATTCCTTCTAAAGTACAATGTCATCGACGAAGTCGACTTCCTCATTCCATTACTGTTTCCATTTTCATTCCTCTTTATTATTTTAAATATCATTTTTATTCGGGTTGTCACACTTCTGGGCTAGATCAAACCCCCTCAAGCCACGCTTGGAAATACATCAGTATTTTTCACAAAGTAATCGGTATAGTGATTATGCTTTCATGTAAAGCAGATATGTACCCCTGTACGCGCAATATACTTAATCAATCACATACACATCAACAATGTAGGTAGATGTAAGCTCAGTGATGTATATTTTTGTGCAAGTTATACTCAACAAGATATGATCGTTAATATGCTTAAGAGTTTTCTAAACAAGCAATACCTTAGAATTTAAGTAAGACACAAATCAATAGCAAATCAATATTCCAAAGATATGAATAAGATAATCAAACTAGTTCAAAAGAGTTTTCCTCAATATAATATGCACAATACTAGTTTGAAAATGTTTTGCTTGTTTGAGAAATATTTGCACAACAAAAATCCAAGCTATTGGACACTTGCAATAATGATGCAAATATCCTAAGCTTACTTAATTTATCCCAGCACAAGATTTATAATATCAAATTTGTAACGACCTCAATTTCTTTAACATAAAATGTAATATATTAAATGAAAAAGTTGACCCGAACCCATGGGTAACGGGGACGCCCGTCAATCATAGCGGAAACCTAAGCAGCAGCAAGTATAAAATCTCAATCATCCATCCATCCATAAAGCATAATACCAGAGTTTACTACAATATCAGATAACTGTATTTATATACATGCTCATAAACATCAAATAACTCTAGGATCAAACACAAAATAATTCTGACCCTAGTACAAAATCTTACCCTCCTAAAAGGGTAATATCACTAACTCAACATTGGCCACGACTCGCCGGTCACTCACGGTCTTCTGAAAAATTAATTAATGTTGGGGGTGAGACACATCTCAGTAAGGGAAAATAAACTAAATACAGTTGTGTGGCAACATGAAGAATTAATGTAATTATACATATGCAATACATTTTATATATCGGTAAACATTCATCATAACATACTAAATTCTCATATACTTTCATATTTATTAATAAATCATAACGTACATAAAACATCTGTTAGAACTGATAATACTGAAAACATACATAGGATGAATAGCTAGCTAATGTCATGTATTACCCCACATGACGGGTTATGTAGCCCGAAGGCGGGACCCGACAATGGTTGGTCGACCACTACGGAGTCAAAAATATGTTTGTAAGTACAATAGGCCCGCCGCACTCTGGTCTGGACTGCTAGGTGGACGTCTACAACTTTACACTAAACATCACATCGACTATCCATCTCCCACCCCTTTGTGGGGTGGTTAGTACAAGTCTGAACATAAATATTTGATCTATATAGCTACGGTACTGTGCTCTTGAACTGAACTAAACTAACATCTGGGTTTTGATAACATATAATACATGATAATATATCATCATTTCATAATTACGGTCTTGTGCCAAACATTTCATAATTACGGCCTTGTGCCGAACATTTCATAATTACAGCCTTACACCGAACATATCATATATACAACCTTGCGCCGAAATCATACATCAATACATCATTCTGAAAATAATCATTTAATCATGTATTTGTTAGAATCATAATGCACTATATACTTCCATAACTTCTCAAATCATATTGCATTCATTTCATCATCATATCATAATATTTTACCAAGTAAAATAATATTCATGCCACACATTTGCTGTATAAAACTATACATTGCATTTTAAAATTATACTTTCTGACATCTCATACATATGTATACATTTCAACATATTAGTAGTACTTTTTTCAAACGTACATTTCCTTCCTAATCTATAGATATAATACATGCTTTTCAGAAAATAACTTTTCTCATAAATAATAGTAATTTGCATGAAAATGACTGTTTTAGTTTATTCCCTTACCTGACTACTGAGAAAACCCCTAAAATATCCTAAACTAACACCTGTAGGATTTCCCGACCAAGACCCTAAAAATGAAAACTCACAGTACTAAACTTCAATATTTCTACGTGTACATTATTTCCTATAACTACTGTAAGGTCAAATTTGACTTAAAAAGCCTTACTTCAACTTAGGGATGATTTCCAACTTGCTTTCACCAGCGATCCGCTCCGGTAGATTTAGAGAGAACTTCCCCAAGAGTATCGTGGTGACTTCAGATTGTCGATCCGGCATAAATCCGGCCCAAAATCGATAAGAGAGAGAGAGAGAGAGAGAGAGAGAGAGAGAGAGAGAACCAAAGGGAAGAGAGAGAAAATGAGTTTGTTTAGTTATGAAGTAACAAAAATCCGGATTTTTAGTATTTATAGAACTAGATTCGTCGACGAGCCACGTTATTCGTCGATGAATCCTTTAATAATTTTGTCAACAAAATTCAGTCCTCGTCGACGAAATTCAATCGGCTCAAAATCTCTCTCGGTATTTCTTCGTCGACAAATCTTGTTTTTGTTGACGAATCCTCTTATACCTTCGTCGACGAATCCCCTGTATTCGTCGACAAATCCCCTGTATTTGTCGACGAAGCCCTGATGATTTCTCTCGATTATTCCTTCCAAAGTGTAATGTCGTCGATGAACGCGAAACGTTCGTCGACGAAGTCGACTTCCTCCTTCTATTACTGTCTCCATTTCCTTCCCTCTTTATTATTTAAATCTCATTATTATTCGGGTTGTCACAAAATCTGTGGGACAAACCTAAGCTGAAACTCCCCAAGAAAAGTATAACAATCAATCAATCAAATGGGAGTATTAGCACTAACACTAAGCAATAACCCAAGCAAGAACTCTCACAAGGCAAAAATTAATCAATGGAATGAAGGTATGAGAATGTTTGGAAGAATTATAACCAAAATGGGATTTTTGGTTTGAGAGAATTTTGGCTAATGATATTTCTTAATCTTTTGCTAATCCTTACAAATGAACCCATATTTATAGGTTGGGGTAAAATTATAACCGTTTGGGACTTGTTGGGAATTATTAGAAAAGATTCAAAATGTTTAAAAACTGAAGATCCTTAAATGGGTTCGGCAACTCGAACTTAAGTTTGGTGGCCCGAATCAAAGTCAGAAAGTTTGCTTCGTAACTTTAGGTGCCCGGTCCTTTAGTCGGTGGCCCAAACTCATGTGTTCGGTCGCTCGGGGCCAATTTGAATTAAATAGTTCGGTCGCCTGAGTTGGTGGAATGTCCCTTTTTAGGGGTCTAGGCGCCCGTTGACAGTACGCACAAAATGGTTCGGTCCCCTGAGAGCCCAAGTCAATTGTTGACTTTTCAACAATTTGGGCGCCCGAGGAGTTTTGAACTCATAGGGTTCGGTCGCCCGAGCTCTCTCAAATCCCTTCAAAATATTCAATTACAGCACAGATTAAATGCTCCTATATTATATGATATGTGTGTGAGTGTTGGGACCTACAGTCATACTAGGGTCTTTACCGAGGTCGTTTTGAGATAGTCTCAAAAATTCGGCGTCGGTCGACCAAAGGGTGTCCTAAAGTCATTCGGTCCCTATGGTCATTTTACGGTCATTTGAGCTTACACATACCTACATGCATGACATGCAAAGATTATTATAGACCGATATAAATGAAATTATTACAGACCCATTAAAATTACAACAAATAATAAATGTGTCAGGGTCTTCACTTCACTTCAAGTTGCCGCATGCCATTATGAAAACCTGCACACAAACTTGACAACCATTAAATACCTGAGTATTTGTTATCATCAAAACAGGGTATGACCCATAAGGTCAACACTTACTGAGCACTCCAAAATAATTTTGTGGAGCCCAAAATATTGCTCTAAAAGGAGATGGTCTCAAAACCTAATTTTATTTTTATTTTATAAAAACACGATAATGATGATGATAGTGACGGATGAAAAACTATTGGTTTGAGAAATGTCGGACTTGTATTATCGATCTGCAAAACCAAAGTTTTAGAAAAAGAGGATCAAGTTTGTATTATTGGTATTTGGAAATGGTGAGTAAAAAAAAGTGATTTTGAAAATGAGATTTGAAGTTAAAAGGTGTGGTGAGATGCCTGAGTTTTAGAAATCCTAAGACTCCATCATCGACCTTTTAAAATTGAAAAATAAAACACTGTACAAACACATTTTTTGGAATTTTAAAAAATATTAAAAAAAAAAAAAACAAAGACTGACACTAAGTGAACCAAACATGGTTTGTTCAGTCTATTTATTTTGGTTGGAACCGTATTTCTTCTTAAATTATACAATTCTCAAAGGTTCATACTCTTGCCATGCCTAGAGAAAAGAGGGAAAAAAATACTTTACGATAGCATTCTTTATTTGGTATTATAGTAAGACTTTCATGACGCTTATACCTTTGTACAACTCTTATGAAGCATTTTTAAAAGGGGTTATGTATTTTCAAAAGATAAACCCTTTTCAAGAGATGTACACACACATACAAAGTAAGCATGACAAACATTCAAGGGAATGACTGTCTTAGAATGCTAACTCTTTGTATTTTCAAGAACAAGATTTCAAAGTGTTACCTTTTCTAAAACAAAATTGTACTCTCGAGCCTAACTTCTTGAAAAAACATTTTTCTTTTCGTGGCAATTTTATTTTTAAAGATGAAAAAAAAAAAAGAATAAGTTGAATATATCAATGATTCTGTACCCTAACTTGTTTAATTTCAAAACAGTAACCAAACCCAAACATGTCATCAAAACCCGATGCTGACAAGACATTTGAGAGGGGATTGCACGTGATCCTTATTTTTCATGCCTTGTACTGTGTACCATGTATGTGATGTTACGTCGTTTGTTTATATGCCATGATATACCCATGCATTTGCATCTATGCGACACATTCATTTTCGCAGGGACAAAGATTGGTGAAGTTGACCGTTGCACCCACCGTGCCCGGCGACAGTGGATGCCGTGCCGGTGCACGTCGCCGGGGTATTACATGGTGTTTGGAATTAACCAGGGCGTGCCAAGTGTTGCACGGTGGGTGCAGCTCGTGGTATAATTCCATTATTTGTTTGTTTTTATTTTTAAATTGTCATTGTATCCTAAGCTTCACCGGAGGGGAGTGGGCTTCGCTTTTGGGCAAGTGTGGATAGTTATTAATGAAATATTTCTAGATTCTAGAGAATGGATTTAAACTTAAAAAAATAAGTTAGAGAATTTTTGCATAATCTTTTTTTCGAGCGTATATATTTTGCTTTTGTTTAAAATAAATTGGCAATTATCCGGGCGAAGTGATTAATCTCATTATGAGATGAAATGCAATTTGGTTATATATCCAATAAAATTAACACTAGGGCAAAAATTTGACTTGATTGACTCAAGTTTTTGCTTTCTTTGGCAAAGGTTTTTTTTTTTTTTATACTAAGGATTGATACTTATAATAATCGCGGGCACACGCGATTGGTGTGTGTGTTCCGTGACTTTTGAGTAACAATTAAAATAAAATATTTTTTAAAGTAATAAAAAATTATATTATAAAAAATATTATTTTAAGAAAGTTATGAGTGGTCAGAGGTATTTTTAAAATATTTATAGGTAATTATAGGAATTTTTTAAAAATATACATAGATCATTATATGAACTTTTTAAAGACACTAATGTCACACTTACCTACCAAACATCATACTTTTTCTTACTTACTATTTTAAATAGTTGTACCATATAGATACCCACTGTTTTATATATGGGTATTGTACTATGTATATAGTACAATTATTTAAAACAGTGTCTAAGAAAAAATGTAATGTTTGGCAGGTAAGTATAACATTATTGTTTTAAAAACGTTTATGGATAGTTATAGGAACATTTTAGGAATGTTAAAAACTATACCAAGAAAGGTCAATTCTCTAATATATATATATATAAGAAGTATTGAAAGTGAATTTTTTGCTTACCCTATATAAGAAGTATTGAAAGTGAATTTTTTGCTTACCCTTTTTCTATGCAAATGTTAGCCAAACATATATTCCAAGTCAAATTACTCTTATATCTCTATACATATTAGTGATGTATCGATCACAACATCTAATTAAGTATGACTAGTCGAAATAGAGCATCTCGACAATGTCGGAAGTGAGGTGGTTAAAGATAGTGGAGTCTTAGGTGGTTATAGCTAGTAGCATTGGTTAGCATTGCGGTATTCAGGGTGAGTCGATGGATGTCGTTATAGGAGTTTGAGGAGAGTTTTTGGGGGGGGCGGGTTGTTGCCGTTGTTAAAGAAATCACAAACAATGTTGTAGAGAGTAGAGGCCTACCTTCACCCATTACAACATTCCCCTGAATAGAATTGGTAGCAAGAGGCAATGTTTGAGGTTGATTGCGCCAATCTTGTGCACCTACTTGGAATGCGAGAAAGATCAATTAGGTAAGATTTCTGCCTTAAAAATGAGGTCATCTAGGTAAGGTAAATCACGTGTCGTCTAATCACTAAAGTGATGAAGGGGAGAATCGTCTAGAAGAGGCATAAGTCAAACACAATAGGTGAGACACAAATCATTTAAGCAATGAAATCGATTATCACTTGCACGACACAAAAATTGTAAGTAGTCACTTATTGATAGTCATTTTTCATCTAAAATTATGTAATAACTCAATTAAATATATGAAAAATTAAGCTAAAATCAAGTGGTAATGAAATGTTGAACAAGGCAATTGACCAACCATTTAATGGTGGTTGACCAGCCCCTTTTCTTCCATGTTTCTTCATGCAACAAAGGAACTTGGGTGCCACCTAATAGCGGTTGATCGGTCCTTTTGGGGTGGTGGATTGGCTTAGTGAAATTTGAAATTTTAAGTTGTTTTGTTTTGATTAGTTAATTGATCTAAGTGTACCAAGAGTTATGATCATTTCCACGTGTCAGACAATGACCAAGACCATTAATAGTTGCCTAGTTAGTGACTAATTTGATTTTAATTTTGAATTTTTGAATTTAAATCTAAAATCAGTTTCCTCTAATCTTGCATTTTGCAGACCATGCAAGGGATTTCTTTTTTTCAGCACGTCCAAGTAGGGATAAGAAGGTGAAATATAGAAAGTATTTGTGTGTTTTGGGGTATAAGAGAAAAAGAAACACTTCGAAGAATTAGTGAAGAGATAACATCTTCTTCTTTCCTTATCTTTGGGCTTGTTAACACTCCTAACAGCAGAAGTCAATATTTACATACCATTCCGAATACAAATACCAGAATGCTACATATCCATACATACACATATACATCTCCAATACTCCATAAAAACCCCAGTAGATTTCAAAAAACACACTCTCCAACTCAAAACACTTACCTTGTCTATTAGGGTATCAACTCCCTTCTATTTTGGAGCTTTATCTACTGGCCTATCACGATTCCCTGAAATATTTATATATTTGGGTGAGACACCTCTCAGTAAGTTGGAATAAATTATTTACAGTGTGTGGTGCATGAGTTCAATTATTTCATATCACATTCCAATTTGTTACATATATCAACTGGGAAAATTTATACAGATATGTACTCATAATCATATACATATGTAAAACATAGTTTCATACGTTTTCATATCATTTTCATAATCATATACATATACTTTCATTTCTCAATTCTTATTCATATACTTTCATATCATATACATATTCTTCTATTTCCCATACCATATACATAATCATTCATTCTCATTTCATATACATACTTTCTCATTTCTCATATCATATTTATATTCTTTCATTTCCCATATTTGTTTTCACATTTCCTAGCCTGTGGGTGTCCACCCGCATATAGCACGTCGTGTCTGTGACCCACGACTCTTCATTTCTTATATCAATTCACATTCTTTCATTTCTTATATTCATTTTCATATTCTAACTCATGGGTTTCCTCCAGTATATTTCACAATGTGTCTGCAACCCACGACTGATCATTTCTCATATTCATATTCATATTTCGTAGCCTATGGGTATCCTCTAATATACAATACAACGTGTCTGTAATCCATGACTGTTCATTTTCGTGTTTGTAATGAATAACCATAATCTAGCTCATGAGTTTCCGCCAGTATAGAATCCATTACGTGTTTGTAACTTATGGTTGCCTTGAGGATATTCACCTCGTCATGTGTTACCCCCATGATCGGATTGTGCAGCCCAAAGGCTGGATCTAACCACGGTTGGCCTACTCGGTTAGATCAAAGGGAGAACATGTTTGTAGTATGATTGACCTGCCCACACTTGATCTGGACTCCAGGGGACAACACAACCCTTCTCACTGGCCCAATCGACTGTCACGCCACACGCTATACAAGTCGTGTGGTTGCATTAACATAATGCTAGCAATTGTACCGTGCTCTCTATCCAACAATCGTCCATCAGGGCTCTCATTTCACATTTCAGTATTCACATTTCAATATTCACATTTAAGTATGTTGGAACATTTCATCACATCAGTGATATTCTTATCATTTTTTGTTTCATTCTCATCATATTAGTACACATTCCATCTCATAATAGTACATATCTCATTTCACGTATTTCAACATTTCTCAATAAAACATATCGATGTTTTTTTATTTCCTCGTTTATCATAGAAAATATTTCTATACATATATATATATATATATATATATATATATATATATATATATATATATATCATATTCCATCATTTTCCAATACAATACACATTGGTATATCACAATTCATCGTTCTTAATAAAACAATTTTGTATTCCACTTTTCATCATTTTCCATATTTCAAATCTTATATCATCACAATTCAGTATATAAAACATAACTAGGTTTCCCTTATCTTTTTTTCTACATAAAACATTTCAATATATATATATATATATATATATATATATATATATATATCATAGTATCATTATTCTCAGTGCAAATCACATAACCCAGTTTCAAATACATTTCCAGTATAAATCATATGCCACACAATTTTATTTGTTATTCGTATCATAAAAATCATAGGCAAAATATCATATTCTCATTTTTCACATATTTACTCACCCAGTAATTTTCAAAAATGACTGATAATTTATTTTTCTTACCTGACTTACTAAGAGACCTGCTAATATCACTAATCCCACGCCTGCAGCGTTCAAAACTCAAAACCCTGAAATTCATATTTCTCCCAAATCAATCAATTCAACTCCCAGAATATTTATCATTTAGCATTTGCTAAGTTCCAAACACTCCAAATTACCAATAAAACTAACATTTAACACCCTTACCTCAGTTTTTAAGTGGTGCCCCGGAACCCCAAATCGCGATTCCGCTTCGGTTAAATTGAAGAGAATCCTCCCTAGATCCTCGTGATGATTCCTAATCGTTGATTCAGGCTAAAATGGAGCCAAAATCGAAGAGAGAGAGAGAGAGAGAGAATGTGAGGAGAGAGAATTTTACGTTAAGAAATGACCCGCAGCCTATTTATAAGCTGGTGCTCGTCGATGAGTATAAATGATTCATCGACGAGCCAATGGAGAGCAATTGTCGACGAGATAAGCTGGTTCGTCAAAGATTCTTAAATTCTCTGAATTTTCCTACCTCTTAGTATTTCCTTGTCGATGAGTGCAGAGTACTTGTCAACGAGTCCCTGCTGCTTGCCCCTTTTAAATTTCTCTTCCTTCTTCTTTTCTTTTCCCTTCATCTTTTCCTTTATTATTTTCATAAATTAAATTTTGCGGTCTTTACATTCTCCCTTCCTTATAAAATTTCTTCCTCGAAATTTGTTATCTAGCTTTTTATCCTCATTTAAAAGAAACCACCAAAACTTTATTAATCACTGTCACTTATGGAGGAGGAATACCGTGGTTACAGAAAAGGGTTCTAGGAGATTACAATCATGTACATCAAAAGAAAAACACCCCCAAAACCATTCATAACCAAAATCCAAAACACTACCTATCCTACACTATACAAGTCCATAAACATACACCATCATTCACTTTCTTTTACTAGTTCAACCTTGGATTCAACCGAACAAGTGTGGATATTGCTAGCGCATCCTTTCCTCTAATTCCCACGAAGTTTCTTCAACTCCATGATTGCGCCATAACACTTTTACCAATGGAATCCTCTTTGTACGCAGTTTCTGTTCCTTCTAATCCAAAATTTGCACTAACTCTTTTTCATAAGACAAGGCATCACTGAGCTCCAATGCCTGATAACTGATCACATGGGAGTGATCTGGGATATATTTCCTCAATATAGAAACATGAAATACGTTGTGGATTCTAGATAAAACTGGTGGTAAGGCTAACTTGTAGGCAACTGGACCCACTCTCTCAAGAATCTAGAATGGTCCAATATGCCTTGGGCTCAGCTTACCCTTTCTCCCAAATCTCATAACCCCTTTCGTTGGTGCCACTTTCAGAAATACATACTCTCATGCACCAAAATTTAACTCCTGTTTGCGTGTATCTGTATAACTCTTTTGCCGACTCTGTGCTATTCTGATTCTGTCTCTAATGAGTTTAACTTTATCTTGAGTCTGTTGTACTAGATCTGGCCCCAATATTTATCTTTCCCCAATCTTATCCCAGTATAACAGGGATCGACACCTCTTGCTGTATAACACCCCATATGGTGCCATCCCAATGTTGGTCTGATAACTGTTGTTATAAGAAAACTCAACCAACGGTATAAACTGTATCCAACTGCCCCCGAACTCTAGCACATATGCTCGTAGAATATCCTCTAGAATCTGTATCATCTTCTATGTTTACCCATCTGTCTGAGGATGAAATGTTGTGCTGAATGTCAACTAAGAACCCATGACTCTTTGCAAACTCCTCTAAAACTGAGATGTAAACTGTGGGTCTCGGTCTGAAACTATGGATATTGGCACACGATGGAGTCTAACTATCTCCTGCATATACAACTCTGCCAGTCTGCTTCGGAATAGTTTACTCTAACAGGGAGGAAATGGACATTCTTTGTCAAATGGTCTAAGACTACCCAGATAGCATCCTGTCCATGCAATGCCAGCAGTAATCTTGTGACAAAATCCATTGATATATGCTCCCACTTCCACTTGGGGATGTGGAGTGGATGCAATGATCTCGTTGGTTTTTGATGCTCAACTTTCACCTACTGGCATGTTAAACATTGCTATACAAACTCAGCTATCTCTTTCTTCATGTTGCTCCACCAAAATGACTCTCGGAGATCCCTATACATTTTAGTGCTTCTCGGGTGCACTGTATAAAGGGATCGGTGTGCCTTCTCCAAAATAATCCTCCCAATCTCAGGGTCGACAGGTACGCACAACCTAGTGCGGAATCTCAAGGCTCCATCATCTGAAATACTAAACTCTGCCCCCTGTCCATTCTGCACTTTATTTATAGGCTTCACTAACTCTGCATCATTCCTCTGAGCCACTTTAATTCTTTCCTGTATGGTGGGCTATAATACTAGATTGGCAATAAATGCCTGGTGACCACCCTCCACTAGTTCCATACCAAGCCTTTCTAGATCCATCTGAATTGGATGCTGAATCATCCCTGCTGACACTGCTGCTCTCATTGATTTCTAGCTCAAAGTATCAGCTACCACATTAGCTTTTCTTGGGTGATAACTGATGGTGCAATCGTAATCTTTTATCAACTCCAACCATCTCCTCTGCCTCATGTTTAATTCTTTTTGTGTGAAGAAGTATTTCAGATGATGGAGCCTTAACAACATGTTAAGACACATGTAGCCATAGACATGGGGCATGCTAACCTTTAATGACATTCATTTATCCTTACTTGTGTTAATATTCAATTGCACAGGCACACAGCATGCTAGTACGATCAGTTAGAGTTATAAAGGAGACATACCATTCAGAGAAGCATCATGAAAATGAGAGAGATGTTATTCCTTCAAATTATTATAGCACTTTGTTGATAGTTATTTTTTACCTCCCAAAATGAAGAACCTTTTAAATGTATTAAAACTTGAAGAAAATAAAAACAGAGGATAAAATTTGCTAGGGTGGTCGACTGGGGCCTCTTTTAGTGGTCAATTGGCCCTCTCTAAAACTAGCCACTAGATAAAGAACACAAGCAATCAACTAGGTTGCCCTTGAAATTTGATTTTTTGACTTGTCTTCATGCAATTGGTGTTAACCTTTGACATTGGTAGTTACGGATTGGTAGTTATTGATGACTATTTTTAAATTTGAATTTTGAATTCAAACATGAAAAATATTTTTCTTTCATCCTCAAAAGGTCTATAAAAGGACCCCTTGGGGTAGATTTTAGGATAGACTAAAGTGGGGCAAAGTGAGGATTGTTTGTTAAAAAAAATGGGGGTTTGCAAGAAGGAAATTGTCAAAAGGAGAAGAAGGAAATTTCAAATCCTTCATTGTTCAAGGGGCCATTTGGAAGAGTGATTCTTCATTAAGTGGCTTTCACTTGTCTATGAGAGGGATATGATTCAGATGTCAGTTTATTCTCTTCTTTTAATTTCTTACATTTTGCATGCATGATATGCCATAATCCTTAGAAGAATTTTCTAGGATTCACATGCATTCTCTTCAATTTCTCCTTATTTCTATGATTTTTTTTTTGTATATGGTTCTATAATGTTTCTCTTCTTCTTCATTATGTGTATAGGTATGCATGGGTAAAGTGCCAAAAATGGCACAAAATTGTGAAATTTCAATGTAAGCGATAGATTGACCCATGTATGCAATCGACCGACCTGCACTTATTTGAAAAAGTAGCCATTGGGGTTACATAGGTTGATTGACCGCTCACTGCTGCTTCAACCACTGCTCATATGCTTTGTCCAAGTTGCAATAATTGTATGCTAATCGTTCACGCACTCGTGTTATGCAACTTAAGGAGGAGTTGACTCTCATTCAGTAAAAGTCTAGCTCGGTCTCAGGATATCTCCATGCCATCAAGTTTTTAGTTGATGAACTTGCTGTGATTGACTCTATCATCTCAGCGGATGACATTACTCTGTGTGTCCTCAATGGTCTAGGTCATGAATTTTGTGAGATCGCAACGCCTATTTGGGCACGTGAGACTTCTCTTACGTTTGAGGAGCTTTATGACATACTAGTTGGCCACGAAAGTTACTTGCAACATGTTGACACTTCCAATTCCGTCTTGGTTGCCACTGCGAACACCACTCAGTGCCACCCTCCTGCTTCCACAATCAACCGTAACCAATGTTCTAGCCCTGGTTCCTATGGTCACCATCGCTCTAATAGCAAGGTGCACTCTGGTAAGCCCAGGATTATTTGTCAGTTGTGTAACAAAGTGGGCCATTCAGTCAAGACTCGTCACTCGGCTTCAGGAATGAAGTCTATAAATTGTGTCGCTACCAATGCATCCACCAACAAAAAATGGCTTGTGGATTTTGCTACTTTTCACAACATCACCTCCGATCTTGCCAGTATCTCTGGTCACTCAGAGTATGATGCCACGTGTAGAGACCTGAAAAATTAAAATTTATAAAAGAAAAGAAAAGAAAAAGAGAGGGAAAGAATAAGAAAAGGAAGGAAATTTAAAAAGGGGGAATAACAGGGCTTCGTTGATGAACCCAGGGTCTTCGTCGACGAACCCAGGGTCTTCGTCAACGAATGTACCATAAATTTTGGCTACACATGCCCTGTCAACAAGAAGATACTGAGAGTTTTGGGAGTTTCAGGAAAATTTTTGGCTCGTCGGCAAAATAGCCTCCTCGTCGACAAAGCGCCTTTATGGGTTCATTGACGAATTACTTGAACTCGTCAACAAAAGCCGGCCTATGAATAGTGGAAACCCTCATTTCATCGGCGTTTTCTCTCTCCTCTCACTCTCTCTCTCTCTAGATCCACGGTTCTCTCTCCTTCTCTCTTCGTTTCCAACTTCATTACAGCCCGGATCGACGATCAAGAACCACCACGAGGTTCCTATGAAGATTCTCTGCAACTTAGGTGGAGTAGATTTTCAGTTTAGAGTTCCAGGGCATCATCCTAAAATTAGGAAAAGTGAAGTATTTTAAGGTGTTATGGGTTATTTGGAGTATTCGAAACCTAGAAAGTACTAAATGAGAATTGTACTGGGAAATGAGTTAATTGATTTGGGAAAAATGTGATTTTTAGGGTTTTGAGCTACGAACACCGAGGGGCATTTCTAGGGTGTTAGAGGACCTCTCAATAAGTCAAGTAAGGGGACTAAATTATAGTAGTCTTTTATGAAAATTATGAGTTGAAAAATATGAGAAAAAGGAAATATGATATTTTACCTGAAATTTATAATGATATAATTATAGATGAAAATTGTGTGGCATATGATTTATACTAAAATGTATTTGAAATTGAGTTGAATAATTTACATTGGGAATATGAGATTATGAAATGTGAATTGGGATATGGAATTTGAATTGTGGGAAATGATGAAAAATGATTTGTATTGAAAAGCATCTTCTGAGAAATGATGAATATGAGATATGAAAATGTTTTATTAAGAAATGTGAGTAATGTGAAATAAGATACATATATGTTATTATGAGATGAAATGAGTTCTAAATACTGATATGTGACTATGAAAATGAAAATGGAATATTGCAAGGTGAATACTGCAATATAGATACTGAAATGTGAAAACGAGAAATGGGAAATATTGCAATGTAAAATTTTGCAATATGAATATTGAATTGAGAGAATTGAAATGTGAAATTCTAAAATGTGTATATTGAAACATGAATATTGAAATGTGTTTGATGAAATTCCAATACTTCATAATGATTGCGGGTATGTGGTAATGAAACCCCTGATGGATGATATGGAATCCCTAATGATGTGTTGTGATATTGAGCACAATACCTTTGCTAGTGGTGATAGTGCAACTACACGGACTCTTGGAGCGTGTGGCATGACAGTCGACTAAACTGTTTAGTAGAGTTGTTATGCCCCCTGAGTCCAGATCAGGGCTATAGGTCGTGCAGTCGTACTATAGACGCGGATATATGGTATGATTATTTGATCCAATCGAGTAGGCCAACCGTGGTTAGGTCCAGCCTTCGGGCTACACAACCTCGACCATGGGGGGAAGCATGGCTCGAAATATGGAAATAGACCTCAACCATGGGATGAGGCATGGCGTGATAAAGTATCCTCAGGGTAGCCATGAGTTACAGACGTGGATATAGCCAAGGACACTCATGAGTTAGAAATGAAATGGAAATAAAATGGAAATGGAAATGGAAAAGAAAATGGAAATGAGAAATGAAATAGCGTGAGTTAATAATATAAATAATTAAAGCGAAGTGAAACACTCCTCCTGAGGGCTTACTGAGTAAAGTAAGTGCCTTAATAAGTTTCAGTTGTAGCCGAACCTAAGTTATTTGGGCAAGAATACAAACGATATTAAGGCAGAGGGGAGCTACTTGTATGAGCAGGTAGTCTTCCTTATTCTTTGGAACTTCGCAGGTAAACATAGGTTATGTGTGAATGGTTTATGGAAATGGAATTAAAAACTTATGAAAACTTGTGTTTTATATCTAAATGATTATGAATGTAGAATTGGTATATTTTTCTCAGAAGATATTATCACTGAAATGAATATATGTTATGATATAATAAATCTCATACTACCACACACTGTAGATAATTTATTTCGTCTTACTGAGATGTGTCTCACCCAATCATTTAAATATTTCAGGAAACCAAGATAGACCAAGTGACAGAGCTCCGAGATAAAGGGGAGCTGATACCTTGAGTAGACAGGGTGAGTGTATAAAGGGGAGCTGATACCCTGAGTAGACAGGGTGAGTGTTCAGAGTTAGGGATGGAGGATTCCCCTAGAGTATTTTGTGTTTATTTCTGGGAAGGTGTTAGATGTGTATATATGGTTGGTTATTACTCTGGTATGTGTATTCATTGTGGTATGTATATATATGTAATAAGTTCTGCTATTAGGTTGTGAATATGATGATGACTGTGTACCTAGTACCCTATTTGGGTTGGGTTATGTATTATGGTATCAATGGTTGACGTGGCCGATATGTGATTATATGATTTATGTTTTATATATAAAAAAAATGGTATGAAAAATCGAGGCGTCACAACACGAATGAGGTCGTCATTGGCGATGGCTCAGGTTTGCGAGTCACACATGTTGGCTCTATGTATCTTCCCTCTTCCTCGAAACCTTTTAAATTAACTAATACTCTTTGTATTCCTAATATTCACAAGAACTTAATCTTCGTTCATAATTTCACTCATAGAAATAATCTTTATCTTGAGTTTCACCCATTTTATTTTCTTGTGAAGGATCGGAGCACGTGGGCGACTCTTCTTCGTGGTAAATGTTAGGATGGTGTCTATCTAATGTCAATGGCATCTTCCGCTAAAGAGTCTTTTGTTTTAGCACTTGTTAGTGAACGAACAACAACTGACACCTGACATAGGCAACTTGGGCATCCGTCAAATAAAGTAGCTGATTTTTTTATTCGTACTTTTTCCCTTCCTGTTGTAGTGTCTCGTGTCTCTTCATCATCTATTTGTAATGCTTGTCAATGCAATAAAAGTCACAAGTTGATTTTCTCTTCCACTTCTCTTGTTAGAACTCATCCACTTGAATATATTTATATTGATGTTTAGGTGCCTACCACTTCCCCTTCACTTGATGGGTTTTGGTTTTATGTCTTGTTTGTTGATCACTTTACTAAATATTGTTGGTTGTTTCCCATCCAACAAAAAAGTGATGTTTGCTCCATTTTCAGTCAATTGAAAGGGTGAATATCATGCTCTTCATCATTTTATCTCCTTTTATTCCATATTAGCTGGCTTACCACTGCTCCTTATACACCTCAACAAAATGGTACAAGTGAACATCGACATCAGCACATTGTCGAAACTAGGCTCACTTTGTTAAGTCAGGCGAGTCTTCCTCCTTATTGGTCCTATGTGTTTCAGGCAGCAGTTTATTTGATAAATTGTATGCCCACTCCTATTTTGAAAACTAAAAGTCCTTTCGAATGTTTGTTTGGTCATCATCCTGATTAAAAAAAGTTGTTTATTTTTTGTTATCATTGTTACCCATGGCTCAAAATTTATGTCACCAGTAATCTTCAACCAAAATCTATGCCTTTTCTTTTTCTCAGTTACTCGAGTTCTCAGAGTGCCTATAGGTATATGGACCATGTTACCTCTTGCATTTATGTGTATAGGCATATGATTTTTGATGAATGTGTTTTTCCCTTTTCTTCCTCTACTAATGTCGTCGTGCCTTCTCTGTCAGTTTTAGGCGCTAACACAAAGGATATTGCCATACCAGTGGTACCTTCCATTGGACAAATATCCTCCTCTCCTATCGCCATGACGGACAGTACTCTTGCAGCTCTGGCTTCCCTTTCCCGGTCTTCATCACTCTCCCTTGCACATTCTCCACCAGGGGTAATCCCTTAATCCACCACACCTTCATCTCCAACTCAATTCAACCGTAATCATGGTATGACTACCCGGTCTACGAATAATATTCATAGACCCAAACATCTTTACCTTGCCACTAAACACCCTCTTCCTCAACTTGTTGAGCCCTCATGTGTGTCTCAGGCCTTTAAAGATCTCAAGTGGCGGCATGCTATGTCTGAAAAGTTCACTGCGTTGGTTAAACATAACACATGGGAGCTGGTTCCACTACACTTTACAATCAAACCTGTTGGCTGCAAATGGGGTTTCCATATCAAACAAAATGCTGATGGTAGTATTTCTAGTTATAAAGCACGGTTAGTGGAAAAAGGTTTTCATTAATGGTCTGGTTTTAATTATAATGAGACATTCAGCCCTCTTATGAAGTCGGTGAATATTCGAGTTGTCCTCTCCATTATTGTTCAGAAAAATTGGCCCCTTCGACAGTTGGATGTCAATAATGCGTTTCTACATGGCTGCCTTTAGGAGGATGTATTCATGGTTCAACCTCCGGGTTTTGTTGATCCTAATCTACCTTTTCATGTTTTCAGGTTAAAGCAATCTTTGTATGGCTTGAAACAAGCACCTCGTTCTTAGTATCAAGAACTGAATGCTTGTTTTCTTCAACTCAGTTTTTAGCAGTTTAAATCCGATTCATCTCTATTTATCTACACTTGTGATGATGTTACTCTCTATTTTTTGGTATATGTGGATGATCTCTTCCTTACTTGTTAGGAGTAACTTTGCTGCTATCTCTAAGGTTGTTTAATAGCTCAGTCATCGATTTTCTCTGAACAATCTTGGTCCCTTACACTATTTTGTTGGTGTCAAGGTGGTTTCAGTTTCCTATGGGCTGTTCTTCTCCCAACAAAGTATATTCAGGATCTTCTTTCTCATACCAAGATGGATGGTGCTAATGTAGTGATGACTCCACTTGCCACAAAGGATCTTCTTTAGCTTCAAGATGGCTCTTCTCCTACTGATCCGACTGAGTACCACCAAGTTCTAGGAGCTCTCCAATATCTCTCTCTAACTCGACCCGACATTGCCTTCTCGGTCAATAAGCTAGCTCAGTTCATGCATACACCATCTTAGCTTCATTGGGCTGCTGCCAAATGTGTTCTACATTACTTGAAGGGCACTCTTCATCATGACATCCTCCTCAAGTGCACTGGGAATCTCACTCTTCAAGGGTTCTCTAATGCTAATTGGGCCAGTGATAGGGATACCAGATCCTCCACCTCTATCTATCTTATTTTTCTGGGTGATTGTCCAATTTCATAGAGCACACGCAAGAAGCGTGTTGTGGCTTGTTCCTCCACTAAGGCGGAATATTGAGCTCTTACTTCAACTAGAGCTTGTTTGGATTCGCTCATTATTTCAAGAACTCGGTATTTCATTTATTAAGCCCCCACATTTGTTTTGTGATAATATTAGTGCTACCCATTTGAGTCTTAATCCTATTATGCATTCACGGATGAAGCATATTGCTACTGATCTTTATTTTGTTCTTGATCTCATCACCAAAGGTTTGCTTTAAGTCTCTCATGTTAGCACCGACGATCAACTTGCAGACCTCTTGACTAAGGCTCTATCTCGTCAAAAATTTCACTCTTTATGCTCCAAGATCGGCTTAACTGATATCACGCCTATCTCGAGGGGGCTTATAAAGGAAATTGTGTACTTTTCCAGCAAACCATCGATGATTTCAATATACCCTTCAACAATTACTTCAATGGTTTGAGGTAGAATGTTTTCCAATAGAAAATCGTCAACAGTTTCACTAAACTGTTGACGATTATGCCTGTTGCTGAATTGCCGATTATTCTAACAGTTGAAGATTTGCTAATATCCGATAGTATGCGACGATATGAGATTCTTCAGTTGTATTACTTGAATATGTATTTGTATTTGATAGTCTAGGATCTCTTTGATTTAGTATTTAAAGACTTTTAAATTTGTAACAACTATACCTTGTACAAGTCCTATATATAGGACATCTCTACATCAATAAAAGTGTCTTGCATTTTCTATATAAAGAATGCATCCAATATTTTTTTTTTTTGTGCTGATATTTATTTTACATAACAAATGTTAGAAAATTTTCACTAATGAGGATATTTAACTTACTTGAAACTATAACCAATAAAAATGTAAAAAATAATTCTTGATATATCTTGTGACTTTTTTCACTAAAACAACTGAACTTTGATGCAAATACCTCTTCTTTCCTCTTATACCTTTTTATAAAGTATCAATTATTTAGAAACAAATTGATCTTCTTTCCCCTTATTCTTGTATTTTAGTTTATTGGTGCAACCTATCCTTCCCCCCATACAAGGTGAATGTAGCTTTAATTATCGTGATTTAATATAACATATTTTTTAATAATACATTGATTAAGATATCCATGATTTTGATCAATGTATCTCTATTACCATAATGTCTTTGAAAACTTTTTATTAGTCATTAAAAATAAATGACTTTAGTCATTATATCTCGCACATCGATAAAGCAATACTTGACTTTGAGCAATATATCTATTATATTCACGAACTCGGATATAACATAACTATCTATACATACACGCACATCTCTTATAATTGATTACATACATATACATATAAAAGTTCAATAATAAGTACTTATAGTTGAACAATATTTAATACTTATAATTGAAACAAAGTTGCCCCTATATACATTTATAATATTATATATATATATATAGTATAGTTGGGCCAAAGTAGCCCCTATATGATTGAATAGATGGTGGTGTGAAACAAGGATAGTATTAGTATATATATAACAAGGATAGTATTAGTTGGGCCAAAGTAGCCCCTATATGATTGAATAGAGGTAGTGGTGTGAAACAAGGAGGGTAACAATGAGCAGCTTTGTTTGACCAAATAAAAAAAAAAAATGTGACCTTGGTCCATGTATATATTATATGGCTACCATGTGACATTGATGCCACAAATCAGCAAGCAATCATAAGGGTACTGTTTGGTCACGGCTATATAAAGGGCAATGTTCATGGTGACAAACAATCTTTTATTTTAGAATGTTAAGTAATTACAAAAATATTACTTCATTTTTAATTTTTCAATATTTAAAAATCTATTAAAATTAACAAAAAAAATGTTTTCAAGCTTAATTTTCTATGAACTGTTAAATTATAAATTAAATGAGATTTTTATGATTATTTGATTCAAACGGGGAAAGTAAAATTATTTTCTAGAAGTGGGGAGGGCCTAAACAATTTTATTTACGCACACAAAAGATACTGATTTGAATTGTTCTTGATAACTAGAATTTATAAAATAAATTTAAGTTCAAAGGGATTTTATTTTATTTTAATTTTTTACAATGATGATTACATATGAGTATATTATTCTCAAGGGTGAGTTTGGCTCGGGTTACTCCATAATATTTTTGGGAATGTAATCTTTGTAATATTAGACACTTAATTTAGAAATTCATGAGAATCTACGTATACCTTGAGCATATCAAAATGCCCTCAAAACATATATGGAATTTAGAACAGATCTCTCCCTTTGGTAATCAAGATCATCAGACAAAATATCCCTACCATTACTTATTCCCAATGAAATTGCCCTTTATTATTATTATTACTACTACTACTACTACTACTACTTCCCCCCCTCACCGGTTGAACTTTACAACCTTACTCAAGAAGAATTCTTTACAACCTTACTCAAGAAGAATTCAAAATCAAATACTTTATGGAGGCTAAGAAATGAACCATGAGCGTCTTTTCGCATTTGCTTTTGAGCATTGCACTTTACATATGCATTTAATTTATAATCAAACAATTTAAGGTAAATATTTAACAAATAGTAATATTTAACAAATAGTTCAGTCAATGTATTTCTTAAGAACAAATAAATTATGTCTATGATGCAAATAGACCGAAGATAACATGACCTAACATTTTTCCTTTCTTTTCATTTTTTAATCTATAAAAAGCTTTTCATATTTTTGAAAAGTATATTTGCTTTAAAAAAAAAAACTTTGAAAAATCAAATCAAATAATGTAAAGTCAATTCCTCTTTGTAATTATGAGTTTATGAATGGACTCTAGCTACGTATTGCTATCAAAAAATCGAGAAACCATTTTTCTTCCCATGTTTGGGGGGTGAAATCAACTTTTTTAAAATGATCGTAAGCAACTAGGAATCAAGAATAAGTATTGTTTTGGTCAAACTACCTTTAATTTTAAAAATCAACAATTTGGTTATAGTTTGAAATTTTTACTAAATAGATGACTTCACCCACATATTAAATTACACACGCTTGCATGCATATGCAAAAATTTGTTCATACTAATGTGAGCATACAACACACATAAATAAATGTTTATTTGACCACTTTGTGACTGATGAAGAAGATCTTTTGAAAGTAAACAACAAAAAAGAATTAATTAAGATGACTGATGAAAAATTAATTTTGAAAGTGAATCAATGAAAATGAGTTAATATTTGCCCATCGAGAAGATTAATATTGAGGGTTTGGTAAAAAAAGTTGTAGACTGATTAAAATGTTTTAAAAGACCAAAATGCAAATGTCATTTTAGGAGATGTCGATAGTATTTGCATAATTTGCAATATTAGAAAAGGATTAAAAGCACCTATGAAATGTAATAATCTCTTAGAAAAACGTAAATTTTAGCTAATAAGAGCTCCAAGCTAAAAGTCAATTTTTTCGAAAATTGAAGCATTATTTATCACTCGAGTTTCACTCAATTTTCACTTTTGTAAGGAGAGGTTACTAAAAAAAAGGGGCCGGGGGGGGGGGGGGGTGCTTAAACTCACTTTTAAATACTTTCGAAGTAGTATTTTATTAGTCATTATATGCAAAACATAAAACTAATATGTATAGTTTATTTTAGATTCTATATATATATATATATATATATATATATATATATATATATATATATATATAAAATAAAACATATTCTCATTTTTAACTTGATATAGAGAGAAAATACAATAAAAACGAAGGCTTATTTAGTTGTCAAAAATAATTTTTATTATTATTTTAATTTTTTAAAAATTATAAACAAAACTGAAGCTAATTTTTCATTTTTATAACATTTGTATGAAATAAATGAACAATAATAAAAAACTTTTGGCATTAGTTGCTTGTTGAAATAATTTAATTTCCCATTTCTAAAATTTCAAATAATTACAAAATATAAACTTTTGGAGAATTTTAAAAATTGCCATGAAATTTAGAAATAAAAATAAAAATTTATTTTACACATTTAAACAATTTTTTTATTTTCTATTTTTTTAATAAGAATTTTGAAAAACTAAAAAATATCCTAAAATTTTAATAAATCTTTCAAAAATTAAAATATTTTTTACAATAAACAACCCTAAACTTCTTTTTTGCTCTACTTTTATTTTCTCAAACAAAATCCCTAATACAATTAGAGACTTTGTACTCTCCATGTCATCATTGAATAGTCGGTAAAAATCACATTTGTTGTGACAATGTAAGGCTCCATTTGAGTAAAAAAAATTGAATTAATTTTCATATATCTTTTCCTTTCTGAAACTCGACAACACTTCAACTTTACGAGAATATGACTTCAATCTATACATAGTGGAAACAACAGGTTTACATAAAATCCCATTTTTTCTCGAACAATAATAGAATAGACATTTACTGAAACATAATTGAAAAGTTAAAAATGAAAAGCTTTGTATTGTTATTCTTTATATTTTCTAAGTTTCAAGCTGAAACAATATTATTAGACATACTGCACTTTTTTATACATATATATTCCAAATTCCAGGCGAAATCAAAATTGGGACTATGAATTTTTCAATGCAAGTTTAATAAGCCATCCACCATTCCATGCCCTCCTGCGCTGTGACATGCCACCATGTTTCTTGAAGTTGCATGTGTGAATGTGCTTTAAATTCAAAGAAAAAAGAGAGGATTTCCATATTTCCTCTGATTAGCTTTTGAAATTCAAAAAATCATATTTAATTTTTGGTTAAGGAGCCATTTTCGGGCATTTGCACATCAGTTTCTGTGTTTTTAATTTTCGTAAAAGCTGTCCAAATTCCAAATTAATTTAAGCTTTTTTTAACGCCGAACCCATTTTGAATGGTGCAAAAGACAGATATATTTTGCAACAATTTTTCCAAGTATAATTTTAAATTTGCTGTATTCAAGTTGCATAACAACACAAAACCCGTAAAAAGAAAATTAAAATAAAATTGGGGTTCGTGGGAGGAAATCTCGTCCTCTCCGTCTTCTAATTAAGTTTGTTTCGCCGATAAAATCGCTCCAAATAGTAAAAGGGAGGATATTAAGTCATCTCCGTTTTTTAATCAAGTTTGTTTCGCCGATGAAGTCACTACAAATAGTAAGTCTTGTGTAAATCTCATTTCTACGGATCCTCATAATATGGTTGAACCCATTGTTGGGGTGATTTCTTTCAATGTGGAGACCTGACTGGAAGACTATGTTGGTCCTTTGAGAGGACCTCCCTATGCAAATCCTTTTTCAAAAAAAACATAGACAAAAGTTTCCAACCAAGGGTTAAAAGTAAACACCCATCCAAGAATAATTATAAGATAACCTTAAAACACAAACGTAAAGACATGACCAAACAAGATTTGATTACCCCCAGGGTGTGGTTCAGGTAATAGTGCAGGCTGCGAGAGTGCCTCTCACGAGATTAAGTGTTCAAACCCTCTCGGTCTCGTTTCCGCCCCTAAACTCCTGAATTTACCCTCCCTTTAAAGTTGTAGGGTCAACTTCAAGGGGCACAGGATTAGTCACATAAACCGTAAAAACGGACACGTGGATACTCGGTACGTAATCCAAAAAAAAAAAAAACAAGATTTGATTGTGCACATTTGGATGGAAGAGATAATCTATCTATAGCACCAAGTTGGGAAGACCAAGACTGAGAAATCCAAGAAAAATTTGGTCAAGATCAAGGTCAAGGAGGAAAATTCCTACAGAGGAAAGCATTCCTAGAAAATGTTCCTAATAAGAACCACACAATGACTTCAAAGGACAAGTGAACCATTTCAAGGGATCAAAAGAGTTCAAGAAGGAAAAAGGAAATTGTTTTGTCAACCATGCTAGCAACTGCAAATTCAAAAGACTCCAAAATACAAGACAAGGCAAAAGAGGCCTAGGTAATCAATCATGGCATTGGAACTACCAAGAATGTTTATGGACAAAGAGAAATGTCATTGATTATACACCAATGATAGGGAACAGGTTTGTCCATCTAAGAGACATTAAGAACCTTCCCAGGTAGGTAAAAGTAAAATTCATCTAAAATTCACCTTAATAAAACTCTTTAGTTGAATGATGTCTATCATATAAAACCTTGTGTCGAGATCTCTACTGAATCAAAGTAGAGATCAAAATAATATCTGAGTCTAGTGCTCACACATAATTGGTATTTGTTGGCAAAGAGTACTACTAGAAAACTCTAGACTACTTCCAAAGGTTCCAATAAAAAGATTTTAAGAAAATGTGAAGCATGTGTGAAAGCAAAATCAGAGGAGAAAAAAAAACCTTATTAAAAGTGTTTTACATAAACAAATTTATTAAGCTTCATCCTACGTGGTATTAAACATTTTAAAAATAATATTTAAAGGGGCAATAAAGTTTATTATGTTACTGAAATCTAGGGATGCGGCATTTGACAAACTTGTAAAATTCTGAAATTGAACATATATTTGGAGGTGGTGAATATGATTCTATCGATCTGAAGATAATGATATAGTCCATGAGGTGACAACACCTCATACATCAAAACAAAGTGAAGTCATTAAAAGGTAAAAGAGGGGACGCTTACGTTATACTTGGAAGAGGTATTAGATTTAGATTTGTGTAAATTTTAAAAAATAAAATATAATACAAAATTGTATTGAATTTTGTCTAGAAATCAATCCAAATTCATATTCAAAACTTGAAATCCATACCCACAAACGCAATGTTAGGATCTATTTGAATCAAAGATTTTACTTAGGAAAATGAAAGGAAAGAAAAATAACAAAGAGACTGGTTTTTCACAATATTTTCTCTCTTTATCAAATACTATTAAAATTAAAAAATTCATTCTAACATGATCAAAAATTAAGAAACTTATGTTAGTGATGGGCAAAATCAAAATTTCATTTATTAATTTGGTATTCATTTTTTTTTATTTTCCTTCTTGATTTCCTTAATATCAAATTTAAAAAAGTCGATTCTTTTGAGTTTTACTATTCCGAATATTTTCCAAGTTCCTAATGGAGACAAAGGGACGCAACGAAATAGTTATTCCAGGACTATCTTACAATATATGGCAAGAAGTGATTTTATCTACATCTCACACTTCAAACTATGTTCCAAATGAATGGGCCACTTAAAAATCCATATTTTTCAAAATGTTGAGTGTTCAGCTAAGGTGAGACTACATGAAATTAAAAGGAAGAAAATAAATCCTAAAACCTCTGCTCATATATATATACAATGCTATAACAGCAGTAGGGCTATAAATGAGTCAAGCCAACCCGAGCTTTGGGAAGCTTGAGCTCAACTCATTTATTTATAAGCGAGCTTGAGCTCAGCTCGAGCTCAACTTGAACTTAAAATTTTCTATCTGAGTTGATTCATTTAGCATATCTATAACTCAAGCTCAATTGAAATTCAACACAACTAAAGCTCATTTCACATATAAATGAGTCCAGCTCAAGCTCGAGCTCAAGTTCGAGCTCAAACTTGGCTCGATTGAAACTTGTTTCAAACTATAAACGAGCCAAACCACTAAGTTAATTAATTGATAACGAACAAATATAATTTGAAAAAAAATATATTTTAAAGTAAAAAATTTAAAATCAAATATTTAATGTGATTTATATTGAGTTTGTTCATGAGCCTATATCAAGCTACTTCACGAGCTCAATATCAAGTTAGTTTACGAGTTACTAAACAAGCTAATAAATGAGTCAGCTTGCGAGCCTAACAAGCCGAGTATGAACCAGGTCAAACTTGGCCTTTTTAGTTGACGAGCTCAAAATTTGAACTCGAGCTGGACTCATTTAACTTAATAAATAAGTTCAAACGAACTATTATCAAGTCTAGCACCGAATGGCTCTCGAGCAGCTTGACTAATTTGCAGCTCAAGATAGATCATACATTTTCTAGTATTTAGATATTTTGTTAATGATTCAAACACTGCTTAGAATCTTGAGATGCTAAATTTTTCAAAAAATGTTTCTCCTTTAAAAACTCGCTTTGAGAATGACGTAGGAAAATCTTTAGAAGATTTAGTTAAATCCATTAAACTAATTGAAGAATCTGAGTTAAGGAAAAGGGATCTATATTAGAGCAGAGTTTTGGAAAATGATTTCATTAAAGCCTTATTAATAAAAGGTGAAATTTATTCAGAGGCTATCTCGGTGCACAAGTCCTCTTTTTTCTTTGAAAGAATCTATAAACGAAGAACTTTATTTTATTTAATCATATTTGGGAGTTGGTGAACTTACCATTGGAACTCAACTTTTGAGTTGTAAATGGAATTTTAGGAAATAGAGAGGGATTAGATGGGACAACAGAAAAATTCAAAGCCAAGTTATTAGCCAAAGTTTTTAAACAGAGAGAAGATACAAATCACTTCGATATTAATTCCATTGTTGCTAGAGCTCCATTCAACAAAATCCTGATAGCTAATACATGTGCGTATAATTTAATAATATACTAAGTGGGTATTCAAAAAAACTTTGAATATACATTGAACAAGCCCCAGGGTCAGCAAATTGTTTTAAGTCTTTTATATGGCCTCAGAAAGACTCCTAAGAGAAATTTAATACTACACTGGTTTCAAATAGGTTTAACCCAATAAACGCATCTATAGCAAATTCAAACATAGCAAATTCAAACATAATTTTAACTACGCATGCGGATAATATGTTAACAATGGGGACTAACCTAGATATAACAAAAACTAAACATAAAAAAAACTGTTATCTCTTTCTAGGACGCAGGTAAGTCCAATGTAATCCTAGGTATAAAAATAGGTACACATTTGGCTTCTTGGTAAACAATGAGAACACCATTTGACTACAACTTACACTTAAAGAAAAATCAAGGCAAGAGCATATCTCGAAAGGAGTCTGCCATAGTCATTAGTAGTTTGGATTATTTGAGAATTGTACTAAACTTGATATTGCTTTTGCAGTACATAAATAAATAGGTATACCCAGGACCTGTTAATGATCACAAATTGTGATGTTTAGAGTGCTTACATACTTAAAAGGATCCATAGATTATAGTATGCATTATACTATTATTTGGTAGTACTTGCAGGTTTGTTTACTAATACTAATACCAATTGGATATCAGACAGTTTTGACCTTAACTCTACTAGTGGATATATGTTCATCTTAGGTGGTGTATCATTCTCGTAAAAGACTTGCCAAGCAAATTACTAATGCAAGATTTACATTGGAGCCTGAATTTACAACCTTAGAGAAGGTAGGTGATGAAGTTGATTAACTAAACAAACCCTTTAGCAGACATACCCATTGTTACAGGCAAGTTGGTAGCTCAAGCTAATAATAGTGTATAATGATAAAAATAAAATTATACGCCTAAGACAGAAATGTTAGACAACTATTCAACGAGGGAATAATCACTAAATTGATCAAAGTATAACCTGTTTAACTCCACTAGGAGACAACCTGGATAGTCGAAAACACATTGAGGAGAATGGAACTTATACTAGTTAAATGAGCCACTTGTAATTGCAATCAACCTAGATATAAGTTTAATGGGTAAAAACAAGTTTCTTCAATGATGTGAAAGCAGCATCTTTGCCTTTCCCATGGTGTAAATAATGCTCAAGCTCATTCCAACGTGTAAGATTGAGTAAAGCCCTTCATAGATTCATTGCCTAAATTGGGCGTTGTGTACTTGGTTACAAACTTTGATGGCCTCTACATAAATGAATGTGAATGTGGGACTACTATAAAATTTTGATGAAATTTTAAGAAAACTCACATATTGTCTAAGGTGCATGGTTGACAAAATGTGCTGACTTGAGAACTTAAACCCAATTTTGTGATTGTGTTATAGACTAGCTAGTTTGTAATAAAGGGATCCAAGTTCAAAAAATTTATCTCATCTATATATGAAAATTCTATCCTTCAAAGACTCTAATTCAAATAAAAAAAACTTCAGGACTAATGCATTCCACTCCACTTTGAGCAATTTCTTTTAAAAAAAATTATCCTTTATTTCAATTTGAATCATGTGGAAGACTGTTAGAGTTGCATGCACGTGAATGCGCTTCGAATTGAAAGAAAAACTAGAGGGTTTTAATACTAGTTCTATTTTGCATAATTGCACTATTTTTCCAACTTTTGAAATTCAAAAGTCATGTTTAACCCTTGGTTTTTAAGGCTTCAATTTTTTGGGCATCTACTCTTTAGTTTCTGTATTTTTTTTTTTTTTTTTTTAAATTCTACAAAGGTTGTCCAAATTCCAAATTAATTCTAGATTTATTTGAAGTTCGAACATGTTTTAAATGGTCAAAAAATAAAATTTGCAGTATTTTTTTTTTTTGTCAAAACTAGATTTGTTTTGTAGTATTTTTTTCAAGTTTAAATTTGTAGTTTTCTACATTTAAGTTTCAACTGCAATAACCTCTCCCTAGTGTGAAGATTGAGAAAGTTCATTGAGGGGGCTTGATATACATGGGAAACACCAACTTGATCTGAAAGCTTAAGCCAATTGGGTCTTGGGTCTAACCATCTATATAAGCACTCATCCTCCGCTCTATTTTTATAATGTGAGACAAACTCATAAGTGGAATTCTCAACAGTTTTCCCTTTATTTGTGAGTTCTAACTACTGCACTTGAACGGATGCATTAAATGTCATGCAACCAATTAGGGTTCATTGCTCAATCATGGGAGAAGACACAAAACCATGGGAATCCACTCATCATTGCTCTTCTTCCCATGTCTACATCCAGAGAAACACATGCATTAGCCCAATTCGAACTCTTCCCCTTGAGGGAAAATCATCTCCCTCGTGGGAGCAAGCCCAATTTTTCAATAATTGCTTAAGTGAGCCTTACTCCCACGCTTTATGAGCCTCGAACGTTCCACATGCCTCCAAACCAATCCTACCTTTCACGTGCTAACCATATTCAAATCCATCTACCAGGCCTTAGATAATCTTTCATTAGCCTTGATCACATACTAGATCATCCAACTGTTAGCACATCAGGAGAATTAACTTCACACCTTGACTTTTCGATGTCACTTGCCCATAGTTCCAAAACACATACCACTTTTTAGGATCGAGAAGGTTCATTAAGTGGGCTCACCTAACTAATGTAATTGGGTAATTTTGTGAAGATTGTCCTAAATCCTCGCATAAATTGTCTTATTCACAGTTGGAGCATTGCATTGTTGAACATGAGAGTAGGGTTAAGGGTAGGGTGTTCTACTTGTAATTATCGCTGAATAGTGAAATTAGTGACTTGATCTTACTTTTAAAAAAAGGCAGCCTAGTGTACAAAACTCCCGCGTATGCGGGGTCCAAGGAAGGGGCGGGCCACAATGGACCTAGAGTACGCAGCCTTAACTTGCATTTTTGCAAGAGACTGTTTTCACACCTCGAACTCGTGACCTCCAAGTCACATGGCGACAACCTTATCATTGGGCCTAATTACTTTAAAAACATATGCAAATAGATGAAGCTTGTAAATCTATGCTATTTGTTCTTTGATTTCTAATTTTTTTTCGTTCTTTTGTTTGCTGATTTTGTTGCAGGCTTGCATAGCACCTTATATCAGAGCTCTAGGTTTGAGTAGAAGTAATGATAGCGAAGTGCATGGAAAGATGGAGAAGTTCGATGGATCGAACTTTTGGTGGCGAAAGCTACAAATTGAAGATTATCAAAAAGATTTGTATCTACCATTGTCAGGGATGGAACTAGATGACATAAAGGAGGATGAATGAAAATACTAGATTGGAAGGCTCTTATGAAAATCCAATTGTGTTTGATGAAGAAAGTAGGGTTCAACATCTCCAAGGAAACTGCTGCTACAAGGATAATGGCGACTCTGGCAAAGTGGTACAAAAAAACCTCTTCCTCTAATTTTGTTTTTCTTTGAAGAAATTATTTCATATGAGAATGCCTAAATCTTATGATGTCTTAAATCATCTTAAAGATTTTATGAACTTGTGGAGTCAATTGAAATTTGTTGCTATTACCTTTGATGATGATATGAGAGCTTTGATTTTCATGTGTTCCTTGCATGATAGTTGGAGTAAGACTATTACTTATTCTTCTACTGCACAACTAAAATTTGAGGATGTAGTTAGTATTATCATGAATTATGAGATGATGAGGAGAAACATCAAAGACATCAAACTTTTCTTTAATGGCAAAAATTTAGGTTTTCTTACTTGCATCATCAATGAAGGACACGAAATAGGAATTTCTCCTAAGAGACTTCAATAAAGCAAGCTCCTACACATCCTTGTGAACTAATTCCAACCTATTCACCTTTTTTCCCCTTTCAACTTTCTGAAAGTTGACCTTCTTTTGTTTTCCATAGACACAGTCTTTACAGAAATCAAGCATAACATCTTCATATCTAGCAATGCATTCATTAAAAGTAGAATTCTCGTATCACTTCACTTAAATGCCCCAGTTTTTGGTGTCATAATGTACCCTTCTCATTTTGTGCAAAAGCTAAAGAAATATAGTAGTTATAGGTACCAAAAAGCATATGTACAAGCCCTCTCACCCTTTGCCACTACCATTGCCCCTTTAGTCACCTTCCACTAATTGTTGTTGAAGGTCACATGATAGCATTCACTGTCTAACTTGCTAGCAAATATGGGGTTCTTCAAATGTGGAATGTTTCTAGTCTTTTGTAAGATAAGTTCTCCAGAATTAGACAATTTTAAAGAAAATGTTCCTTTTCCAACAATCTTACACACCTGTCCAGTACTAATAATGACATGCCCAAAATCTACTTAAGAGATAATTACAAAAGTATTCCTTTTGTGCTGTATAGTGGAATGAAGCACTAGAGTCCACAAACCATACTTAATATTTGTAGATGCATATGAATAGAAGTCATCATATGCCTCATTTGTGCTCACAACGTTTGTCCCATCTCCACCTTTCTTGTTCTTTTGTTCAAGACAATCCTTTTTTTACATGTCCTTCCTTCTTGCAATTCCAATAAGCAACTTTCTTCTTACCCTTGGATTTTGATTTGAATTGAAGTTCCTTGATAGTATTTATCCCCTTTCTTGTTATCTTCCCTTTTCGACGGATAGAGCAATGCTAGTTAAGCTTTCACCAGTATAGAGCAGTGCTAGTTAATTTTTCACTAGGTGTTCTCATAATTATCTCATCCTTCATGACAACACTAACTACATTCTCAAATTTCAAATGTCTGGTAGATTAGTGATAATCATAACAAGATTACTCCAACAATCAGGCAAGGAACACAAGAAAATCAAATCCCTCATATTATCATCAAAGGTAATAGCAACAAATTCTAGTTGACTCCACAAGCTACTAAAATCTTTAAAATGATCTAAAACATCACAAGATTCAAACATTCTCATATAGAATAATTTCTTCAAATTAAAAAAAATAATAATAATAATTAGAGGAAGAGGGTATTTCATGCAGCTTTGCCAGGGTCTCCATTGTCCAACAGTAGTCTCCTTGGAGATGTTGAACACTACTTTCTGATCTAATATTTTCCAACCATCCACCTTCATGTCATCAAATTTCGTCCTTGACAATGGCAAATACAAATTTTTCTGACAAAGATAATCTTTAATTTGTAGGTTCCAACCACCCAAAGTTCGATCCATTGATCTTCTCCATCTTCCCATGCACTTCGTGTGTCATCGTTCCCATTCAAGCCAGGAGCTCTGATACCAATTGTTTTAATTGAGGAAGTTCATTGACTAGAATTGATATACATGGATAAACACCAACTTAACTTAAAAGTTTAAGTTTTTTTAAGTCTTGGGCCTAACCATGTATATACACACTTACCCTCTATAGGGCTGCAAATGAACCAAGCTGCTCGAGAGCTCGGCTCGATAAGGGCTCGTTTATTTTCTAAATGAATGAGTCCAAAGCCTAATTTTTAAGCTCCCTTTGTAAACAAACCAAGTGTGAGCATAGCCGGGCTCAACTTGTGTTGACTCGTGAACAACTCAATAATTGGCTTGAATGGGTATGTTTATAGGCTTATTAAGGAGCTTGATAATAAGCTTGTTAATAGGCTCACTAGGTTGGTCTAATCCCAAGAGTCCAATACTAGCCCAATCACCTAAGGAAAAAGACACAATTTTGGCCCAAACAAAATAGGTGGATGAAACTACAATAATTAGGTCATTTATAAAATTTCAGCCTGAGCTCAAACCCAAGCCTGCAAATGAATCAAACCTGAGCTCGAGCCCAAGCCAATACTTTTAACTCACTCGAGCTTGACCCCAACTTTCTGAGCTCGAACCGAGTCCAAGCCGAGCTTTGACTCTACCAAGCTGAGCTAGAGTATATTGAAGCTTGACTCAACTCAGCTTGTTTGCAGCCCTAATCCTCCACTCTAATTTTCCAACGTAGGACAAACTCACAAGCGAAATTCTCAACACTTAGCACCTATAAAAGCGACTACTTGCTACATCTTGGAAATGATCTATCCTACTTACACTCCATTATAAACTATAGTCTCCTCTCTTATTCTTTTACATTTTTTTTGGAAACATATCAATTTAAGCTAAGATTTGATTCAATTCGAAAGCTTAAGTTGCAACTTCGAAATAACATAAGCTATCAAATTCTAAAGATTGAATATCAAGTACCTATTGTCACCACTGGGGGCAACAAATTTGGTTTTAGCACGATTGAAAAATATGTGCTCCAACTTGCAACTCCTATAGCTAAGACCTATTTTGCCTTTGTATTTCCAATTTATTACAAGTGGGTAAAGCCTCGGAGTATCATTGTGCTTGAATCTAGTAAATGGAATTATTTTCCCTAGATGATACTCTTGGACTAAATCTAAGACATGAAATAGAAAAAGAATTACTATTCTTAAATTTCACTGAAAATGTCCTCTATCTTATTTCTTATTAAATGGAATAACACTAATTTTTGCATTATTTTTTCCCCTAAATTATTACATTCTTATACATTCCATTCCATTTCATTTTCTTCTCTCCTTAAAAATATTCATTCTACAAACTAAGCATAACCTAATTGGTAATATGAAGACGTCAATACCAACCATCACCATACCAATCACAACAAATAAACTCAAAAAATCATATGATCATTTACAACATGAACTTTACATTTTATTTTCATTGAAATAATAGAATATGGAAATGATAATGTCATATATCTAAATTATTTAGTCCATTTAAAGCCCTTATATGTTGGGAGCATCTTGTGACCTAGCATAAAATGTAAATCAATTACTCTCCAAATGGGATGATAGCATCCCCAACACCTCTAAAAAAAAAATGAAAAGGAAAAAAGAGAAAGAAAGAAGACACTAAATCATAATATACAAATGCATAATTATCTATTAGTTATACAACTCCTCAACCCTCTCTCCATTTCAACAAATTTTGCATTTTAAATAAGTTTCGAAAGTAATATAATTGCAGCTTTTCCCCTGTCACAACCCATCAAAACTTTTATTTCAAGCTTTACATGATATGAAGAATGGTATTGCCCTTTCAAGTAAAATTATATCACACACAACCCATTATGGAACAAGATAAACATCAGAGAGAAACTCAACTAGATTCAAATGTAAATTAACACCTATCTCATAAAATTGAAAGAATTGCATTTGAACTTGTTAAATCAAATGAATTAATCGTAGCTAGCAATTTTTGTGCTTAGTGCACTGCAAAACTAGTTCTACACTAGAAAAGCTTCCCACCATATGCTTAGGGATGATGTTGTAGTCTTCGGTGGCTTCATGTATGGTACTGCTTATGAAGCCATCCAACTACTATGTATGGAACCATCAAGACTCCAAAATCATAAAAAGATGTGGTTGGGAGGTTTTCTTAGCCTCACTACCACATCAAGCATAAAAATTGTTGGGCGACCATAACTTCATTTCATTAAACAATTCAAATGCAACTCTTTTCAATTTTAATCAAGATCAATGTTAAGATACATCAAGCCAATTTGTAATGCACTTTCTAGCATAATTTTATGTTTAATTATTAACCCTGCCCTTATAGAGTAATATTCTTTTCAATAAACTATTTTCAAAATCCAATGTGTGTTGGAATAGGAAGGGGGCATGGTTGCATTAAGTATGAGTAAAATGCTCTGTAATTAATAAGGGAGCATGATCACAGTCCATTTGAAGAGGGAGCATGTTAAAGTAGGAAAAGAGAACATTTAAGTCAAAAAAGAATAATATGACTAACAAACAACTAAGTATTAGTTATATATGAATTTGCATCATCTTCTCAAGGAAAAAATCTATGTTTGAAAGCAAGCAGTTGTTTGGAATTACATGAACTTGAACAAAATGTACAAAGTTATACCAAATTTTGTTAAATTCTATACATCCAAATTTCCTGCTCAAATACCATGCTACCAAGTAGGGAATAATCCATGGATTTGGGTTACAATCGAATTCCACATGCATTTGTACAGGAATTCAATGGAATAAATCTATAGTGAGCGTAAAGAACATAGTTAAGATGTATATTAATGCAAATCCAAATCCGTTATTTGCTTCCAAAGAGGAAATATCCTACTTCAACCAATTAGCTCACCAGATCACAACTATTCCACTAAAAAAGGTAAAGAAAAAAAAAATGGCAACCGAAACTAACAATTAATTCATGTCATTAGTTACTTTAAAGCATAAATATTTTTAACAATGCATCAAGTAAGAAATCACCAGTTAAGATTTCTCCATTCACCCCAAGCAAGAAACACTTCCATCCACCAAAATAGCAAAAACAAAAGTATCATACACCAAACACAATGTTTTTGCCACAATATCACATCCCAAATGCAATGCAAGTACATAAAAAAGGATAAAACATATATATATAAAGCTTTTAGTTTCGTTATTTATATATCAACCAAGTACCAAAATTTTATAAATTAAAAAAAAAAAAAAAAACATGCACACACAAAAATCTTACATGCCCAATAAAAATCTACAAAATACTATAATATAGATACTTCAACAACTAGTCAAAATAGTCATAACATCTCATAGATTGTGTTGATTACGATGGAAGGACACATTTTACCCCTTTAGCTTCAAGGGAAGCTCCATAACATCTCAAGCTTCCTTTCGTCATGCACCAATATATTCATTGCCTTCAAAAGTTGGTTTTAAACCAACTCCTAAACCTTTGTAGGCTCAACCAAAGATATCTTACAAGAAGTTTGCTTCTTCACAAAAGATTAATAGGCTCACATGCTTGTTAATAGATCCAACTATGCCCAATCACATTGGGGCATTTTTGTTTATTCTTTGGTTGCAAATTTCAATAAAGTAGAAGCATTGGATCTTCCCCTTAACACAAAACTTTACCCTATGTAGAGTGACCTTGGATTTGGATTTGGATTTGTATGAATTTGAATGAAATGTAATACAAATTTATTTTGAATTATATCTAAATTCACCCAAATCCAAATCCAAGGCTCGAAATCTATGCTCCCAAAAGCAGCCTAAGAGATATTGGTAACATGACCCAACTCCCCATTATTTGAACTTTTATAATTAACAAACTCTTCATTTGTTGTTACATTTCTAGTATTATTATGGGTAGTTTAGGCACCCTTCCCCTATAGCATGCTCCTTACAATATGGATTCATATTCACATATACATAAAATAAAAACACACACACACACACACACACACACACATACACACACACAAAACGCACATATAGTTGATTGGCAGCCCAAACTGGCATAAGCATAACCCCATCCCTCATCTCATATCTCTTTTTAGCCCTCACAAGATTCGAACTAAAGATCTCTAATATAAAATTCAAATTTTCAATTGAAGTTTAATTTTAATATGGCTTCACATCTAGGTGCTCTTCCAAGGAAAAAAAACAAACAAAGTTCACAAAGAGGCAAATACAAATGAATAATCTAACAACCCATTCAAACCATATAGAACACTTTCAAATGCAAAGAATAAGAGGAAAGCTAACAATTAAGATATTTTTACCATGGGCAACATAACTCAAGAGGTTAATTAAACTAGATGAATAAGTGCCTGAACACATGCATAAATAAAGGAAGATCATTTTATCAAAATATTAAAATGAATTTAGTTAACTAGTTACCATGTTAATTCAAACATAAATATAGGATAAATGCATGCATTCTGTTTAACTGACAATGATTCAGAAAATCAATCAAGACCCTAACTCCTTATGTCTATTACTGTACCTGACTTTAATGCACATACAAACTACCTAACATCGTACATCTATATCAATATTTCAATTGGTATCTCTATTCTACCGAGAGTATTTCTTATCCTCCACTCCTTGTAAATATTCTTTCCAATTAATAGATTAGTTAAGTTATAATATATATATATATATATATATATATATTTCAAGTGGTATAGATATATAGTCTTCTTTTTTTAATCAACCAAGAGAAGTAATATTTGATTACATTGATGAGCAGCAAAAGATATTCCAAACATCCCCAAAAAAATAGGCATAATGTATATTATAAACCTGCTAAATAAATCCAATACAACATAATAAAACAAGGCAAATTGAAATTTTTATAAATAAATGAATGAGCAGATAGTTTTACAACCTGAATGCCATATTTAGATTCAACTATGACAGTTTTGCAAAGGTTAATATGCTATATAAATATTCAAAATAAAATATTATACAAGATTATGATACACATATTAGAATATAGTTCTACAAAAAAATAACACTGCTATTTCATTATGAAGCAATTTGCAAAATCTTTTGGAAAATTGGAGAATTAAGAGTGCACACAAACAAACAAATTAATCCTCATCGCAATGTACAAAGTCCATGCGGTTTCTCATTCATCATGATTTTACATTTTGCATGATCCAATGAAAAACCTAATTTCCAACGAGGCACAGATTCTGTCTAGTGTGTTTTCTAAGTCTTCAAATGATTTAAAACACCTTCCATTATTGACTGAAAATATATGCTCACCTGAGGCTACCATTTCAAGCACATGCTTTCCAAGACTGTGGTCCTTTCAAACCATATCTCGTATTCATCTGTTCAATCATGACTAAGTACAAGATAATTTCTAACTCTGCAATCCATAAGAAGAGTTCTTAGGACCCTTTTCCTTCATCATTCGCATCGACTCATTAGGATTAAGAAAATATACTAGTCAAGCTAATTAATTATTTTGACAACAAATAAACACTTAAAAAGCATACAAATGTATCATTCAAAAATCAAAACTAATTAATCATACAAGTATATCTATTTCCATCAATACCAAATTGTTCAACCCCTTGCACAGTCCAATGAGATAGTACAACCAAATACAAAGTATAACTAGTTGTATGAATTCTCTATTCAAAAATGATTGAAAAAATTCACCTATCTTGGTAATTAGCGACATGTTTTGAGCCAAACAATCCCTCTTTTCTCATCTATTAGTTCTTTGTCTAAACCACTCTCATGCACTTTTTAACTGTACAAACTAACCAACGTGATTGTTTGCTTAATCCTCCTTTATTTCATGATTTTTCTTTTTTCTTTCATGCTCAAATAACCATTTTAACCAAGGATCATTGGGTTGGTATGTTCGTACAAAATTATGATGGAAGATGCACTTATAATTCTAAGTTGAGTTTTTGAATCAAAGTAAGAATGCATTAGAATAATGGGTCTTATTATCAAGATCTCATCCTTTAGTTATTCTAAGTAATGTGTATTTTTCCTTGCAAAAATATCAAATTAAAACTATTAAATAGTTATAGAATATTAACATGTCATTATGTGTTAAGGTTAGTAACTTAGTATTACCTTGTCAATGCAGGGTACACAAATTGCCCATAAGCCATGGTTTTTAGCTCCATATAAAGACGTTCAATATCATCACCACAAGTGGTCAAAGAATAGTAGCAACCCAACAAAATATAAGGCATTATTTAATCACCGCTAGGCTTCAACAAGAAATGCGATTGAAAGAGCATTTAGTCTACTCAAGAAAAGTTGTCATTCTCACAATGCCTTCTTACTTTGATTTGAAAATCGTTTGAGAATCATAAGCTTTTGTTCCACCCATAGTTGTCAAATCGAGATTCGAATCATCAATCGAAATTCCAATTTTTGGACTCAAGAATCAAATTGATTTGTAAGATTTGGTACAAACTTCCAAAATCAATTCTAAAGCACATGCATTTATTAATATATGAACAACAAGCAAAATAGTAAAATACTTCTAAATTTTGACCATTAAAAAAATAATATTTCATGTGTAAGCTTTCTCCAAACAATGAAAAGTAAGGGAATGTGTCAAGAAATATCAATAAAAAATGAACTTTATGTTGTTTAAGGGAAGGAATCAAGAAAATTAATAAAAAGAAAAATTAAAAAAAAAACTGATCTTTTTTGTGTTTATTAACAATTAAAATTTAATAATATTTCATGCTTTTTTTTTGGAAAAAAAAAGATAAAAATAGTTAACTTAAAAATGATAATTATTAAATATACTACTAATAAATCAATTTTTGAATCTTAACAACACAACGGAATACAAGTATTATCTTAGCCCATGAGGCATGAGTATTCTGCCCCTTCTTCTCAATGGCAAAACACTATACTCCTCCAAGAGTGATGAATGGTTTTGTGAAGGCAACATTAAACCTAAAGTTCTTTTCTAATCTTTTTTAGCACAAAATTGATGTCGACAAAGAATGGAAGGTAACATATAAAAATAAAAGCAATGACAAAAAGAAATGTATTTTTGGGGTTTTAAACTAGTTGGGTTTGTCAGGATATGATTGGTCTAGAGAATCGTGTAAACCGATGGATTCAGATTGATTCGTCATATTCGAAAGGTGAATCAATAGATATGGAAACAACTCGGTTGTTTTTAGATTCACTAGTAAGATTCGAATCGATTTGGTGTGGAATTGATACAAAGCATGTAAATCAAATCGTGAATCGTAAGATTCTAACAACTATGGTGCATCCTTCAATTTTCTGCAAACATACTCACCTATGATCCATATTAGCTGAAGTGGATCTTAATTTAAAGCATGAAGAGAGTCGAGGAAAATAAGGAAATTAAAAAAGATTAAACAAATAATCAAGTTGGTTTAATTGTAAGAGTCAATGAGTGCATTTAGAGTGATCTAAAGGATGAATGAGTGGAAGAATGGTCATGTATAAGTGATGTTCATTAATTACGAAGATAATATTAGCTTTGAAAAAACTATTTTGTAATATAGAACTTGAACTTGTTAATTTTTGTAGTTAGTCATTTGATTTTATTAAATTGTTATCAATGAACCATTTAAGTATTAGATCACTATATCATTATGAACAGCTTGGTATTAGTCAAAATTGTTCTATTTTAATCCTCAATTAGAGTCAAATCTTATCTTGTTCTCCTTCACGATTGAACAAATGAATGCCATGAATAGGTTAGATGGTGCACTTGCTTCGAAAGCATGTGCTTGGAATGCTACCGACACAACTCATGACCATGTGTGAGCTTAATTTTTCAGATAATGAGAAAAATGTTTTTTTTCTGTAATCTAGAGAAAAAAAAAAATAGTATGACATTGTGAGTACCATGTTTGGGAAGTCAAGTTTTTCATGGATCATGCAACAAATAATATGTTTCATGATCTATATATAATCTTTGCATCATGTTTTGCGTTATTGTTGATGTGATATCTTCTTTAAACTACCCTACATAAAATTATCAAAGCTAAATATAAATATGATGTGTAGATCACTCTTTTATTTTTCTATTTTTGTATTTTTTGGGATTGGTCTATTTCACTATATCATATAGGAGGTATTCACTGAGATTTAGTATATATGGGGCTCATTACTTTTTTGGACGTTTTCAGGTGAATCTTTCTCTACTTGTCAAAAATTAGTTTTTTCTCTTGGCAAAATATGTATGCAACTTAAAATATTGATATCCATTCATAATGTCTAGCATTGCATGTATATGCAGTGCAATCTGTCAAAGTACTAAAATTTATATGTACTTATTGACTCTAGGTCAACTAATAATATATGATTAGAATGCATAAATCCATCTTATAACTATATTTAATTAAAATGGTAACTAATTATAAAATTCATTTCAATCCCTTAATTCATTTTGATAAATTGATGTTCCTGTATTTGTGCTTGCATGTCACACATCCATCCATCTAATTTAAATCACCTCTTGAGTTTTGTTGCTAGTGGTAGAGAAAACTTGATTGATAGTTTCCTCTTATTGTTTGCGCCAGAGGGTTCTATATTTTTTGAATGAATCAATAGTTTAGTACAAATATGACAACAAATGAAAAAGCTAATTAATTGTGTAAGTTTTTAAGAAGGAGACTTTGGTGATCATGCAACATATACTCTTAAAAGTTCGTGTTTAAGAGGTGACCCAGCACATCTACTTTATTTAATTCACAACTAAAGATGAAGCAAGATATGCTTATCATAGTTTCATGTCGCAAAGCTAACTCGTACCAAGAGGTTTTGGACGAGTTCACAAAGGTTTCAAACTTGGATCAAAATAAACATTTGAAAGCAATAGATTTCTTAGTGCATGATGAAAGAAAATTCTATTATGTTGGCTTGCTCATCAACAAAAGCAGGAATATGTATAACTATATATTAATCAACCATACTTTTGAGATGTTCTATGTGCTAAGAATTGCTTTAGCTAGTTTTTAAAATATTTTCTAAATTTTTATAGTGTGAGTTAGATTTTAGAGTAGAAGACACTAACTTCCCCTAAAATTTGACAAAAAGACAAGGATCACTTCTAAGGTTTCAAAAATGCTACTGACCTCCCCTAAAATTTGTTAAAAAGACTCAAACCTCCCTTTAAAAAACTTGTATTTTTGCAAAATATACGGGAAAATTTGTGTCATTTTGACAAATTTTAAGGGAGGTCTTTAAAATTCTTGAACCTCAAGGAAACTTCCTAAAATTTTTAAAACCTCAAGAGAGATCTCTGTCTTTTTGCCAAACCTCAAGTGAGGTCATTGTCTTTTGCCCTAGATTTTATTATTTGTGTAAGCTTATTTTAATATTTGATTTCTATTCATATTGTGAATAGGATATGATATTGAAGCAAAATCATTTCACTTGTTGTTTTGGTTGAAGTAATTATTTTCTAACTAA